>NW_025999990.1:5227767-5285957 GCF_001458135.2 Marmota marmota marmota | reverse complement strand
AATGTTAATTTATTGTCATATAAGTGACTGAACAATGATGATCCATTCAACTTTCTGATCAAGTTTTCAGGAGCACTACATAAACTAGACAGCAGAGAAACTATGCTGTTTGTAGCCCAATTACACTATCCCTTTTTATTTTCTTTTGCTAATTAGGTTGGGATGAAAGTACTAAAGAAAATTAGTTTAATAGTATCATACCATAGAATTTGTGTAATTTCTATGAATAAAGTCAGATTGTACAAAAATTCCCCCGGTGAAGTCCCTTTGATATGGTATTAACACTTTTATTTTTGTTGGTCAAGTGTTCATGCCTTTCCTTGTGGGTGAATATGGTTGAGACCTGTAGGGAAGCTTAACTAAACACAAGCAGGGGCTCCAGATGAGGTACAAGCATGACCTAGTTCCTCTGTGTGGTACATGGGGCCCAGAAATATTTCCATTGGGTATTATACTGGCCTCAAAAGGGCAGAACCAGCCCAAATAGGTTCCTTAGTATAGTCTCTGCCTCAGTCTTCATGTCTGGACATAAAAATCAATTAAAAAAAGTGAAGTGTTTTTTTTTTAAGTACATGGCAGTGGAATGCATTATAATTCTTATTACATATACACAGCACAATTTCATATATTTGAATATAAAGTATGTTCACACCAATTCATGTCTTCATACATGTACTTTGTGTAATAAGAATTATAATGCAGAAAAAACATACACCACAATTTTTCATATCTGTTGTTTGTATATAAAGTAGGTTGACCCCGATTTCTGTCTTCATTCATGTACTTTGGATAATGATGTCCATCACATTCCACCATCCTTGCTAATCCCCTGCCCCCCTCCCTTTCCCTCACACCTCTTTGCCCTATCTAGAGTTCATCTAATCCTCCCATGCTCCCCCTCCCTACCCCACTATGAGTCAGACTCCTTATATCAGAGAAAACATTTTGCATTTGTTTTTTGGGATTGGCTAATTTCACTTAGCATTATCTTCTCCAATGCCATCCATTTACCTGCAAGTCCATGATTTATTTTTATTGCTAAGTAAAATTCCATTGTGTATATATGCCACATTTTTTTTATCCACTCATCCACTGAAGGGCATCTAGGTTGGCTCCACAGTTTAGCTATTGTGAATTATGCTACTATAAACATTGATGTGCCTGTGTCCCTGTAGTATGCAGTTTTTAAGTTCTTTAGGTATAGTCTGAGGAGAGGGGCTGGGTCAAATGGTGGTTCCATTCCCAAATTTCCAAGGCATATCTATACTGCCTTCCATATTGGCTGTGTCAATTTGCAGTCCTACCAGCAATGTGAGTGTACCTTTTCCCCCACATCCTCGCCATTTGTCTTCATGATAGCTGCCATTCTGACTGGAGTGAGATGATATCTTAGGTAGTTTTGCTTTGCATTTCTCTGATTGCTAGAGATAATGAGCATTTTTTTCATATATTTGTTGACTGTATATCCTCTTCTGAGAGGTGTCTGTTCAGGTCCTTGGCCCATCTGTTGATTGGATTATTTGGTTTTTTGGTGTTTAGCTTTTGGTGTCTTTATATACCCTAGAAATTAGTGCTCTATCTGATGTGTGAGGGGTAAAAATTTGCTCCCAGGATGTAGGCTCTCTGATCACCTCAGATTGTTTCTTTTGCTGAGAAGAAACTTTAGTTTGAATCCATCCCACTTATTGATTCTTGGTTTTAATTCTTGCACTATAGGAGTCTTAAGAAATTTAGAGCCTAATCCCACATGAAGATTAGGGCTTATTTTTCCTTCTATTAGACAGAAGCTCTGGTTTACTTTCTAGGTCCTTGATCCATTTTGAGGAAAGTTTTGTGCATGGTGAGAGATCGGTGTTTAATTTCATTTTGTTGCATATGGATTTCAAGTTTTCCCAGCACCATTTGTTGAAGATGCTGTATTTTCTCCAGTACATGTTTTTGGCACATTTATCCAATATAAGATAATTGTAATTTTGTGGGTTACTTCACATTTCATTGCTCAATAACAAGACAATAAAACGATACTAGTGTTTTTCAACTACACAGGTACTTTGACAAAACCTAAGATAAAAAAAAAAATCAGTTTAATTAAGCTAATCAGCCTATCCTCCAAGTTGGTTGGTTCAGGGATGGAGAGTTGCCTCAATTCAAGCTAACTAGAGATTGGCCCAGAACTTTTAGAGGGAAAGGAGAGCCTTTAGCATTTACATAATATAAGCAGTGATATCTGAAGCAACTATAGTCATTCCAGAGGCTGCAGTAAAGGGCCCTTTCAATCACAATGTCAACAGAAGAGTTGAGAGACAGCATAGTTGAGTCAGGAGACTGCTAGAACCAGGTTCTGAAGACATGTGATCTCTCAGCTTTATACAAGTTAGACCTACTCTCGAGTCTCCCAAACATTGAAGACAATAAAGAAACAGCCATTTTGGGTTGGGTCTTCTGTGATGCTGTGAAAACCTTCCTTACACATACAAAAGTAGGAAAAAGACAACCTGACAGAGAATAGGTTAGGGAACTATGAACTGGAGTTTTGGCTCCTCTGATAAATTAGAAGGCTAGACCAATTCTGAAGATAGTGAGAAAATTGAATTTCAAATAGCCAGTAAGATAGTTATAACAAGGCTGTTACTGAAAGCCTGAGATTCAAGAACATGAATTTGTAGTAATTTGTAGTTTATTTTTTTTTAATTTGTTGCAATATAGAAATAAGTTTCAGAGAGCTTGATTGTTGCAGGGCTAGAGTTTCACAGGATATAAGAAAAAAAGACCAGAACATCTAGGTTCAATTTTTAAAAAAATAAAAATTGGAAAGTAATTGATATGTTGGCAGATAGGGAATTTGAAATTAGATATGTTGGGAATAGTAAGATGGCTAGGATAATAATGTCCCTATTAGGAAACATGGAATTCTCACACTGGATAATTAGAGTGTTTAATAAAGCAGCTGTTCACAAATATGTTTGCAAAGACAGGATGTATAGAAACCACATAATTCACAGGGGATTTACATCAGGGTATTTAACCACACCTCAATATGAAGGCTTAGGTGGAAGAAATAGGTATTAGAACACAAAAGATCTATATTGAAAAGACCTCTTAATAGCCACAGCAATCCTGCATGGAGGGTGTAAGGGGAATAAATGCCGATTTTTTTTCTTTATCTCCTCTGATCAGATTGCCCATTCAGTAAACCCAACTAGAAGCCAGAGAGCAAGTGAGTCTATTTATCAGATTTGTGGAGAACAGAAGGGTAGAGAAGACTGAATGGTAGAGCCAAGGAACAAGATTTCCAGTGAATTTAAGATTTGGGGAAGGCAAGTTCTTAAGGATTGAATGTTTGTCTACTTTGGAGTAGATGGCTAGATGGAACAGATGGAATGATCACTGAAATTGATGCAGCCTGGATAATGTTAAGCTCAAGGCTTGTGTGAACTGTATGTGGGCACTCAAGACATGATGAAACTGTAGAGCAGAAGCAAGGGGCAAGGTCCAAAGCTCTCTGAATATGGGAAAATATTAGGCAATCAGAAGTCAACAGCAGCAGTTGGGAAGAGAACAAGGATAGACCTGAGGGATTATTTTATGTGGTGATAGGAACTTTCCTCTCCCCCCTGTATATATTGAAGAATGGGATAATAAGAAGCTTCCCTTGAGAGATTTGAAAACATGTCTATTCTAGTAAGGAGGTAGCTTCCAGGAATGGCAGAAAGAGGGAGTTCAGAGTGATTTGTTCTATTATTCTCAAACAAAAATACATAAGGACATTTTTGTTGCAGCACAAGTGTGCAAGCAGTTTGAAGTACTCTACATTTCTCAGCTATTGTTTAGAAATAAAACATACAAAGAGTTTTCAGGGAGAGAAAAGAACATGAGATTTCCAAGAAATTGTATTGTGCCAGACTAAAATCCAAACAATTATTTACAATAATTGAGAAATGAGAGAATGGTTTTGAACAATAAGTATGTTATGGACCAAGCAATGTAAACACCATTTTAAAGTATTATTTTACTTACTATTTACAAACACCCTGCTCTTATTTCCATATTTTAGATAAAATAGGGGCTTAAATTAAGTAACCTCCAAGATCACACTGTTAAACTCTAATGTAATATCTGTAAATACAGAAACATTACTTTTACAGGAGTATACTGCTGTCAAAAGAAAAAGGGGGTAGGAGTCAGTGTTCCTCTTCATAGCATTTCTATGCTCCTCTGGAATTATTTCTATTGTTGTACCACACTGAATTCTTATAAGAATAATTTTGATTACTGCTCAACTATTCAAGAAAATCTCTTGACTTTGATATTTCTCCATCCCCAAAACAGCAACAATCACTCAGAAAAGGATAAAAATCATTGTATAGTTTTAGGATTTTATTCTCTTCCTATCCCACGAAGAAGAGCAACCCTCCTGACGGGTGAAATTGATTGAATCTGATATACTGAACCTTGTTTGTCAGAGGGTAGGATTATTGAATTGAAAAAGCAAAACAAACTTCACACACACCGGGACCACTGTAATCCAGGGTATTGATCAGCTTTATTCTCATTTCCAGAAAATAAATCAGGTGTCTCAAAGTGTGGTCACCAGCTCAGCAGCACGAAACATTACCTGGAAATTAGACATGCCAGTTCTGTTTCTGGCAGACCTACTAGACCCCAAAAAAACTCTGGGGACCCTACAACCTGTGTTGTAACAAAACCTCCCAGGTGTTCTGAGTCATCAGAATCACTGCTTTGGCCCCTGTCTGCCATGATTGTTTATATTCCACAGGTTAGAACTAGTGTGGTAGGAGGCATAAGTGATTGCTATCATCTAATCTTCATCACATAGAACATTGAGTAGAAAACAGTTTTTAGAAGATAGACCTTTTGTTGCATTTGAGTCCAGACAGTCTCAAGGGCTACAGTAAATATTAACTAGAAAGGGTAATTTAGGGTTAACCTCAGATTTGTGCCATGCATCCTCAGGCCCATAGATTTAAATAACTACTTTAATCCACTCCCCACAAGATGGCTACCTCTTGTTTAATTGTTTTTATTTATGTAGGTCCTCAGTGATATTGATTTCAAGACCTCAGACTGAGTTCAACCCATAATTTGTGTATTTTATCAATAAACATTGCAAAGGTAACATCTGCCAAACCAAAGAAGAGCAAAGTTCATGGAAATATTTCAAACCTAAATGTTCAGGAAAAAGCTGTAAAGAGTATGTCTCTGGAATATTCTCTCTAGAAAAGATGGTTTCTTAGACTCAAAGGAATCATAAGAGGTATACTTTGGTCTCATGGTCAAATTAGCATCAGTAGAAAGGTGCAAAAACACATGGTCAATGAGCTATAGAAGAGGATATCTCCTCAAAAGAAAGGATCATTTAATGTTGGGCTAGGAGGATATGGCATGAAAAGGAAGACTAAAGAGGCATACTTTAGTTGTGACCAGGGATTATGTATTCCAGAACAGGACTGGAACAAGAAATCAAGTAGCAGAAAAGGAGGTTGTCAGTGAGCAAACCACCATGACTACCCACAATAAAACCAGATTCAGGGCAACCATACCCAAATGTCACAGGGAAGGAAGGCTCACAGATGATGTTGCCACTTTATAGTAAGTAGCACAGGTTGCATTACTTAGGCTTGTAATGATTGCACAAGTGGACGAAAGCAAATTTGAGTATTGTGCCTAATGGGCTCACTCAGAACTCCAGCTGTGAGCAGCTATGGTGGTTTCATTTACTTCAGCTTGTAGAAGGTGAGATATTGAGATATATGGAGATATTAGGAAGAACTTTGTCGAGGAATTCATATGCCTTAAAGCAGAAACCAATAGCCATTGTGGCAAGAGCTTAATCATTACTTGGGATCTTGCTTGATATAGAAAACAAGAAAAGGCATGAGAAACCAAGAATAATCCCAACTTATTCAAGCATTGGGCTGAAACTAAAAACAGTTTTTACATTTAATAGTTTTCTCCTTTGATTTCCCACTAGGCTGATATCATGTTGACCCTGGTTTCAATAGATATAGGCAGAGAATGAACTCAAAGGAGACCAGTAAATTGGGGTACACAGTAAAAGGGAAAGATGTTACTATAGGGATGTTAGGCAGAAAAACAACAAGTGCTAAACTCTCAATCACACCCAGCCTGTATAAGGGAAAATGTTTGTAACCCATGGAAAGGGAAAGATGACAAAAGCTTTGGAAAAGGAATATAAAGTCACAGCAGTTACTTATAAAGTAGAAGTTTCCTAGATAGCTCATATTCTAAAGTTCTGAGTGGTCAGCCCCCCCCCCCAAAAAAATAAGCTGTTCAATTAATGTCAGTTTCTCCATGTTCTTGTTCTTTACAATGTTTTAGTTTTGTGTCAGCAATTTTCAGTTCTCATTAAATTTTTAATCTGTTCCTAATTAGGAAATCTCTGCTTAGAGTCAAGAGTTTGACATTGATCTACAACTTCAGAAACCTTAGCTTTTTTAATTTCATATGACCAGTCTAACATTTAACATGTACAATAGGCTTTGCAAAGAGTTTTAACTAGATTTATAGTAGCCGAAAACTAATTGAGAAAACTGGAGTCCTAAGGTAGGAAAAAGCAGAATCTTTGGAAAGATACAACAAGGAATGAGATAGAACTACAGATGAGCCAACTGAAGAAAAAGCATCATCCCAATTAGAAATATTTCTTCCCTCCCCAAACACTATTCCTGAGAAATATTAACTACATTCCTTAAACGACTATCTGCCCACTGACTTTGGTGGAATCCTAGAATCACCAGCATCAAAATACAAAATTAAAATGTCAGAGATCTTAACTGGCTTTTACACCTGAGTCTAGAATATGCAGCCCTCAGAGCAGGATCAAAAAACGCCAAGATATGGCATCTAGTCAGAGACTTTTATGGACAGAAAACGGAAGTGACGTACAAGGTGCCACAGCTCCTCTTCATTTTGCCTGTTTAAATCAGCTGGCTGGCTACTTCTAACTGCTGCTCAGCTGCTGTGATTGACTAAGGTGCAGCCACTTGTCACAAGAGTTTAGCACTAAAGTAGCTTCCCAGTCGGTCCAGCTGGGTTGCATTTCATCACATAATAACTTAAGTACAGAGGCATCCTCAGGCTTAGACAATTTAACATCAGGGATCTTTTCAAAAAAATGAAAGCTTAGCATGGAAGGAAGGAAGGAGGGAAGGAGGGAAGGAAGGAAGGAAGGGAGGGAGGGAGGAAGGAAGGGAGGAAGGAAGGAAGGAAAATAGGCTGATACTCACCCCCCAACATGATTTTATTAAAGCATATATTTTTACGTCGATCTTTTTATTGTTCTTATTTATTTAATGTCTTTTCCCAAGCTCCTTGATGTCTGGGACTTATTTGTCTTTGTATCCTCAATGTGTGCTATATAAAAGCTACTTACCATATTTTTGTTGTATGGCTGGATCACAATCCTAATACTTTTAGAGATGTTTCTGCTCCTAACTCAAAATAAGCACAGCTGCCAGATTTTAGCACTTGTTAGAATCCTGCTTACCTCCCAGCAGGTGAGATGCCTTTCTTCTTTACATCCTTAAAAGTCAGAATAAAATTATAATGTCTTTATTAATGTCATATTGTCCTCTCTCAAATGCTCCTTGGGATCACCAAGTCAATGGTACAAACTAGTGTGTGTTTTTCAAACTTTCTGGGATATTCTAGAATTGGGATTTCTAGTGACTTGAAGGTTAGTACTTACTACATAAATAAATCACAAGTTTTAGGACATTTAGTTTGTACAAATTCCAAATGCTATGTTTTCATTAACTCAGTATCACTAAACAAATTCAATTTTTTTTAACTAAAGGGAGAGGGGCAATGTTACTTCCAGATAAGTTAAATTTCTAAACTAAATAGGAATTTCTTCGAATATTTAAATGTTTAATACATATACAAATAAATAAATGATAAAGATATAATTGTTAAAAATAAGGAAAAGGATGTATGTTTTTGAACTCCAAATTCAGTACCTATCTCATAAATCAAAACTGAATAGAAAAAAATGCTCTTCACATTTCTAGCAAGGCATATGGATTCTAGTTAAAAACAACTTGAAGTAAAAAATTAACCTAAACATTTTTTTTTCATATCTGTTGAAATTTTCTAAAATATACTATAGTCTACTACACTTACTGCTATAACAGCAATATATATATATATAGTATATCTTCTTTTATGGTTAATGATCGTTCAGTGCCCCAAGATCTCATTATGTATCAAAAATATACATCTATATACTAAAGGAATATAGAGTTTAACCACTTATTTTGCAGGTAAAGAGCTAGGTACCTTAAGAGACCTGGCCATAGTTACACAGAATTCAGATAACAGAACCATGATTAAACCTTTTTTATTATTCCAATTCCAGTGCTCAAAGATACTGATGATGTTAGAGAGGAAGGATGTTAGGACTCTAAGACATGAGTAAGTATAAAATATAGGTTTATACCTATATCCATCTATACATATTCTGACAAACTTTGTTTCAACTAACCATGGTGCCATTTTTAATACATTGATATTTTTAAGAAAAAAGAAAGCTATTATAAAATTATTTTCCTGACATTTCTATTTTAGTGTGATGCCAGACTTACATTTTCCAGAAATATAGATGAAGACTTGGTATGGGTGGCGGAGGAGACTCTACCCAAAGCAAATTATTTGCAAGAGATTAGAATGCATTTCCATTAAATTAGTGAAATACATCAGTACCATTGGGTTCTTTCCCTCCTTCCCTTTCTATATCTACCCATGAAACACAATGTCCAGTGGGTTATAACAGGATCAGAAGCAGAAGAGGGAGGACAATGATCTCAGGTTTCTCCTCTGAAATACTAATTACTAGAAAGCACTAGAATAAATGTACTCAGCAGCCTTTTAAAAATGTGATGAAGGCCTTTTGCTCAAGAATCAACTGTGTTATTCAAGTGTTAAGTGTTTATCCCACAGGCCCTGGGTCAGAATTTCCAAGGAATTGGACCCAACAGTTTGTGTTGTCAATGAGCTCCCAGATAATTCTTATATAATCTACAGTTGAGAACCACAGGGGTACAAAGTTTTGTGAGGAATTTTTAAAAAAAAATTTCAGAAAATTTCAATAAATAATATATGTTCAGCATCATGAATATTCAGATAATAAATGCATCCAAGAACCAGCATCAACATGCAGAATCAGAATAAATTTTACATAAGAATTTTGTCCCAAGAAGAGTATGTTGTATGTGAAAATTAAAAAGCATGTTCAGATATGGATTATTATTTGGAGAAATCCAAGAAAACACAAAGGAATTAAATTTTAAATATATTTTAGTTGATCAGCAAGTGCTAAAATGCTTCATTATAATATTAAATATTTATTGTTTTACTATGTGTTATCATAACCAAATCCATCAAAAAATAAAAGGAAAAATTCTTCCTCCATATTAAGCTTGGAATTTTTTATTCTTCCCTGATATTCTTTAGGAAAAAAAGAATAATCTTAATGTTTAGTTAGAGGTTAAGTATTTATCCTGTGAAAGGCAATAAAAGGAAGGATGAAATAATTATAATAAAGGTTACCAAGCAAACTGAAGAGCCAAATACAATCAAACATGGGAGCTCTCCAACCACCCCTCCCAGCTCAGAAGTTGTCTAATTGATTTCCATGAGGAGGTGGCATCTGGGATGGAGGCAGATGACCTGGGACACTTTTTGGTCAGATTTTGTACACTAGTCCCATGTTAAGGAAATGAAAGTTAATGTGATGTGATGAGAAGTGGAAGGACTTCAAATTGACACAAGTTTGGCAAGTATTGAAAATGTTTATGGGAATGACGAGAAGAGATGCTGAGGATATAAGCAAATGCCAGAAGTTATGAAAGGTTTTAGAAGTCAAGTCAAAGAGTTCGACTTTATCCCTAGGGCAATGGAAAGTCAGAGAAGGAATTTAAGCAGGGGAGTAACACCAAGATTTGTTTAATGATAATAAAAATTTTAAAAAGCTGCCATTAAATGCTTTTTGGGATAAACCTTTGATGAACTTAACTCCTTTAATACTTACCATAACGCTAGGAAGTTGATATTATTATTTCTACTTTCTCAGTAAGGAAAATGAATCTTACAGAGGGTGTTTGCCCAGAGTTCAAACAGCTAGGATATGGTGGGGACACAACTTGCACCCAAATCTACTGACTCCAGGGGAAAGTGGGGGATCAGAGAATCAATATTAATTTGAACCAGATGAAATGGCTTAAAATGGCAATTTAAAATGATTGAATCTAATATGTCTTATAAAAATCTCAACAACTCCTGAAATTAAGTTTCAGTTCAAAATTGAGCTGCCAGCTGTAGATATCTAAAGAACAGAGATGTCATCTGAAATTTTCAATCCAACTTATTTTGGCAGTAGTCTCATACTTTACATATTTAAACCCAAAGGTCTTTGGCTTAATTTTCTTTTTTATTCTGCCTTTCTCATTCCAAGTCTTTTTTGGTCTCTTGTTTTCTATGATTCCCTATCAGCCAGGAGCCTCCTGACAATGTGTTCCAGGACCTTCAGTTCCTCTGCTTTTCCCCTGATATCTCCATTCTCAGCTTGTTTTTTATAGAGTAAAAAGGAGAACTGATTGCAGAATATAACTGGGAGACTTTCCCCTAGAATCTGAAAGGGTGTTAAGAGATCCCCTGGGCAATGAACTCCCTCATTCCATTCTCCAGAGTTCTCTGTGCTCCTGTTATTCACCATGTCTCTATTCATCACAGATCTCTGTATCCAAGCTCAAAACGACCTACTAAGAGATGACTGCACTATAACTTGGTATTTGAATCCTGCATTCTTTCTCAAGCATGTATAGGTGGCTAAACATAAGTATCATCAGATACTATTCCACTTAGACCTCAATCCTTGAGGCTCATTTGAAATTCTAAGCAACGATGGGCAGTCAGATTGATCTGTCCGTGAGTACCAAGAGGAAGCAAGCCCAGCCTTCAGTGTGATAGCAGCTCCTGACAATTATGTCAATAATCCCATTCTCCTTTCCTCATTATAATTCTTTCTCTTCCTTTGTCTTCCTCCTCTGCCAACAACTTCCACCAGGAGTTTACTCACCCAAAAAATTCTGAATCAATGATCTGCAAACCTATCTGGCTCAAACAAAGACTTTTCTGTTATTATAAAATCTATACATTTTCATTAGAATGCAATGAAATCAAGAAATAGACATAAATATAAAGAACTTAGCCAAAAATATCCAAGAAGCATACAGGATGATATTAAGGTGTTGTTATTCTAGAAATCTCTTGATAAAGATTCACAGATCACAGAGTAGACAAAGAAATTGGTACATAAATATTTGAACAAGCGATTAGATCAGTATGGATGTAGGAAGATAATCAAAAGAGGAAAGTAATTTTATAAAAGTTGATTTTCCTATACACAGTACTTGCTAAAATAAAGTATTAGATTTATTTTTTTTTACATTTAATAAAAGAAAAATATCTAAGGGAAGCTGAAGAAATTGCCAAACTTTAAATACACTCTTCTTGATTTCAATATATAATTTCCTTTATCCTCTACAAGTAAGAAACATAGACCAGGAACAATATTAAAAGTGTATAGTTATGATTTCTTTTTAAATAATATGATTCAATTTAGGGCAGAGTAATTGACCGCCTGCTTTTAACTGTGAGAAAATTATCACCTTTACATAAACTTCAGTCTTCACTTCCCACCTCCTAATATTGGGCTATGTAGTTATTTTTACTACAGCATTTGTATTCTGCTCTATAACCATAATCCCCTCATTCACTGTGGGTTCTATATTTAAATAGACACAATGATAACCTCCAGTCTGCTTAAGCACATTTTTCTGCTGTCATGTCACAGTCAACTGGAATTAAACATTAAAGTTGTTTTTTTTTTTTAAAAGAAAGACTCATATTTCCTGTATTTTATGAACTCTGCTTGAGAATGCACTCTTTTGCCTTTTGCAATAGAGAAAATAATAATGATCCAATACAGAGTTATTGGATCAGACTCTTTTTGACTATTGAACATCATAGGTACTCTTCTACCATCTTTTGGAGATGACTGTTGGTTTGATTTTTTTTTTTTTTTTAATTACAGCCTCCATTCTTCTCTTGGTTGGCAGGATTCCATTTATTTTCTTCAAGGAGGACTCCCGGGTGCTGCAGCCACTACTAAACACTTAGAGCTGGTCAGGAGGAGCTACTGCCCAACCCCTGTACTTTGAAGGGCCTTGCACTAGTTTACCCAACTCAAGTCTTCCCCATGGAGCAAATATCTCCAGGTTCAAGGAACCTCATGCTTGTACTTCTGTTCTAGACACATTTTGGTTACTTGAGGTCCCAACATTCTCTAATCAGACAACCTTGAGCCTGTTTCCAGGGCCTCCACAGGCACCTTCCCCAGGTCTGACCTCCTGAGGGTTAACAAGTCCCCATATTTACATCCCAGGAGTGTCCAAGGGACCAGTATTTGCAAAGATACAGATAGAGCTTAGATGTGTGGACTAATATTTTCATACATGTGCAAATGAGGCCTCTGATGGTATCAAACGTTGATAAGTCTACTGGGGCCAATCTGGCTCTTGCCTCTCAACCAAGATCTGCTTTGGAAATCCAAGTAGTTGAAAAGATACAAATTTAAACCTGGTCTTCCAAATTGTTGAAAAGGTATATATGCCAAGGTAGGATGGAAGAGCATGTTTTATTTCATAGTTGTTAGCTTGATACATATATATCACACACACACAAATTCTGACATGATCTTTCAAATTTTGACCTATAGTATATCAGTCCTCATTTATAGTCTTGTCTAGTTTTCACTAATATAAGATGCTGACACGATGACCCATGAAACTGCTTATTTGAGAATTTTGGCTCAGTCACAAATGAAAAACAACTTGGCCAGCTAAAATACTTTTGGATTCCTCTTTCCCAGAAAATGGTTAACTATTTTTGAAAAAAATGTTAAGCTATCTTGATATTTTTCTTTTCCATTATAGAAAGTGACAGAACTTTCTACTGTGATGCCTAAAGAATGATGTATTTTTTTAAACACCATTAATTTAAACAAAGCATGTCTTGTTCTTGATTATTTTAAAACAATTTTTCTTTAACTAATGTTCTTTCAACCTCCAAATTCAGTTGCCATTAATTCAGGGATTTTTTTCTGACTTTATTTTTAATTTTTTAAAATTATTTTAAGCTATTATATTCTATAATTACCAACAAAATTTTTCTTATGTATATGTTCTTTGTCTAATATATATATATCTATATATATATATATAGATATATAGATATATATATAGATATATATAGATATACATATGTATGTGTGTGTGTGTGTATATATATATATATATATATATATGCAACTATTTTGATCTATTTCTTATGTCTTCATGAATTCTATTAATCTTTTCTTCCTTGAAATAATTCAATTCAATTTTCATACAGTTTGCTTTGTTGCTTGGTGATTTGAATTCATCTTTTTAGCTTTGTAAAGGTGAATTTTGGATCCCTGGTTATTCCCCGAACTCTGTAAATTATTTTTGCATCCTATTTTGGTGTTTCATTTCCTGGACTACCCTCTTGATTGATTCAATCTGTCCTTTTGTTAACTTCTTTCTTCTACAATGCAATATATTAATATGAAATTTTCTTTTTTTTTTCCTTTTAATTATGTTTTCTCTTCAACTGAGTACTCCATTTTCCATTCTATATTGCTTCCTTCTAGAATGAGGATGAGAAGGGCTGCTGCATTTGCAGTCATCCTGCTGGATCTTTTCATTTTGCTCCTACTCCCTGGCTCTCTCTGCTCCTCTCCTTTCTTCTTTCTCTCTCTCTCCTTCCACACAGTCTCCTGCTCTGTTCTAGTTCCTGTTCCTTTTACCACAGGGTAGATACTTTCTGCAGGTAGTGAGCTGAAACAGCTGTAAGGTCACCTCATTTGTTTTGCATCTCTTGGGATCATTCTTCTATGCTGCCCATAGACCAATGTCTAAATACAGTTGTTTCATACATTTTGTGCCAATAGTTTACCTGAGGGAAGTAATTGGTCCCTGCTATTTTACCCAGAAGTCTTTATGCATCTTAACTAAAATGTTTCAAATAGCACTTACTTTGGGCTCAGCTATTTTGCAGAAATGATAGCCAAGGATAAAAGTGCAAGCAACAAAGAAAATTCTCTGTGACCTTCTTTAGTTCTTGGTGAAGCAAGAAATGGGGCTTATGAAGAATAACTTCCAGCAGGATAATTTGTTCTCTGCATGCTCCTGTATCCCCCCAAAACTTAATACTCTTAATTTCTCCTCTCCAGTCTCTTCTTATTTACCCCACCATACCTCCACATGTAGACCTCACATATTTAACACCCAGGAGAAACTGCCCAGGCCTTGTGATGTAAACTATAGAGAAAAGGGAAATTCCTTATTCCCACTGAAGTTGATAAGAAAGGGGATATGTGTGTTTGACATCTGATGTTAGAATTGCATGGAAAGGCTTTGAGTTACCTGCCTTGATACATCATCCAATACAGGTTATTTCACTTGGAAATCTTAGTCTCTTCCTTTCTGTCACCATACTCTTGGATCACATGATATCCAAGAAAAATTACTAATGCAATTCTATCATCAGTGTAAACATGTTCTAGGAGTGATTAGAGCCACATCAGAACCTCACTTAAGCATAATTTAGTTTCTAAAGCCATATCACCTTGATTAACTAAATTAGTAGTTCCTTAAGAGGCCTTTTGGTTTCAAGTGAGTCACTTGTAGTGTTTTGCAATAAGGTTTAATTTACTTGGCACCTTCTCTTGCATTTCTGATTTGCTGATATTTTCTAAAGTCCAATTAAATGATTGGTTCTCAAGAAAATAGCACTGCTTTGAAAATAAACTAGAACACAGCTTGTCATTTTATGCTCCATCTGCTCAACCTTGTCTTATTAAATTCTAGGAAAGCTACATACTGTGCTTTAAAATGCCATGTTGCGTTCTTAAAATTAAGAAGAATGTTATTTCTTTGATTGTATTTGTTGACATTTTAGCTTTAAAACATGAAGGTAAAAGTTCTTATTAGAGAAACACTGTAGGTTGTACAGCACTTGATATTTTGTACTAAATTCCCTAAATTGAGGGTATCATAAAGTTGACCTTCTGAAGCAAGTTTTTATGTGAATAGAGTTTACCTTGGAGTGATATCAGCACAAATCCCAAATTTGACCAATCCAGAGAGCAACCACTTAGAGAAGTCACATTGCCTCAACTCAAAGTAAGGCTGGTTTTAAGATACGGTTCATTAATAATTCCTATTATAGCTTGTTTTAGGTAGAAGACATGATGATTAGCAATGTGAGCTTAGTCCCTTGATGTCAAGATCTGGATAATGTTTAGCCTACTTTAAAAGACACGCACACACACACACACACACACACACACACACACGGGTCATGAGTGTTTCTCTCCTGAAACACTCTAAATAAGAAATAAACACTTGGGGATAGGAAAATTAGAGAACAAAAAACACCTGAATTTAGCTTTATCTCCAGGCGTTAAATCCCTTAAACTAATCATGGTCAGTTTTCTCTTCATAGACAATAATCAGTCTAGCAGAAGTTATCTGTAATATGAAAGCTTTCAAAAAATGAGGACTGAAAGAAGTCATTAACATCATCTCTAGTACAATTTCTCTCTTGAGAAGTGATATCTAAAGGGTAAGGCCACACTGGTGACTGTGAAGTGCAATGAGGCTAAAACCAGGTCTCCCTCCCTCTGCACTAACCTGGAGGAGGGGAGTGCTAATTCAAGAGCATGGCAAGTGATTAAGAGTGCTCATGATTATCCTGGTAGCAGTATCATTGAGTGATAAGATTAAGGATGATTATTCCTGCTATCTGTACATTTCAATTTTTTAATTACCACAAATTAATTATTAATTTTAATATTGGCAAAATACAATAGATTTTATTAAAAATTGATTTTTATAAAAGTTTTTTTGCTCTCTTTAATATTTAAAATTCATTTGAGAAAAAGTAATTTTTACTTTTTAGGCTGTCATTTTTAGTCCACAAAAATAAATTAAGACAAATGTGCAGCAAGTTTTATAATTCTGATGTGACTTCATTGTTAGGCTCATTTGTTTTACATTCAGAATATATTTGTTGAGAGAGAAAGGTTTTTTTTTTTTTTTTTGTGTGTGTGTGTGTGTGTGTAAAGATAGCTCAGAGTTTTTTATTTATGCAGCCTCAGGTTTTCATAAACTGTGTATCCATGTGGTAGAAATACCTGGTGGCATAGGGTCTTTCCTTTGGGGTTCTTTAGTCAATTCAACTAGCCATTATAACTCTAAGATTGATAGACAGATAATGGTAGATAGATAGATAAATGGATAGATAGATGGAAGTGTAGATTTGGACATTTCTCATTGGTTCTTTTTTTCTGAAGATCCCCAACACAGTGGTTTATCTCATTTTCTCCAAATTTCCAAAACTGTGAAAGGTAGCTCTTAGAAATAATAATTTCCAAATTAAACTGTAAAACACATTTCTTGCTAGTCATAAAATTAGAAATTAGATTATAAATTTATTTCTAGCTAGAAATAAAATTATTGGCCTACAAAAGTTAGCAGAAGAGGTAAATATTAAAAAAATATTCAGTATAAATAGAATATTCTCAGAATAGACAAAAACTGAATATACTAAAAAAGTACAAATTTTAAAATAAACAAGTATTTTTATTGAAATGGTATAAGTGAGTGTAAACCAAGGAATGGGATAGCTGGGTCAAATGGTTGTTTCAGTCCAAGTTTTTCAATGAACCTCCATACTGCTTTCCAGATTGGCTGCACCAATTTGCAGTGCCACCAGTAAGGTATGAGTGTGCCTTTTCCCCACATCCTCGCCAACTCTTGTTGTAGTTTGTATTCTTAATAGCTGCCATTCTGACTAGAGTGAGATAAAATCTTACAGTAGTTTTGATTTGCATTTCTCTAATTGCTAGAGATGTTGAAAATTTTTTCAAATATTTGTTGATTGAGTGTATATCATCTTCTGAGAAGTATCTGATCAGTTCCTTTGCCCATTTATTGATTTATTTTTGGTGTTAAGAATTTTTAGTTCTTTATATATCCTAGAGATTAGTGCTCTGACGTGCCTGTGGCACAAAAATTGCTCCCATTCTGTAGGCTCTCTTTTCACCTCCCTAATTGTTTCTTTTGCTGAAAAGAAGCTTTTTAGTTTGAATCTATCCCATTTATTGATTCTTGATTTTATTTCTTGCACTATAGGAGTCTTATTAAGGAAGTCAGGGCCTAATCTAACATGATGGAGATTTGGGCCTACATTTCTTATTATTAGGTACAGGATGTCTGGTTTAATTCCTAGGTCCTTGATCCACTTTGAGTTGAGTTTTGTGTATGATGAGAGATAAGGGTTTAATTTCATTTTGTTGCATATGGATTTCCAGTTTCCCAGCACATTTGTTGAAGAGGTTATCTTTTCTTCAATGTATATTTTTGGTGCTTTTGTCTAATATGAGGTAACTATGATTATGTGGATTTGTCTGTGTCCTCTATTCTGTACTATTGGTCTACAAGTCTATTTTGGTGCTAATACCATGCTGTTTTTGTTAGTTGAAGCTTGAAAATGTCAAATGATTAGAAGACAAAGTTGAGTGAATCTCCTAGAAAATAGAATAAAAACAAAGTGACATCAAGTAAAAGAAGAAGCAGGCCTCGATTGTGTCTTTTTTCTCCCTTCCCAGATCTGTCCCTGTAAATCTGTGCATCTTTCATACTTGGCTCAAAGGCACTAATCCCACTTATGAGGACTTGACCTTCAAAGTCCGGAAGCTTTCCCTTCAGCACCTTTCCAGTTCCCCTCAGAGTGGAATAGTGTTCTCTCTCCTTCCACATAGGCTGTTCATGCTCAGCAGTGCCCCTTAAGAGTGTTCTATCATGACCTGTTCAAGTGTCTCACCTCCAACACAAAGGCCTTGAAAATAGAGAACATGTCATATTTGCCACTGTATCATCCATCTATTACCTTGCCTGGTAAACAGGAGACACATAATATATCTGTAATATGAAGACATTAGGAAGTTTAAAGTTGTTCTTCTATCTTCGTTTGAAAACATGGAGAGTAATACCAAACCTGTACACACTGTAAGGATTAAAGATAAACATCACAAAGAATCCAGCAAGGATTGGCCCATATAGTAAGTGCCCAATGAATTGCAGTTGGCTGAGTGATCATGCTAGTGGAACTGGCTATGACAGTGAAATTGAACATAAAAAAATGTTGGTTAAATAAGATGTATGTGTGTGTGTGTGTGTGTGTGTGTGTGTGTGTGTATAATCTTCATGCATGTATGTGTAAGAATGGAAATAGTGCCTGTCATGTGGTAAGTATATTCCTTAAGTGGGAGTTCTCTAAGAGAGACAATAAAAGGAAGGAAAATTATCATCTCCAAGTCTGCCTGTATTTCTTGAGTCTGTGGACCTGTTACTTGCAGATATAAATTATATTATATCCTACCCACCAGACTCCCCAGTTACTCCTTTCTGGAGTCCATGATAACACATTTTGCTCTTACAATGATATATTGGCAGGGGAAACTGAGAAGCTGTGTTCTGTATCTAGTAAGAATCTACATTAAGCAGGTAACTCTTTCTAGTTCGTACTAATTTTTGGTGCTGGTTAAGCTTTAATTATTTACCCTATTCTGCAACAGGTAACTAGACACACACACACACACACACACACACACACACACTGAGTAATTGAATTACTCTTGATATTTTATCTAAGATAAATATTTTATCTATTTGACTTAGCTCAGATGCCTCTCTATAAAATTGTGCCTACATTTAAATGTTGGTATTCTTTCTTCTAAATTCTTGGTCTCTATCCTAATTTCTTTTCAGGGGGACTGGCCCATTTCCACCCTGTGTTTATGCATATGCCTTTGTTTGAAAACTCTCTTGTATCATAGTAAGGACTTTTTAAAGTAACACAGCTATCATTGTCATATAATTAAAGAAAGAACATGTTATCTCTATTATGGAAAAACAAAACTATAACTAAATAAAGATTTTAAATACCAGGATGGGTTTTTTTTCCTCTCTGGAATTGATTTAGCTTGTGAAATACTCTATTGATCTTAATCTTATTTTGAATTCATATTGAAATGTAAAACATAGCTAATTCCTACAGTTTTGGGGAAGGCTATATGGCCTGTAATTCCCACCTAGAATATTCTTTCAAAGTAATATGATAAATCTGACATCATGTGTGGTTTTTATAACATTTTAACTAATTTCTTTGTATTGAAAATGTTAATTTTTAATTTCTTATTTAAAAAATAAAGCTGTTTACTGACATCTGAAACAATCTGCCTAGTCAGCTGGTGACCACTGCTGCCTGTCTCATGGCTATATATAAAGAGAAACCTCCCATACATTTGAAATGTGTTGTCTATTCTCTGGGAATAGGAGGCAGGCCCCACAGGCAAAGTTGTGGGGGAGGAAGCAGGCAGAGATGGATGCCTCTGTATGTGAGTACTTACAGTTCCATTACAAAATACCTCTGAATGGTCTCTTGAACAACACAAACTTGTTTTCTCAAAATTTTGGAGACTGGAAGAAGCCATCAGGGGAGCTCAAGCCTTAGCCCAGGACTGCCCCCGACACCTGTGAGGGAGCCCAGGCCAAGTCTGGGGACAGGTCTGCCCCAACGTGGGAGCCCAGGCCTAACCTTCCTCCAACTTGGGACACTGCAGCCATCACCATAGCCCATCCCTCAACAGTAGCCTCCATCTTGCAACAACAGACAAGGCCTAGAAGTTGCTACATCTGGGAACAAGCATCCTAAAGCCAGTGTGAGGCCCACTGTTTCAGCCCCATCTCAGAAAGAGGTTGCATCCATCTTGGGACATCACCACTGCTATCTCAAATTACCTCTGCTATTACTGCCACCACCTTTAGTTGCAAATAGCATCCATCCTGGGACACTGGCAGGGTCTGGAAGCCCAACACCAAGGTGAGGTACAGAAAATCTGCATGGATACTACAAGAATATACAGTAAAACTGTAATGCCTCAGACCCAAACTACAAGAAATGAAGACACACAGACATCATGAAAAAAACAAGGGAGAAAAGTGCCCCAAACAAACCAGGATACTACAATAATAGAATCCATGGAAGGTGTAGTTGATGAAATGTCAGAGAAGGAGTTCAGAATAAACATAATCAAAATGGTCTATTAATTAAATAATGACCTAAATGAGCAAATACAGGCAAGCATTTATCACACCAGCAAAGAGATAAGGGAGCAAATACAGGTAGCAAAAGATTACCACAAAAAAGAGATAGAGATTCTGAAAAAACTCAATAGAAAGCATCACCAACAGACTAAATCACTTGGAAGACAGAACACTAGATAATGAAGACAAAGTATATAATCTGGAAAATAAAGTTGACCACACAGTGAAGATTGTTAGAAACCATGAACAAAACATCCAAGAATTATGGGATAGCATCAAAATACCAAATATAAAAGTTATTGGAATAGAGGAAGGCACAGAGATTCAAGCCAAAGGAATTCACAATCTCTTCAATGAGATAATAGCAGAAAATTTCCCAAACATGAAGAATTGGAAAATAAAATACAAGAGGCTTACAGGACACCAAATGCACAAAATTACAACAAATCTACACCAAGATACATTATAATGAAAATGCATAGCATACAGAATAAGGATAGAATCTTAAAGGCCACAAGAGAGAAGAATCAGATCACATACAGGGGGAGACCAATTCATATCTCAGCAGATTTTTCAATCCAAACAATAAAGCCAGGATATCCTGGAACAACATATACCAAGCTCTAAAAGAAAACAAACTAACAAAGAATCTTATATTCAGCAAAATTAAGCTTCAGATTTGATGAGAAAATAAAAACCTTTCATGATAACCAAAAGTTAAAAGAATTTACAGTGAGAAAGCCTGGATTTATAGAGCATGCTCAGCAAAATATTCCAGGAGGAGGAAATGAAAAACAACAATGAAAATCAGCAAAGAGAGAAACTACTCTAAAGGAAAGGCCAATCAAAGGAGAAATCAAGTCAAGTAAAAAACCAAAAATAAAAAATAAATAAATAAATAAATAAAAAACCAAAAATAAAGCAAATGTCCAGGAATACAAACCATATTTTAATAATAACCCTGAATATGAAAGGCCTAAACTCATCAATTAAAAGACATAGACTGAGAGACTGGATTTTAAGAAAAGACACACAAAAATATGTTGCCTTCAAGAGACTCATCTCAGGAAAAGATATCCACAGACTGAAGGTGAAAGGGTAAGGAAATAAGTCCCACTCACATGGACCATGTAAACAAACAGGGCTTTCCAACCTTATATCAGATAAAGTGGACTTCAAACCAAAGGTAGTGAAAAGTGATGAAGAAGGATACTTCATACTACTTAAGAGGTTAATACATCAATAAGACATAACAACCATAAATATCTATGCTGCAAACAATGGAGCATCTACATATGTCAAACAAACCCTTCTCAAATACAAGAACCAAATAGACCACAACACGATAATGCTGGGTGACTTTAATACACCTCTCTTACCACTGGATAGATCTTCCAGACAAAAACTAAACAAAGAAACTAGAGAACTCAATAATACAATCAATAATTTTGATTTAACAGACATATATAGAATATTCTATCCATCAACGAGTGAATACACTTTCTTCTCAGCAGCACATGGAAACTTTTCCAAAATCGACCATATGTTTTGCCAAAAAGCAACTGTTAGCAAATACAAAAAAAAAAACAGAGATACTATCCTGCATTCTATCAGACCATAATGGAATAAAATTAGAAATCAATAATAAAATTAAAAAGAGAAGCTGCACCAACACCTGGAGACTAAACATTTTGCTATTGAATGACGCATGGATAACAGAAGATACCAGAGAGCAGAGAAAAAATTCTTAGATGTAAAATGAGAACTCCAATACAACTTGGAAGCATTCTGTCTAAAAACTGAAACAAGACAGAGATGCCCTCTTTCACCACTTGTATTCAACATAGTTCTTGAAACTCTAGCCAGGGAAATTAGACAGATGAAAATTAAAGGGATATAAGTAGGAAAAGAAATCAAACTATCATTATTCGCTGAAAACAAAATTCTATACTTAGAGTAACCAAAAAACTCCACCAGAAAACTTATAGAATTAATTAATAAATTTGGCAAAGTAGCAGGATATAAAAATCAATACCCATGAGACAAATGCATTTCTATACATCAGTGATGAATCCTCTGAAAGAGAAATTAGGAAAACTACCACATTCACAATGGCCTCAAAAAAAAATGTGAATTAATTTAACAAAAGAAGTGAAAGACCTCTACAATGAAAACTGCAGAACACTAAAGAAAGAAATTGAAAAAGATCTTAAAAGATGGAAGATCTCCCATGCTCTTGGATAGGCAAAATTAATATTGTCAAAATAGCCAAAGTACCCAAAGTGCTATCCACATTCAATGTGACTATGAAAATCCCAACATCATTACTTATAGAAATAAAAAAGGTAATCATGAAATTTATTTGGAGAAAAGATAACTCTTCAACAAATGGTATTGGGAAAACTGGGAAATCCATATGCAGCAAAATGAAAATAAACCTCTATCTCTCACCATGCAGAAAAATCAACTCAAAGTGAATCAAGTCCAGAGACACTGTGCCTAATAGAAGAAAAAGTAAGCCCAAATCTTCATCATGTTGGATTAGACCTCAACTTTCTTAACAAGACTACTAAAGCACAAGAAATAAAATCAAGAATCAATGAATGTGATGTATTTAAACTAAGAAGCTTCTTCTCAGCAAAAGAAACAATCAATGAGATGAACAGAGAGCCTACATTTTGGTAGCAAATTTTTGCCAGATGTATGTCAGATAGAGCACTAATCTCCAGGATATATAAAGTACTCAAAAATATTAACACCAAAAAAAAAAAAACCACCCCAANAAAAAAAAAAAAAAAAAAAAAAAAAAAAAACAACCCAATCAATAAATGGGCTAAGGAGCTGAACAGACACTTCTCAGAAGAAGATATACATTTAATCAACAAATATATGAAAAAATGTTCAACATATCTAGTAATTAGAGAAATGCAAATCAAAACTACTCTAAGATTTCATCTCACTCCAGTCAGAATGGCAGCTATGAAGAATAGAGAAAACAATAAATGTTAGCAAGGATATGGGGGGAAAGGCACAATCATACATTGCTGGTGAGACTGCAAGTTGGTACAACCAATCAAGAAAGCAGTGAAAACTTGGAATGGATCCACCATTTTATCTAACTATTCCACTCCTTGGTCTATACCCAAAGGACTTAAAATCAGCACACTATAGTAATGCAGTCACATCAATGTTCATAGCAGCTCAATTCACAATAGCTAAACTGTGGAAGCAACCTAGATGCCCTTCAATAGATGAATGTATAAAGAAACTGCAGTATATATACACAATGGAATATTACTCAGCATTAAAATTGAATAAAATTATGGTGTTTGCTGGTAAATGGATGCAGATGGAAAATATCATGCTAAGTGAAATACCCAAAATCAAAGGCTGATTTTTCTCTCTGATAAGTGGATGCTGATCCATAATGGGGGGATGGGAATAATGGAGGAACTTTGATTGGGCAAAGGGGAGGAAGGGATGGAGAGGGTATATGGGGCAGGAAAGATGATGGAATGAGATGGACATCATTACCCTAGATATGGTGCGATGCTACATCATGTACAACCAGAGAAATGAAAAGTTGTGCTGTAATTGTGTACTAAGAATTAAAATACATTCTGCTGTCATGTACACCTAATTAAAATAAATAAATTTATTTAAAAAAGAAGCCATCAGGGTCAGAGTCTGGTGAAGGCTCTCTCCTTGGGGTACAGATAGCCACCTTATTACTATGTTCTCAAAAAGAGATATTGAACTCTGGTGTCTCTTGTCACAAGGGTGCCAGCCTCATTTAGATTAGAGCCCCACCCTTATGACCATTTAATACATGTCATCTCAAAGACTCTGTCTCCAAATTCAGTCACATTGGAGGTTAGTGCTTTAAAATGACTTTGTGGAGGGACAAAATTCAGTCCATTGTAACACATGACAAAACAAAAGCGATGATTGAGAAAGGGTAAAATATCATACTGAAGACTTCTACAACAATAAATAAGACTGTATGACTTATGTAAAAAAAAAATCCTGTTAAAAACAGTGAAACAATTCAGGTTCAGTCACTATCAGATGAAAGAAAACTACTAAGTTATATAAAAAAATATAAAAGTTTCCCACTGTGGCTAAGATGCATATAAGCTGCAAATGACAACGTGCTGTATTTGAAGGATCCTGATGCCTAGCAATTTCCTCTTAGGCTTTCAAGGTAGTTTACAGGTTATAATTCACTATCCATTAGCCAGCTATTAATACTGAAAGCACAAGACTACTTAGATCTGCATACATACAATCCTTCAGCACACATATCTTCATCTTGTTCTAGGGGCCACGATGTAAGAGGGCTTAGAAGAGTAAAGAGTGAATGTGGGAGGGGGAAGAAAGGAGAAAATAGAGATATTACCTCCATGGTATCCTTTGACTCCCAGAACCCCAAACAATGTCATTTTCTAGAGGATACAAAATTGTTTAAGATTATTAACTGATGGAAAGTTGACCTTAGAGAATCAGAATACATCTATGGTGACATTTAATCAATACTGGTGAGAAAGATCTATGTATCTTAGCCAAATATGAAAATCAGTTTCTCTTTCTCCTTCCCCATATTCTTTTCTTAAAGATGAAAACCTTAAAATCAACAACTCTGGGCTAATTTCCCTTTCTGAATATGCACAGGTTTATCAATTTGCTGGGTTTTTTTATTTATATCTTCCCTTTAAAAATGCCTCAATTTCCTTTCAATCTCATTCAATTTATTTATTTGTTCTAATCAGTTTTACATGATAGCAGAATGCTCTTCATTTCATTGTACACAAATGGAGCACAATTTTTCATTTCCTTGATTGTACATGAAGTAGGGTCATACCATTCGTGCAATCATACATGTACCTAGGGTAATGGTGACTGTCTCATTCCACAATTTTTCCTATCCCCATTTCCCCTCTCATACCCTCTCCCATATCCTCTCCCATGCCCTGCATCTTCTTTGTCCCATCTAAAGTTCCTCCACACATCCCCCCACATTATGGTTTTGTATCCACTTATCATAGAAAACATTCTGCCTTTGTTTTTTTAGTATTAGCTTACTTTGCTTAGCATGATATTCTCTAACTCCATCCATTTACCTGTGAATGCCATAATTTTATTCTCTTTTATTGCGGATTAATATTTCATTGTGTATATATTCCACAGTTTCTTTAACCTTTTAACTATTGAAGGGCATCTAGCTAGGTTGTTTCCACAGTTTGGCTATTGTGAATTGTGCTGCTATAAACATTGATGTGGCTGTGTCCCTGTAGTATGCTGTTTTTAAGTCCTTTGGGTATAGACCAAGGATTAGTCTCATTCTTATGGCATAGGGCAAGTAGAGGAAAATATCTTTTTTTCCTGCCCCAGATTTTTGCTGGTCCATAAAATAGGAACCTCTGACTTCTTGTATGTAATGATTGGAAGCATAAGCATCCAAACTTTCTTCTATTTCTCCCTTGTTTTCCTACCTTAAGTGTGCTTAGGCATATAGGGCAGTGTGGTATCTGTGCCCAAGAATGGAGGGTAGAGTTTTTAAAGAAAAGGAAGCCATAAAGGGGCGGGGGGGGGATCGGACAGGGTGGTGGATTGATGCTAAAGTGACAACTTAATACCAACATATTTTTTCCTAGGAAGAGATCTCATTTGAAACCATGATTCAAGTACAGGTTTCTCTGTCAGTTTCTAACATCTTCTCCTTTACAGCATGATATACCACTGTCTGCCTTTAACACTTAATTGCCACTGCTTGTCATCTGAATTTGCAGAAGTTGCTAATCCATCTCAAAAAAACTTGCAATATAATAAAAATTCATGATCTGTCCTACACCTTCTGTGGGACGAGGAACATCTTGGAATATGAAGCATTTAAACTAAAGAGGCTGACAAGGATTGTTGAGACCACTGAAAAATTGCCCAACAATGTGAGCCATAGGATTTTCTGCCTTGGTCCTGGCTGAGGCCTCATGCAGATGGTGTCACCACTTTCCTCTTACATTCCCACACATCCCAAAGTGAAGTGTTCAGCCTCCTTGCAGGATGTGCAGGAGAGGAGACCAAAAATTGGTTTTGCCATTCTTATTCCCTGATGCATCTATCTCAAAGTTATTAAGAAGTTGAAATTGAAGACACCCTTAGAAGTGGGAGACTTTATTTGGATAAAATTGTTCTTGTTTTGGGGGGATTGGCTTATTTTGTTTATCTTGATAGTCTCCAGCTCCATCCATTTACTGGCAAAAGCCATAATTTCAATCTTCTTTAGAGTAATATTCCATTGAATATATGCCACATTTTCTTTATCCATTCATCTATTGAAGGATACCTAGATTGGTTCTACAGTTTAGCTATTGTGAATTGAGCTGCTATGAATGTTGATGTGGCTGCATTACTATAGTATGCAGATTTTAAGTCCTTTGGGCATAAACCAAGGAGTGGGATAGCTGGGTCAAATGATGATTCCATTCCAAGTTTTCTGAGGAATCTCCATATTACTTTCCAGATTGGTTGAACCAATTTGCAGTCCCATCAGCAATCCATGAGCATGCCTTTTCCCCCACATCCTCACCAACATTTATTGTTGTTTGTATTCTTGATGATTGCCATTCTGACTCAAGTGAGATGAAATCTTGGAGTAGTTTTGATTCGCATTTCTCTAATTGCTAGAGATGTTGAACATTTTTTTATATACTTGTTGATTGATTGTATTTCTTCTTCTATGAAGTATCTGTTCAATTCCTTGGCCCATTTATTAACTGGGTTATTTATAAGCCAATGCCCAAAATACAAATTTTGTATGTATTCTCTGATATATGTATGCTGATTCACAATAAGGGGGGGCACTAGAAAAAAAAATAGAGTTACCTTAGATTATGTAGAGGGGAGTGAAGGGAGAGGAGGGGAGGGGATGTGGGGACAGGATGGATAGTAGAATGAAGCAGACATTATTACCATATGTACATATATGACTGCATGACCTATGTGATTCCACAACATGTACAAGCAGAAAAAATGTGAAATTATACCCCATCTAAGTATGATATATCAAAGTGCATAAATGTATTCTACTGTCATGTATAACTAATTAAAACAAATAAAATTTTTCTTAAAAATATTGTTCTGTGAGTCCTCTTGCCCCCATCCCCAGTGGAGGTATTGGGAATAGCCAGAGAGAGGAGGTAAAATGGTGTGATGGGAAGAGAAGCTAAATGATGATGTTCTTCATTTCAGGCTCAGTGCCTGAAAAAACTGAGGCTTGGAAAGAAGGAAAACTTCGAACATGAAGTTCAGTGATGAATATACTGGATTGCACAAACTAATTACTCAGCTGAGACAACCTATAGGAGCCAAATTACTAGAGCATTTTTTTTGTTACCTGAGTGGTTCCATTTATTGGCAGATTCAGAAGGCATGGGTTGGAACTGTTGTTCACCTCACTGCCTACTGCCCATTGGCAGATGTTGATGTGGCCTGGTACTGAAGGCCCAAGTTCCCGTTAGGTAGCATTCTCCATAAAGCTACTCTCTCAAGGTACCTTCTCCCCTTTTTCTCCTCTGCCTTTTGTGTAGTAATGATTCTCCACTTGTTGCTAGCCCCACAATATTGCACCAGCTATTATTTGTCTCCTTATTTATCCGTATCGTTGAAAATATCCTATCTATTTGTTTCCTGCCAAAACATTGAACAGTTTAGTGGTAAAATTCAGTGTCTACAGAAACTTATGGTAGAATGTTTATATATACTAACACACACCAACTCTGCTGCTGAAGGACAGGTAGATTTATGTATGCACAAAAATCTCGGAGAATTTCATCAGATAGAACTTTCAGAATCCTTTGGTGGGTTGCTATCAATATAAGGTAGCATTGTAAACAGGTTTGCAAACTTCTAAAATAAACTAAAATAAATATCCTCAAATTGTGCAGCATCAGAAAAATCTTTTATTTTATTTTATTTTTATTAGCTACACATGACAGTACAATGATCTTGACAATTCATACATTTGAATCAAATGGGGTATAATTTCTCATTTTTCTGATTGTACAGGTTGCAGGATCACATTGGTCATACAGTCACCTGTATACATACAGCAATCATAATGTCTATTCTATTCTGCTGCCCTTCCTATCCCCCCTTCCCCTTCTCTCCCCTCCCATCACTTCTCTCTACCCAATCTAATGTGACACACTTTTCTTTTCTCCTCACAACGTCATACATGTATTCTGTATAACAATGAGGTCTCCTTCCATCTTCCGTGCAATTCCCCTTCTCCCTCCTTTTCCCTCCCACCTCTCTTCCCTATTTAGTGGTAATCTTCTTCTCATGCTCTTCCTCCCTATCCCATTTTGAGTCACCCCCCTTATATCAGAGAAGACATTCAGCATTTGGTTTTTAGGGATTGGCTAACTTCACTTAGCATAATCTGCTCTAATGACATCCATTTCCCTGCAAATGCCATGATCTTGCTATTTTTTAGTGCTGAGTAATATTCCATTGTGTATAAATGCCACATTTTTTTAATCAATTCATCTATTGAAGGGCATCTAGGTTGGTTCAACAGTCTAGCTATTGTGAATTGCAAAATCAGACAATGAAAGATCACTTTGACAATGAATTACACAAAGAAATCCAAGAAGCAAAAGATCAACTCTACAGGGAGATAGAGGTTATAAAAAAAAAACAAAAACAGGAATCCTGGAAATGAAGGAAAAAATAAACCAAATTAAAAACTCAAATGAGAGTATTACCAGAAAAATCTTAAGTAGGGGGCATGCCATGGTCTTACCAGGAACAGGACTCAGTGAGAAAAATCTACCCACAATCAGGGCTGATAGAAGAAGTGCCCCTCAGCATGTACAAACTAGGAAATAGCCCTGCTCCTTAGAAAATTCCCAAAGGAAGACACAAAACATACTATAAGTGGTCTAAACATGGGAGCCAGAAGGCCAGCAGCTAAAGCCTCTGAAACGGATCCAAAATAAATCTTTCCTCCTCTACGTTGTTTCACTAGGGTATTTTGTTACAACAATGCAAAGTTGACCAACACAATTCATTTTCCCAATTTTTAAAAGTTTTTTGATTCTGAAGTCTGTGGTTTAGTGTACTAATTTAAAGTACCTGGTTTCAGTGGAAAGCTTTTATGGCCATAAAGATATTTATTAGCAGAGCCTGGATTAGTAAAAGTGTTTTCTGACTCTTTGCTTTCAAATGATTTGTTGCATAGAATATTGAGAGGTTAATTTTAAAGATTTTTACTTAGCCAGTAATAGAAAGGGAACAAAACACATGCATGACAGTTGAGGTTAAAAAGAAGATACCAGTTTTTTTTTTTTTTTTTTCAGCACTAGCTGTCTAGAATCTGAATTCCTGCCAATGTCTGTAGAGTAGCAGAAGCATTTTCAATCACAATGAACAAGTTGATCTCTGACATGGAGTGCTACTCTTCAAGCATTCCCAGAGACTAGCAATAGCAAGAGGAACAGATTCAAAAGAAATATTTATACTCACACCCAATCAGAGATTCTGGATTTCTTACAGCCTGCAGAAACACTTATCTTCCCCTGACAACCATGAAAGCAGCAGAGAGCACAACCAATCTCTTCTCCAGCTACTTTGTAGATGCCCAAAGGAAGGCATTGACCCCAGTGCATGCACATGCTGTACTCATAAACCCAAAGTGAGCACACCTGCACCCATAGAGACTGCTTGGTTATCAATAGTCAAAGGATCTAAGGCCCATTCTGAGGGAGCAGTCTTCAAATGCTTTTGTTTTCAGACTTGGATTTTTTCAATTCAGTTGGGATGTTACTATTCATACTCCTTGGAATAAATCATGATCATCCATAAAGTACTAATTTCCATTTTTCCAAACATCACACTGAACAATGCCAGAGGAAGGTCAGTGAGCTGGACACGCAGACGCTGATATCTGTAAGCATTGAGTACTAAACAGACAATGTAGATGAGATCTGGAAAAGGGCGGACATCCTAACTCATCCTTCAAGCTTCAGTCTCCTCTGCTTCCTCCCAAATAATGAGATGTTCCCCTTCCTGTACATGGGAAATCTTTTCTAGCTGCTTCTTGAATTGCTGTTATTCCATTGTAATTGTAAAATATTTTGTTCCTTGTTATTTAGTCTTTTGAAAGCAGGAGACAAGCCTCACTTGTTCTTTCCGCTACTTATTCAATACTATTCTTGAGCAGTATTCTAAGTCAGGCATAGGTCTAGGTTCTGGGTATACCATAGGGTAACATCTAAGGCCTCCTGGGGCTTACATTCTAGTAATGGACAAATACACAAGTAAATACACTAATAACAAGTACACAAATAAAAGTGAAGGGTTGAAGAATGGTGGCCACATGTAATTTTAGAGAGAGTGGCCAAGGAAATTATTTCAGATGAGATGATAGTCTAGCAGAAACCTGTATAAAAACAGCACATAAATTACATGTTTCTGGAAAAAGAACTTTCCAGGCAGGAGAAAGAGCAAGTGGCTGGTTCGACAAGCACTCACCAACAAAATATAGCTGCTAGTTACCTAATTTGTACCAAAGACCATCAGAGGAAAGATGATAAGACCTGGATTCTGCAGACTAATAGATGAGTCAAATATGTAAAGGCAAAAAAATAGGCAAATGGAGAAGGCATTAATTACCCTGCCCACAGGAGTACTACATTCCTGCTTGCATAGGACCTCTCATATCCACGGGGTTTTTTTACACACTATATAGGTCTCATCACAAAGCGTATAATACAATTCTTGCACTTTAAACATCTAAGCACATTTAAATTCAATCCAATGTACATATTTTAAGTCTCAGGACTGTCAAAATAGTAAAGCACTTCTCTATTTAACATGGTGACTTGCCTTAGTAAAATCATGTTGGAAGCCAAGAGGCAATCACTAACAAGATAGGACAACTTGCAGTTGAATTGGAAAAGTCAAAGAAGTCTGTCTCCCAGAATCTGTTCATGTTCAAACTAAGGCCAGAAGAGTTATAGGGGGCTTTCAGGTGCTCAAGTTTTCAAGTCTATGATAATCTTGGAGGAAAATCCAGAGGCCTAAAGGAATGGGAACAGGATATTTAATGATGATGAAGAAGCAAGAAGAATGATAATGAGAGAAGGATATTAAAATGCTTAATAATAATTAACAACAAACGAGTATTATTGATAAAAAAAATTGAAGGGGGCATTCTAAAAGAATTCTAAGAATAAGCCTAGCTGCTGGAAAAAAAAATAAAAAAGAATGAGCCACTGGGTAGTTTTAAACTTATTATAAGGTCAATGGATTAAAAGGATATTGATAATCATAAATGTATTTACCTAAACCAAACCAGTTCTCTGCCATATGGCCACTGCTAACACCAAGTCCAGGCAACCACTTTCTCCCACCTGGTTATTGAAGTAGCCTTTCCAATTGGGTCCTCATTGCTACTTTTACCCGACATTCCTCTGTTCACTATTGTCTGGGTTTCCATCTCACCTGGGAGCTAAATCAAAGCCCTAACAATGGCTGGCAGCGCCTTCTCTATGCAGTCTGTTTCCCCTACCCTACTTTGGGACTTCCTCATCTTTGACTCTTCCCTGTGATTACTCTATTCCTGCCACACAGCCTCACCTTCTGACTCTTCCACTTGCCACGCATGTTTCCTCTCCTGAAAATGTTACTTTCTTCACTCTTATCCTGTTTCAGACAGGTCAAATAACATTTGGCAGAAATTTTTACCACTTTTCATAAATAATAAGTTACCTTCCAGCCAAGTACTCCCCATTGCCACCTCTGGCTTCCCTGGCTCCCTTGAGCTGGTTTTCCTCCACAATAATGAGGAACCATTAAATAATGAGGAACCCCCAACATTCAAAGTGTTAATATCCTGATTTCTTAATTATTAATCATCCCTCACAGACATACAAACTCCTTGCATCCAGACTTTATCTGTTTTGTTCTAGATAAAGAGTGATAAATGCATGAATGTCAGAAAGCAAGGAATTGAAGGCTAGAGTTTCCCAAGGTTATAGTTGAGAAGTAATTCTTAACATAAACAGCATCAGAGAGTCAGAGATTATAATGATGAAGAGGAGGAAGAAGAGCAGGAGATGAACAGGAGGACAGTGATGAGTAGGAGCAGCAGAGGATAGTGATGATGAGGAAGAGCAGGAGGATTATGATATAAGAAAGAGGAGCAGGAGGGTAGAGAGCAGGATGAAGAGGATAACAGTGAAAACTATTATTTGCTGATCTGTTACTAGGCACTGTCACCATTTATGATATCTCCCTAGGTCCTCCCTCAACAATAAGATGTGGGTCCTATTGTTATCTCAACTTCCTAGATAACAAAACTGAGACTTTGAGGGGTGAGATAAGGACACATGTGATTTTTCACTCATATCTTCTCCAGAGTCCATACTGCTAATAGGTCATCTAACATCTCTAAGATGACTACAGTGTTGTGCTGTGTTCTGCTAAGACAAAACAGAACTGAAAGAATGACTCAAGGGATAGTCCAAGAATAAACCCTGATCTGCAGAGCTAGCCAACGGGCCTCTTTATTCTAATAACACAGAATCTTGATTCAATAAATAATACTAATTAAGAGACAAGAAGTACAAGTAAAAAACTAAATATACATTTAATAAAGTAATTCTCCCAGACTTGAATTATTTAATTCTCAGTCTATTTGTTGTATTCTGAGATCTTCATATACTGACCATTTTATTTTTCCTTAATTTGTCCTTATCAAGTTGGCATGAATTTTTTTCTGCACATCAGTTTCTTCATGAAATATGTTGACTTGGTTTCTGGCTCAGTTAGAATCCACAAGCAGTGCTATTTTTCTGCAGCTGCTCTGTGATTTCATCTTAAGCCAGGACTGTTGTTCTCTATAAAATAAGTGAGTGAGAATTACTTTGTTTATTTTCACACAGAGAAGATTAGTGTGAAAAATCTAAAGGGACAGTTAATCTAATGAAACTCTTTCTATCCAATAGAACAGCAGGTTTTCATCAAGGTGCTAGTAAGACTGTACCAAGTGAACACTTTCATGTACTATAACTAGAACTTTAAATTGACATACCCTATCTAAAAAATCAGCTTGGCAAAATCTTGCCTATTGATCTAATAATTCCACTTTTGTAACTCTAGTCTGAGGATAATTTTCTTTTAATTTAAATTAAATTTATTTTAACTGATCATTTAAAACTTAAAAACTATTCCTATTAACAGGATACCACGTGGTGTTTTGATACATGTATATATTGTACAATGTTTAAATCAGGTTAAACATATCTATGTCTTTCAATATTATTTTTATGGTGAAAATATTTCAAATCTTTTATTATATCATATTAAAACACAGAGTGCACCACTGTTACCTATAGTCACCCTACTTTGCAAGACACAGAACTGCTTACTCCCAACTGCACCTTGGCACTCAGTGACCAGCCTTGCCACATCCCTCCTCCCCCTACATTCCCCAATTCTACAATTCTAGTCTGAGGATAAAATTTTAAACAGGAAAATAAAAATGATGCATACAGATGTATGCAGATGTATCTTATTCATCATAGAAAATATTAGCAATTTTCTTATTTCCCAGTAATAGGAGAATGGCTAAGTAATTGTGTTACTTATGATACAATAATACACTCCCATTGGAAGATATAAGATTAAGACAAGTTTATATTCACATGAGGGAACTATTTTTGTTGCCCTACAAAATGGAAAAGATAGGATACTAAATTTTATTTTAAAATTGGATTTTGACTATACAAAATATACCCAGAGAAGGACAGTAGAAGAGAAATACCCTGGATGGTAAATACAGGATCATTTTTCATTCTACATTCTGTATTTCAAAAGTAGTTTACAAAAAGCACAAACTGTTTCTCTGTTTTAAAACTTTTTAATTTTATTTGAGATGTGTTGATACAAAATGCAACATGACTAAAAGTCCAACAAACTATTTGATCATAAACTTTTTAATCATATTTTCTACTGAACTAAGAACAGTTCCAGTAGAAAAATCTCCCCTTCTATGACATTCTGATAAACAAGTAGATAATACATTGTCCTTTGACAAAGCTTCCTATTTCTAAAATGAGACAGGGGGGCGGAGAGGGAGAGAGGGAAGGAGACATAGTGAGTAAAGGAAGGAAGGAAGGAAGGAAGGAAGGAAGGGAGGGAGGGAGGGAAAATGACCAGTAGGGGTGGAATTAAAGGAAGGGGATAATGGGGGAAACTGTAGATAGAAAGGCTAAAAGGCACACTTATCTTTTTTTTCCTTAAAATAAATTTGTATTTCTGTTTAAACTCCATAGGCAGCAAAGTAGTCCTCTCATTTTCAAGTAGAGTTTTATGTTAGTTTATAACCCCAAATAATATTTACGTCAGCATTTTAAAATTTAAGCTGACACTATTTTGTAGTAGAAATCTTCTGCAAGTGTCACGGGGCATACGCATCACCAATTTTGTGGCCCGCCACACACACACATGACCATTCAGGGTGTGAGATCATGTGAAGCAGTGGAAACAGTACTGTATGAAGAGTCCTAACACCAATTTGTTGCTTCCTCTGCCCGTAAATTTTATGTGTCTCTGGAGTAGTCTCTTCTCTCAGTCTCTTTGGACCTCAGTAAAATTGGGAATTAGAATGAATCATTTTTAATTCTAAAATTTCATTAATCTTGTAACAAATCCATTTTGCAAACTGAACTAATTTTTCAAAATGAACAGTGACAAGCTCCCAAGGTATACATTATAAACGTAACTAATATTGAGCAAATAATGAGGAAATAATAGATAATGATAAAATTAATAAGCCCACATTACACCTTAATATTTCCGGCTTCCTTGTTATCTTCAACCATACCCAAAAGTGTAATGACTAGCAAATTTGTTTTTAAAAAGTAAGATTGAAATATACATTACTTCCTCTCACTGTGTTACCTAGTTCCTGAGGGCCTGAGGGCCCTCCATTATATCCTCACAGACCACATGAACCAGAAGTTTCTGAGACTATCTACATTTTTATGTCAGCTCTGCTGACACTAAACTCCACCTCTGCCCAACTACTTCTTAACAATAGGATTACTTTTCCTTCCTCATAATTCTTCTTTTTCTGCATATTCTTGGAGACTCCTTCAGTTTTCCATGAAAGACTTTTAAAAAATATTTTTCCTTAAGAATAGAAACCAATACTTTCATCATTTTGTAGCACTCATAGTATTTCATATATAGTAACAACAGTTAAAATACATTCACTGGCCAAACTTAGTTGATCAGAGCCAAAAATCTATCATTTTTTCTAATCCTATGGGATTTGGTTACAAATGCATACTCTGAGTGTCTCCAAACCTGTGTTTGTTGAGCTATCCTTCAAATTTTTCCAAAAGACACAACATTTAACGAGATGCACATTTTCATTTCAAGAAAAAAAAACAAAATCTGTGAGCCCTGTAACTTCTCCCTCTAGAATCAGATTCAACAATCTGATGACACAGATAAACTCAATATAAAATACAGTTATTTTATATTTACATTTCTTTCTTATAAAGAATAAGAATTATTGTTGTGAAATTCCAAAATGAATAGTTTCTCTCTTTAAAAAGGTATCTGATAACAAGAGTTGCTTCATTATCCTGATACCTCAAGACTCAGCGAGTAAAGAAACTGCTTCACAGCATGAGGACTGACAGATGTACTGGGATGAATTTGAATGGACAGATATAAAATTCCAGAAAGACAAATGGATCTAAGGCAAATGCTGCCCTTATAGTTTCTTTTACTGGGGCATAAAAGCTGGGCTCCGTCAAGACTAGTGATACTTTTGCCAGATGATATTTTTTAAAGATCATTAAAAAAGGGGGGGGGATAAAAAATAAAAGTGTGTTCAAGAAAAAAACAAAATCCATAAACTAGAGGCAGAAACAGTGTTGTCCCTACAAACAGACTGAACAAAACTCCTAGCAAGTCAAGTAAGCTAGAGTTTCAGTCTGGTGTTTGTGTAATGGTCCCTGTGTCCTGGTAGATTGGCTCCAGGAAACCCTGCAGATCCCAACATGTGTACATGCTCAAGGGCCTTATGTAAAATGGCATAGTATTTGTGTATAACCAATACACATCCTCCAATAAACATTAAATCAGCTCTATTATTTATAATCTCTATTAGTTATAATGCCTAATACAATGAAATGCTCTGTACAGATGTTTTTTTTCCCCCATATATATTTTTATTTGCACTTGGCTGAATCCATGGATGTAGAACGTACATATACATGGCCAACTACACTTGTATCCTTCACCTTCTTACTGGCTTAGCCTCTTAGATCAGAAGACCATAGACTCTACTCAATGTGTTTTAAAGCCTATTTTAAAAAAAAAACAAAAAACTATTAGAACTGCATTGCTACAACATCACTGGTTTCTTCTGAGCTAGAGATCAACACTGAATTCCCAGAGAAATTTTCCCTAGTTCTGACACTTATGCAAATCATGCCATAAGAAAATATCCAAAAAAGCTCCCAGTATATTAAAATTATACACACACACACACACACACACACACACACACATATAAACTAGGTCAGAGTCCTCTATAGAAAGTCTTCCAAGCTCTTGGGATATACTCTAACTCTAATAGCTTTAAATGAGCCCATCAAATCTCATAAAGGGAAATTGCTTCATTATTTTTATTTAAAAAAGAAAATTTGTACAAAGACACATGACCTTATTCAAGTCATACATTTCAGCACACACACACATCATTGCTCAGCCATGATGCTCATGAAGTTATTGTGAAATTCAAAAGGACTTCAGAGCATTGGACAAAGCCCTTAGGATGGATCTGATAAATGTTCATTGAGTAGAACAAATAGCACCAACCACAGAAACTCAAATAAAATAAGAGTTTGGATAATTCCATCTAAAAGGGATATGTGCATGTGTGTGTGGGTGTGTGTATGTGCATATACACACATATATATTCTAGTTATTATAGATATATGTATATAATAACTAGAAGGGGAGAAAAACTCTAAAAGTCTGGTATCTTATCTCCACATCTGTGTTCAATTTATAGACTATCTAATAAAAATATTGTGTCCATATACAACTAAAAAAAAAGTTCTTTACATGGAGGAAAGAGCCAGGATCCAGGGCCACAACTTAGAAACTTGCCAAGACTGACTACATAGATATTGTTAAATTTTTGCCTTTAGGCTACATTGTGTTCTTTATTAAATTCTTGAAAAATTATTAACTTTCCTCACACTTTCCTGATGGAGAAGTTAACAGACCATTATTAGGCAGTGCATGTTTTTGTTTGTTTGTTTGTTTGTTTTCTATAGTGTGCCAAATGAATCCTTCTTCAAGATTGAATTTCAGACTTCCAGAATTTCAATTTTAGACATTTAATAGAATCCATAGAAAAATAAACTCTAAACTGACAGATAAACTTATCCACATATCAGCATTCTAAGAAGAAATTGAGACCAATTAAAAGCATACATCTGTCCTTAAATATTAAAAACACAAAATTGCTTCACTTTTGTATCTCCAACCCAAATGCAGTTAATCAACAATATTCCATAGAACAGAGTATTGCTGGAGGTGACTGCTGTCCTTTCTTCCCCCTGCATGTGGCATTCCTGGGCCACACTTAGGGAACAGCATCTTTTCTGCAGAGCCTCATGATACACTGAATTGACTCGGCAGGAGGCTCCAGTGGGCCTGAGGGACACCCCTCTCCACATTACACCTTAATATTTCTGGCTGTCTTGCTATCCCATGACCTTCTAGTTCCTGAACTCAGTTCTTACATCACGGAGCCATGCGGCACCCTGTGAAATCACACAGTAGAGTGCAGTGTCAAGAGAATGGGATTTATATTTAGTTTGTGTTCTGCTCTGCAACTTTAAGACTGCCTGAGCTCAGGCCACTTCCTTATCTGTAAAAAGGAAGAGAAAGTAACTATACTGTAAAAATCAAAAAACATAATGTGTATGTGCAATAGACAGTAGGGACTGAGCGCCATCAGGGGGATTCCCCTTGTGAAGGCGCGTTGCTGGAAGGGCTTTGAGCTGTAGGTGACCACATGCCTCATTAGCCAAGTCCCAGGAGATTTTTGAAGGCAAAAATTGCTACCTCTAAGTGCCCTGTAACTAGGGCAGTGCCTTGTACAAAATTAGATGCTCATAAAATGCTTTTTAATAAATGTAAATGAAAGGAGTATAAATTATATACAAATGAATACAAATGTAATTCATTTTAAAGGATCATTAAAAATAATAAAAAATATCTTGCGGTGGGACTGCAAATTGGTGCACCAATTTGGAAAGCAGTATGGAGATTCCTTGGAAAGCTGGGAATGGAACCACCATTCCACCCAGCTATTCCCCTTCTCGGACTATTCCCAAAAGACCTAAAAAGAGCATACTACAGGGATACAGGTACATCAATGTTCATAGTAGCACAATTCACAATAGCTAGACTGTGAAACCAACCTAGATGCCCTTCAAATAGATGAATGGATAAAAAAAAAGTGGCATTTATACACAATGGAATATTACTCAGCACTAAAAAATAACAAAATCATGGCATTTGCAGGGAAATGGATGGCATTAGAGCAGATTATGCACAGTGAAGTTAGCCAATCCCTAAAAAACAAATGCCGAATGCCTTCTTTGATATGGGGGGGACTCAAAACAGAGCAGAGAGGAAGAGTATGAGAAGAAGATATCCATTAAACAGGATGAGAGGTGGGAGGGAATAGGAAAGAGAAGGGGAATTGCACGGAAGATGGAAGGAGACCCTCATTGCTATACAAAATTACATATAAGATGGTGTGAGGGGGAAGGGAAAAAAAGAGAGAGAGAAATATGTTACAGTAGATGGGGTAGAGAGAGGTGATGGGAGGGGAGGGGAAGGGAGGCAGGGATAGGAAGGGGATAGGAAAGGCACCAGAATACAATAGACACTAGTATGGCAGTATGTATAAACGTGGCTGTATAACCAATGTGATCCTGCAATTTGTACATGAGGTTAAAAATAAGAATTCATACCCCATTTGAATCAAATGTATGATATATGATATGTCAAGATCATTTTAATGTTTTGAGCAACTAATAAAAAAAAGAAAAAATATCTTGAAGGAATCTTAAACCCAATCTAATTTAATACAGAGATGATAAGGCTTATCCACATAGCTGGTTAATAGCTGTTGTTACTAGAAAAGTTTCTGGTCAACTCCATTAATTCTCTGGGTCTTTCTAATTCTCTTAATACTTTAAACAAGTTACAGTAAAATTTATTGAGTCCCTACTGTCTATTTATTGTACACACATATTATGTTTTTTGATTTTTACAACGTACTTACTTTCTCCTCCATTTTACAGATAAGGAAGTTGCCCGAGGTCAGGGAGTCATAAAGTTGCAGAGCAGGACACAAACTAAATACAAACTCCATTCTCTTGATACTACACTCTGCTGTGCCTTTTAGACCCTTTGTCATAGTTCATCCTTACCCAGGCCACACTCCTAGTGATTACTTAGAAGTAGCTCCTTCTGTTTTTAAACAGTTGATACCACTAAACAAACCAGGAACATGTTACTCCTTCTCTTACCCATAATCAAACCTAAGAATAGATAAGAACTGCAGGTTGTTCCCAAGATTCAAAGTAGGTATCGTAAGAATTTTTGACATCCCATAACAAGTTGTAAAGTTGTTGGTGTTTTTTTTGTTGTTGTTGTTTTTGCCATGTTGGGGATTGAACCCAGAGTGCTCTTCCACTGAGCTGCATGCCCAGCCCTTTTTATTTTTTGATACAAGGTCTTACTAAATTGCCCAGACTGATCTTGAATTTGGAATCCTCCCACCTCTGCCTCCTTTGTGGGCTGGGATTACAGGCATGGAGCACACCACCACTGATTTGTAAATTCTTTTAAACATTCTATAAGATTTCTAATGCAGTAACAATCCATTTACTAAGGATCAGCTGTAATATGAAATACGTAGTTTTCTTGCAGGCTCTAAAGAACACATATGACAAGTGGAAGACACTCCAAGATCTTACTTGTGCCTGTATGTTTCCTTTTCCAGCCTAGTGTCCTTAAAACTCTCCAAGGCCTTTATTTGTTTTTTATTGGTTCTTTTTAACTACATATGACAGCAGAATCCATTTTGATATAATTATACAAACATGGAATATTATTCTAATTAGAGTCCAGGCCTCCATTTAACATAGCTATACACCAAAGTTTTCATACCTGAGAAAATAATTTATTTTCATGAAGTTGCAATTTTATGTATGTCAGTTCTTATTTTTGAAACTGAAGTCTATACAGCCTATAGTTTAATGCTAAGAGTCTTTTGCCTTTTTATAGTCACACTTATTGTTTATGGGAAAGAAAGCCAATTAACCTTCTAGAGAAATAATATTACAATTAACTCTAATACATTTAGTGATAAACAATGTTCTTTACTTTTGAAATGCTACAAAATCTTTGGCTGGAAATTGATATGACAAATCCACAGGAAAGTTGAAGTTGAAAACAAGCTATTTCCTTCCTTTTTTAAAATGTATTTTTATTGGTTCTTTTTAGTTATACATAAAAATAGGATTCATTTTGACATAACTATAAAACCACGGAATGTGTTTTTTTTCTAATCCAGGGCCCAATACCTCCCCTTCCTCTCCTCTCCCCCCCCCTCCTTCTCCCTTCTCTATTCTACTGATCTTTCTGCCATTTACTTATAGTTACTTTTATTTTTTTAATCCATATGGCATTTTAAATGGGCTCACTCTTAAAGGTTCAGAAGATAAGCGCATGTGACCATGCCAAATCAATAATAAGTAGAGACAATATAAGGTAATAATTGTGGATGCTGATTCCTATAGAAAGTATTATTATTTCCCCAAACTATGTAATGCATACAGCTTTTTTCTATATATTTTACTAAATTATGGATTCAATTCTGGTTTCTACTCTTGCTTTATGAGTACTTATTTCCCTGTAGTACCATTCCTCTCATACATGCAACTGCATTTGAAGATAAACAGAACTATCAACTAAATAGGAAACAATGGATCAGTGGAAAACAAGTTCATATTTTTTCATTGCTTTTCTTAGGCAATATAGTATGATAAAAAAGAGAGTAGGTTTAGAAATCCAGATTCAAATTTGAAAGTAGCTCTTCCAGCTGGTAAGTATGACCTTGGTTAAGGTCCTGAATTTGGGCAAGTAATTTAACCCAACAAAGGTACAAAAACTTTATCAACTTTGAGTCTTTAATATGCTAATGACACTAATTATAGCTATGTTTAAAGACACTTGGAGGATTAAATGAGAAAAGTTATTGATGCTCAATAATTTTTGCTTCCTTTTTCTCATTTCCTGTTTATATATACTTGTGAATAGAGAACAACTTAAGAAACCAAAAGCAGTACATTTTTACTATCACAACACTTTCAGAGTTCTAGTTTCCACACTTTTGTGGAAAGAACTGTATTTTTTAATAGGCATTCAGACCACAAAAGAATTAAAAGACTAAAGAGTTTATAAGTTAGATAATCATAAAGCTGGAGACTAGAGAGATATTACTTTTATCTTCAATTGGGAATTTTTCAAAAAAGCAACATTTTTGCATAAATTTTTTGCATAAACATAAAGAGAAATATTTTGACACTTAACTAACAAGAAGCATTAAACAAACATCAAGATTGTCTTTATCAGAATTCTTAATAAAGCAGGTTGCCTTCTAAGGAGGGTTCTTCCCCTGGGACCTCCTGTGCTTTCATTAAGCAAGTAATAATGTTTTATATACCTATCCTCAAAAATATTTAGCATACAATCTCATTTAAACTTGAAGAAAGAAATCGAGGAACAACCTACAGACTAAAAATGGGTCTTAAAAATCATAGATTCTCATCTATCACATTTGATCACCAAACCTAATCATGAAGACAATTTTAAAGGCAATAATCTAACTTTTGAGACGGGCTAGTTCTTTGTGAGTTCTGAATAGTATATTCTTCTTTTTGCTGAACTGAAACCTGACTTACAACTATTTCTTCCAATTGATTCCAGTTTCCCCCACAAAGTAATATGGAAACCATGGGTTCCATCTTCCAATTTATAGTACTTATCCATTCTTCTTCTTTTCCTCAGAACTTAGAACTTGAGAATTTCCATGGAGAATGACCCCTAACCAAATTTCAGTACATATGGATCTAATTTTATTGATTGCTACTGTCTCCCAGGGTGGGCCTAAGACTCAAACATGGATTCATAGGACTTAGATGAACATAGTTATCAATTCAGGAAAGAGTACAAAACTCAATTCAGGTCAGAACTTTTGCTCTAAATTGTTGAGAAATAAAAACATTCACTGTTTCAGCAGACTAGGAAGTGGAGCTACCATCTTGCTGTCAGGAAATGGGGCCAATAAAGGAAGAACAGAAGAGTATCTGGGTTCTCAAATATGGAACCAAGTTGTTATGGGCCAGGCTATATGGACAATGACCAAACAGACTCCATTTTACCCCGAGACTCCATATCATGTAAGAAATGCTTTTCCCATGGGAAAGCCCCACCTCTGTACCCATTAATAGTTACCTAACATAACATACTTGGCAACACAACAGAGCTATTCTTATACAATGTAAAATTGTTCTCTTTGCTTTCCATTTTTCTTGGGCAATGTACCTTGTCAGAAATTGATTATCTAGAAATTAGTAACCATTCTCTAACTTGTACTCAACTAGGGTCATTTTGACCCACTTCCCTTCAGTTTGCTTGCTGCTATGCCAACCTGGAAAGTCCCATGGGAAATACCAATGTACCCATTGTGTTGTCTCACTAACTGCCCAATTCAGCTTCTGTACCTGCTTGCTTGCAGCTATGTCAACCCAGATGTGGTTTTTACCTTTAAATATCCTAAAATGCACAGGCTTGGGGCTGTTCCTTGCAGAGACAGTTATGGGTCCTGTAGGGAATAGTCGCCAACTGGCTGGCTACATAAAGACTCTTCAATTTGGACAAAACTGGGACTTGGTGTGTTTTCTGAGCAACCTGCCCCACACCAAAGTATGAAGGCAGATCTTCTTCCTGCTTTTTTCAGTTATACAAATTTATGTATTCCTTTTTTTCTTAAATTTTCTTGAGTTGCAACATCTACTCTCACCTGTAGTCAAAACAATCCTGACTAAAACACACATTATAACATCATTATAAATTTATTTGAAGACTGATACTACTTTCTCCCCATAATCTTCTATTATTTTAGATAAACAGCCCCAGATCTTTTCTGTTCCTATTAAATAAGTTTACCAAATCCCTTTCAGTTATAAAGTAAAAATAAAGGTTTTGAAAACAGCATATAAAAAGAAAATATGCAAAGAAACTTTGAAACTACAAGATGAACCATTTCTTTTCAAACACTTCAGAAATGCTACATCATATCAATTAATCTGGCAAATTCATTCATTGTTATCTTATCAAGAAATCAGATATTCAAAAGACATATTTGGTAAGACTTTATTAGCAACTCAAATTATCTTATATTTCAAAATACCCCAGATACATGGTATTTTCTAATATTTTATGACTGTAATTTTTACCTCCTTAAAAGAACTATCCTCAATTAATTCAATATTTTAACATTCCCTACTAAATTAAGTAAATGCACCTTTGTGTACTATGTGCAATTCCAACCACATAAAAAATAATTAATGCATAGTTCCTTAATCTAAGGATCTTATAGTTGCTGGATTTTTAAAAAAAAAAAACTTTATATCTCATCATAACAAGAATTATCACTATCAATCTAGAAGACTACCACTCATTCTGTCATTCCTAATTGTTTAAAATATGACAAACTTGGTGCCAACTATGTTTTGGATATAGTCTCATTTAATCCTCTTAAATTAAGGATACAGTATTGCTATTACCAGTTTATAGACAAGAAAATGAAGGGAGAAAGAAGTAACACGTCCAAAGTCACACAGCTTAGAGATGGCAAAGTCAGTAATTAAAATAAATCTATTTCTACAGTTTATATATAATTACCCATGATGCAATTCTGCCCCAATCTCTATAATACTAAGTAGGATACATGCAAACAATGTTCTCATGAGATAACCATAGGGAAACGAGCACTTCTGCTTGATAATAAGACTTTTAAAAGGGATGGCATTGTATGAGTTTAGTTTTAAACTATGAAGGTAAGTGAACAGACTTAAGAAAAAATCAACACATCTAATATATACATGGAATTTATGCTGGAAATATGCTGCAAACATTTTGACAGTCAGAACTGTGGGGAAAGTACTTTAGTTTCTAGATTACCCAAAACTCGTGAGGATGACTGCCCCTGAGCAGATGGTAAACATAGTTCTTTGTGCCTGGTTGCTTTTTCCTATATGTCCCTTGGTCTTCCAGATTGGCACAAGATTACTTTCTCATTACTTAATATACTGCATTTGTTTTTATTCTTTTATTCTAAAGACACTCCTTCTTTAATATCTCTCCTAAGGAAGGAATCCTGGTATTACAATGTATACTTTGGTCTGTGTTCCTGTCATTGTTACTATTCCCAAGTTAGACTTATGTTAAGCCTTATTTCTGGTTATGAAATGAAATTCTTTAAATTATTTTTAAAGCATCATCAGGCAGTAGGCAGAGAATTTTCAGTATAGAAAGAGATGGTGAGGGATGCCTCTAAAGGAGCACTGCACAAGCAATCAAACTACATACCTGCAGTTTAGCTGGGTACTGATGACAGATAGTGCTGCCCCCCTACACACACACAAGATGGTTGTCAGAGGCTAATAATAAATAGCCTTTTCCAAATCTTTTGTCAAGGCTATCAACAAAAAAGAAAAGCATGAGAATTTTATCTCATAATTTTGTGCTTTACCACTCCCTCCCTGATAGAGGTGTTAATGAGCAATGAAATTACCAAAAAGGTACAAGGTACATATAATTCACCAATTGAATAGGGACACTGAGTAAATGGCATTTGTGATAACAATCTGCAACTATTATCTTGTAAAGGAAGCAATTAGGGCATACAATTCATTACTGGGTATCTTAGAGTAATGAATATGTTAAAACTGGAAACACTACAAATTTAAATGTATGAGATTCAAGGGCATCTCAAAAAATTCTTTCCTAAATGAAAATATCCCTGAAACCCTCCCTCATATACAGACACATTTTTATCAGATTATTTTATGTGTGTGTGTGTGTGTATTTTTTTTCTTTTTTTTTAAAAACATGGTGCTAAGGATTGAACCCAGTGCCTCACACATGCTAGACAACTGCTGTACCAATGATACAACCTTAGCACCTATACATTATTTTAAATTACATTTCTCTTTGATATTCTTTACACACTATTTAGGGATATTCACAGGTAAATTCAAATACAACAAGCAAAAAGAGCCATTTGGGATAGGGCATGCAAAAAATGTAAATACCATACCTTATAATTCTTGTCTTTGAAAGTTAGTTTCCATTTGATATTGTACTAATGCTATAAACATAGTGTTTTTTAATAAAGTATGAAAGATCATTATAAGACCTAAAGTAAAGAATTCACACTTTGGGGGTGAGGGGTACTGGGGATTGAACTCAGGGCATTGGAACATTAAGCCACATCCCCAGCCCTGTTTTTGTATTTTATTTAGAGAAAAGGTCTCACTGAGTTGCTTAGCAACTCACTCTTCCTGAGACTGGCTTTGAACTCCCAATCCTCCTGCCTTAGCCTCCCTAGCCACTGGGATNCCCCCCCCCCCCCACAAGATGGTTGTCAAAGGCTAATAAGAGCCTTTCCTAAATCTTTTGTCAAGGCTATCAACAAAAAAGAAAAGCATGAGAATTTTATCTCATACTTTTGCCCTCTACCACTCCCTCCCTGATAGAGGTGTTAATGAGCAATGAAATTACCAAAAAGGTACAAGGTAAAGATAATTCACCAATTGAATAGAGACACTGAGTAAATGGCATTTGTGATAACAATCTGCAACTATTATCTAGTAAAGGAAGCAATTAGGGCATACAATTCATTACTGGGTATCTTAGAGTAATGAATATGTTAAAACTGGAAACACTACAAATTTAAATGGACAAATGCAATATCCCTGAAACCGTCCCCCATATACAGACACATTTTTATCAGATTATTTTATGTGTGTGTGTGTGTGTATTTTTTTTCTTTTTTTTTAAAAACATGGTGCTAAGGATTGAACCCAGTGCCTCACACATGCTAGACAAGTGCTCTACCAATGATACAGCCTTAGCCCCTATCACATTATTTTAAATTACATTTCTCTTTGATATTACTTCCACATTATTTAGGGATATTCACAGGTAAATTCAAATACAACAAGCAAAAAGAGCCATTTGGGATAGGGCATGTAACAAATGTAAATACCATACCTTATAATTCTTGTCTTTGAAAGTTAATTTCCATTTGATATTGTACTAATGCTATAAACATAGTGTTTTTTAATAAGCTATGAAAGATTATTATAAGACCTAAAGTAAAGAATTCACACTTTTGGGGGTGAGGGGTACTGGGGATTGAACACAGGGCATTGGAACATTAAGCCACATCCCCAGCCCTGTTTTTGTATTTTATTTAGAGAAAAGGTCTCACTGAGTTGCTTAGCAACTCCCTCTTCCTGAGACTGGCTTTGAACTCCCAATCCTCCTGCCTTAGCCTCCCTAGCCACTGGGATTACAGCATGCACCAATGCCCTGGGCCCATGTTTTTTTAAATAAAAAGGTATCATTTCAAGCATTATGTTACACTGTGACCTGGAAAATCTGAAGATGTTCTTAACAAGGTCTTGCTATTTGAAGATTTCCCTTCTGTTGTGACACTTTGAGAAACCACGAACCAAACAACACAGGCATCAAGCCCAGGCTGGCACTGCTTCCTGTCAAGCCAAGCACAAGTTCCACAAGATTTTGCTGTCATGTGTGCATATGCTGCTTTTCATTTGGCAGGCCTTTTTTAATGTCTTAACAGACGGCTAAGGAATAAGTGTTCTTTTGTTTGTCAGACTTTAGGCATTCTGGGGGACATTTTAAAACTCTGTGGGTTCAGTTTGCTCTATTCCAAGTGAGAATATAACATTTTTTAAAAATCTGTTCCCCTTGATCCATGTATTGACACTATAAGATTTTCCTTTCACATAGGACAGTGGGCTACCTGTTAATGAGCTAACCAGTAAAATCCTTAGCCTTCTTGGGAAGCATAATGGTTTCCACAGTGTGGACCAAATGTGAGAATTATTCCTTCAGAAGTCATTGAAGCCTAGAACATTGCCTCACACAGAACATGTGATCAGAGAGTGTTTGCTGAGGTGGCCCATTGCTACTATGAATAACCTGGGACAAAAAAAAAATGCCATTAGACATTGATCAGAGCAGAAAAATGTAAATCCAGGCTAGAATCAGAGCAGAGATAATGCTCCTTTGCCACAGAACCTTAGATTTCAGAAATTCCTGTGAAGAGAAATTAGACATTACTTTGAGCACCCTACCGGTTGTCATGGATCATGTCATGTGCCTGTACAGTGCTGATTTTAATAGAATGTGATTTGTCTCAAATATTTTCATATTTGAATATGCAAAATCCTTTATTAGATTGAGCAGTACAGCTTATGTTCTCATTGTTTGCAAAGCCAGTGAAATACCACAGTTCAGCAAATATTAACCAGTGCTCTCTACTCTTGAAGCATCACCTATGCTTTCCTCAGCTGATGCATTTGCATACACTACAGTGGTCTCAAGTTCTGCCATTATTTTGTTTTCCAATAAATACTTGGGTGACAAAACCCAAGAAAAATAAATGGGTTTTGAACAACCAACAATAAAAAAATTAAAAAAAAAAATAGAGTGCAGGGAGCCTTACAAACAAAGACTTTTCCTAAAGTCCCACCCACTGCCACTAACACTCACCCTGAAAGGACCTGAGAAGTCTTCTTTCATGAGTTAGCCTTGACTCTCTAAGTCCAGAGTCTTCAGAGGAAGGTGGAAATTGTCCCCAAATTAAGAAATCCCTTAAATTCATCCAAGAGGAGAAAATGTTTGCAATATATTTTGGCCTAATTTCAATTTGAGAAAATATAACTGATTGACTAAAAGGCTGGACTTTAAAGTCACCCGGCCCGGGCTTGCATCTCTACTCTCTCACTCTTTAATTATTGGATGTACTTCACTCCTCCATGTCTTGGTTACCTCGCTGGTGACAAGTTAGTTAACTAATACACATAAGTTTGAGGCAGCACACAGCATACAGCAAGTGCTCAATGTGTGATGGCTATATCTGTTGCCATGACTACCACTCCTCCAGCTGCATCAGCAACCCATTTTCTAGTTTGGTAAGGGAGTTTTGTACAAAACTGTGGGTGCATGCAGATCTACTGACCTGGATGGAAAAATACAGAATTTAAGATTAAATAGGGAAAATGGAGGAAAGGAATCCATAAAAAAAAAAAATAAAATAAAATAAATGGGTAAAAAATACAAGAAAATTTAAACATGGATGAGAGACTGTAAAACTTCCAAAGTGCAAATTCATCCTGGATATTAAAATCCAAGTTTTTCAGTAGCTCCAGTCACATCCAAGCAATAGTCAAGGGAAGAAGGATAGCAATCAGTAGACAATTGTGAACTGATAAGTTATCTGACATGATGAACGGAAGCATAAACATCATTGCAGTCTTGGAAGCTGGCAATTACCATCATATGAAGAAAATTGGAATAAATTGTAACTGAAAAACTATCAACGTTTCAAAAGATTTGAAGAGAATGGGGGAATAATATGTGATTCTGAGAATGCATTTATATAAGAACTATGGTTAAAAAAAAACTCTATATATCACTGATTGAGCTAGAATGTCAATTTACCAGGTACATTTCATCCTTACTCTCTCCAAAACAGCAAGAGGAGTGTAATTCTAATTCCATAGTATGAGATTCAAGGGCATCTCAAAAAATTCTTTCCTAAATGAAAAAAAAAAAAAAGCAGTCCTTCTAGGTATTGTTATACCATATTAAAACAATTGTGTGAAACTTGACTGACAAAAAGCTTCTGAAAATGCTAGTTGATTCATAGGCTCTATGCTATATCCTAGGCATCAATGCTACTCCACTGAGTGGAGGGTAATTATTTATTTTTATGCTCCCCTTGATGAATATAAAATGCAAACCTTTACCATGTGCTTTCTATCTTCAAACACTTTCCTATTACCATTGAATTTCTTTTGCTTGGTTAGGGTATTATCTATCTGGTTTGATTCCCTTTAAGGGTTAAGAATAGTTCTCTAGGAATATATGAATAGGCCTTGATGTCCCTCCTGGAGACATGATGTTATGACCCTGGTATTAACTCTTCTATCCATAGTCCAGTGAGATGCCCAATCAGTGTTGCTTAGTGATCATAATACACATTTTTTGTTATTGTAGCATCCCATGCCATTTTTATCCCCTGAAATACCATATATCTTTTGGTGTGATACCATTATTTCAGCCTTTTAAAGACCTGAAATTGCAACCATTTATATTCCCAGATGTACCCAGAGAGTTCTATGCTTCACTAGAATTCAAAGTTACATTTTTAAAAGTATTCTTCCATAACCTCTTTAATCTTTAATGGGAAGATGCTGGTAGCAGGCCCGCCCTGGCCCCTGGGGGCTCAACCCCCAGTTCTTTGTTATGCATGTCAATGTGGCCAGCTCACAAGGCCATGACGCAGGCTTGCGGTTCCCTGTTTATCTGCCTCGCACATATGTGTCTCTCGGGAACATCTTGACCTGTTGGAGCCTCCTGATAGGGGACGGTGACGTGAAGGTAACCCAAGGACGCAGTTATTACTCTCCCCTCCTCATTTTTGAGTAATTTCCCGCAGCTGTTAAAAAGATATATAAGGGGAACAAATTTGGCAATAAAGCGCGCGCGCACGCTCCCTCCTGGATGAAGAACCTTGGTGTCCTGTGTATTTTTAACCCCGCCGTCCCTCGCCGGAGGCTCCGTTAGCCAGACGTGGCAGGAAGAGGTGAAAGTAATCCAGAGAGTACAGCTTCTATTGCAAGAATAATTCTTACTCTGGGTCAAAGATTTCTCAACAAGTAGGGTATGAACATGACTGTACAAAAATGATATTGATATCTGCAAAAGAATCTATCTGTACATGATAAAACAACAATGAGGTTGAACACAGATTGGAAATAATTCTTTGGGGGAAAAAACTACTGCTTGATTTTAATAAAAAGTTTTTAGCTTCCAAAAATATCATCTAAAAAGATCTCAAAATCATCAAGTTGGAATTATTTGAAGATAAAATGTCATTTTGACATAAGTTTGCAATTCTCTTCAACCTTTCCTTACTTGCAGAAAGAAAGGGATGATTACACAGCTGGAAAAACACAAGATAATACATTCTTGAGAAAACAATCTGCTTTGTTGTTCAAGATCATGTGTATTCAAAAATTCAAGAAATATATTCTATTATCAATTATAATAGATATTCTCTATATATCTATCAAATAATATATTCCAATATAAAGGAATCATTCCATAAATATATTCCAATATTTATGATTAAATATTTTTCATTTTTGGTAGTGTCTAATCATTTTTTAAATAATTGTATTTTTCAAAATTTCATCTGATACTAATGTTCATAAACCATCAACTAATAAATATCTAAATTTTATATTTCTTATATTTTTAACTTTTCACTTAACATTTTAATTGATTTATCCTTTTTACATTTGAAATATATCAAATGTTATATCAATGATTTTTAAAGTATGAATTCTAGATACTATTAAAATAAACTGTCAATTTTTATATTTATACTTTAATATTAACACAAAATAAATGCTAAGACATTGTTATTGTTGTTTCATTGTGGCATTGCAATCCCTAGATGTATGACTCTCCTCTTGTCTTCAGTGATTTTTTTCCTCCTTCCTCCTATGATATAAGGGCTTTGAAAGACTAGGAAGCAGGTTTTCATCATTTACTATCAGATACATTTATTCTACAAGGATGAAGGATGGCAGATTGTCAGATGGTCCAGGATAGGACAGTGTATAAGAAGTCATGAATCAGACCACACCTCTTCACTTGACTCCTCAGAATCCTATAACTTTCCTTCAAGAGCCACTGAGAAAAATGACCACTTAAGATGCCACATTTATCAGAATGAAGTTTTCCTAGAAAATAAGATCTCCATGAGATGTCAACATCATATTTTATTTTCCAGAAAAAAAGAATCTATAGTTTAACTACTTCTGAGTTATTAAGAATGATGTTGTATCAAGTGGGATTTTTCCACTACAAGCAATAGACACTGATGCTGGTTATCTTAAACAGTAAAGAAGATAACTATTAGAAAACTATGGTTCAGCTGACATAACCTATGGAGATCCTTCAAGACCAAGGCTCAAAAATCCAATCTTAATCAAAGGAAGGCAGGGAGCTTCAATTGCACCCCAGGAACTCTGGGATTAGGATGACCCAGAACATCACCACCCTGCCAGTGAATTACTTCACTGCGCTGCATGCAATTGTGAATGAATTCTAAGTCACCCTGTTATTTCTGTACCTGTTTAGGTCCTGAGCAGAAATATCCAACTGATAAAGTATAGATAATATTTCTTCACCGCAATTAGGAAATTCTCTCAAATAGAAAAGGGTGTGGAAGCATGAAAGCCAATCATCATCAAGAACAACAAATGCACAGAGCAATCTTTGATTTCTATCCCATCGTGCTTTGTCCATAAAATAAACATTAGAATTAAAATAATCTTTCATTTCTTGATATGGTATGTATTTCAAGGTGCAGATGCAGAAGGAGCCAGGAGTTTCCAGAGAATGTGGAATCCACATGAAAGGGAATTTTGGATTCTAGCAATTAGACTGCATTGTTCTCAAAACATGTTGAATGCCAAATTCAACTTTCTCAAGACTTGAGACTTCTGTCCCAAGACTAAATACTGGAAGACTAAATAATGTCTTTTTAAAAGCAGAAAATAGCAAACAGAAAGAATTTAAAATCCATTATCAAATGCTTATAACAAAGTGTCCACAGTTATTTAAATTGTCTTCTAACATTATTTGACTCATAAACTCATGCATAATAATTTTGATATTAAAAATACACATCACAAGAAATTTCTAGTTATTTCATCAATTTGTGTTGCAATAAAGATTTTAAAACTTTTAGATAAATAAATCATTAAAGATTAAACTAACAGTTCATTTAACATATTTGAATAATATTCATGACAAATACTCATTTTTTATATTTACTCTTTGAAAATAATATAATTTATGATTTAAGTAAATCTTAAAATTCCATACTTTTTTATGTTCATAAAGGCCAAATGTACATACAAATATATATTGAAAATTAGTTAAAATTTTTTCATGAAAAGAGGGCAAAATCTGTTTTTATTATAAGATACTCTGAGTTCTTGGTTTCTGAATTACTTATTGTAATTTTCATGCATAGTTACTAAAAGATAGCATGAGAAAAAATTCAGATTGCTGTTTACAAGACCTGCATACAATACAATCCATTGAAAATATCAAAAGCATTCCTTCTTGCCAAGAAACAAGAGTGAAGATAAATATAATTTTTCTTTTCAACACTGATTTTTGTTTTCCTAAAGATAATCTTTAAGTAGTACATAAAAATTTAAATCAGATGGATACAATTTATGGATCTGATGAAAAGAACTACTGCTGTATGCTCTCTATTAACATATATCTTTCCATTAGTGTTTTTGTGGTCTTTAACCAATCTTCTATAAGGAATGTAAATTTTAAAATAAATGAATAGAAATTAGAAATGATTAAAACTGTACATATACTTGAAGGATGAAATCCAGCCCACCCAAGATTGGAGCCACTAACTCACTGAAAATTGTTTGCAAACAGATGCCATTCTCAACTGCTTAGATCAATAAAATCTTGTCTTGAAACAGAGAAAGAATTCTAATCCCAGTTCCAATTCTGTGGTCTTTATATTTTCTTTTTCTTTTTTTTTTCTTTCTATAGGTTCTACAGGCATTTGTAGAAACACCCAAAGTACAAATCCAGATTGTTGCTCCATGTTAGAAGCGCAAGAAATTACCACCAGCTTCTTCATCCTTAATTATAGAATGATTCCTTGTTTCTTAGAAGCCTGAAATTTCAAAAGTAAAATGAACCTCTTGTTTTAAGTGAAACTTTCTCTTTCCTCAAGTTGCAGAGTTTTATGTTCCCGCGTTTTATAGACTACCTCTGTTTCATCTCTATTCTCCCTTTGTCATTCATTACTGACATAATTACTGATGTACAGTAAGTAGTGTCACTCCTCAAAGCCAGAGGAAATGCATTCAAGGTACAGTTTTCCCAGAGATTGCAATCATGTACAAATGCTCTTTCACACTTGTTGAAGGATACAATCTAGTCTATTGAAATGACTTAAAATACTGATACTTCCTAATCCTGAAAAATTTACACTTGCGTGATCTATTTGTGCAGCCCATAGCATAAGTGAATCCTCTGTATTTGCCAACAGAACTTTGGCTGCTTCTCAGATAATTAGCACAATATCATACCATAATGGTCTAGAAGACTTTATGATGCTTCTTTATTATTCCCTGTCTGCCTTTGATATCAGAACACGTACTAAACTGATTGGCTGTAAAGCAAGAGTAAAAAAAAAATAAGCAAATGAAATTCTTTAAAACCCAAGATTATAGGCACAGGAAACCAGCACAAAATTTTGCTTATGTTCAGTTCTACTGCAGGATACTAATGGCCCTCCTGCTATGTTTTCTTTTTCCTCCCACTTCTCATGGGAAATGTGGTTTAGGTCACTACATATTTCAGCCAGAAAATGGTATAAATTTTTTAAAGTTATAAGATCTGTAGTTCATATCCCTTTAATGGATCCTAAAAGAAGGCAACAGATTTCTGTACCTCAGATACTAACATTGCTTATAAATATAACTATTCTATGCCACAGGACAAAAAAGCAGGTTAAATACTTTCACTACAATGTGCTTCTGAGTAACAATAAGCTCAACTAAGATAATTCTAAAATGAAATTTTCTACTTTGAACTTGTAACAGTGTATTGTTATCATACAACTATTAACTCTGGCTTGCTTGATTTCTATTTTCTCTACACACTAAAAATCAACAGGAGATCATAGTTTTTTCTTTTGTTTTTTTACTCTATTCCCTGTGTCTAGATACTGTCTATGTCTTAAATGCAGGTATATCAATAAATATTTCTGTCTGAGTAACAAACTAATTCATGGAAAAATTACCATTCTGTATATTGCTGTCAATATCCACTTTCTGTGATGACAGAAATGGTCAATGTCCAACCAGTAAGCAAAGTACTAACCACATGTGGTAACTATTGAGTATTGAAATGTGCCTACTGTGACTAACTGAATTTTAAAGTTTATCCTATTTTAATTGATTTAAGCTGAAATGTAATTAGCCACATGTGGACAGTGGCTCCCATATTGGATTAAACAGTTCTACATAGAGATATGCTATGACCAGGACACAGTTTCTCCCTTCCAGGACCTCACTGTTCAGAAAGAAAAGCTTAAAGTCACTTTAATATTTCACAAAAGAAGAATTTGAGCTGGTATGTGTGATAAAATATGGAATTTAACCAATAGTGAAAATTCAGTATGTCAACTAAAATTTATACTTTGTATATCCTCAACATAAATAGTACTGCTGAAGATAATATTTCTTGTTCAACTTATATGTAACTACATAAAAACAGACTTATATTGAGGATTAAATGACAATATGTATAAAGAACTTAGGCTACAGTAAGAATTAAGATATATAAATAGGATTATAGGTTTATTAGATGTACATAGATCTGTCTACATATGTAAGATAGATACTATATATATCTACAAAGATTGACTAATCATTATTATTTAAAAATATTTTTCTGCCAATGAAACCTAGTTGGCTCATTGTGAAAATTAAAAATAAAACCAAAATTATTTCACTGCTTAATACATATTTACTTGAGTTTTTCTGTTTGTTTTTGTTTTGTTTTGTTTTGCTAATTTATTACTACAGATTTCTTTAAATCTACCATTCCACAAAACAAAGCTTGCTACTTTGGTCATGAAAAATATCCTGAATTCTCTGAGGAAAATAATGGTTTAAAGCTAAAATGTTGTTGTTAATTGTGTAAGTTAACTCAAACCAAAGGAAGAAATATTTTTGCTTATATATAGCATTACTGACATAGCTGGCTTTCAAGATAAGGAAAAAGATAAAGAGGAAATAAGTCAGTTCACATGATCAGGAATACCCAGCTAAAGAATCACTAAAAGTTGTAGCCTAGAATCACAGAAATAAATACCATGGACATGTTCCTTTGATTTCATTTCTTGTGGCTTTAGTTTATAAGACAAGAGGTTAAATAGCTCCATCTAGAGATTCTTGTGATAGATCTTAGAGATACACAAAGAAGAAATCATTCTGGACAAGGTTTCCTGTTAACTGTTCTGAAAGGACCCAAAACTAATGCAATTCATAGATCCTAGCGGTATCCACTGCAAATCTACAAGGAACCACTATAACCAATTATTAGAAATGGACAAAGTTTTTTTAATACTAAAAGGAGAGATTAAATGATTATAATCCCATTAAAATCAACCAACCTCAATGACAATTCAGATGAATAGACAGAAAAATCTTCAAAGCAGCTCACAAATAAGTTTAGTAATGCAGACAGATAGGACCAGTGGAAACAGGCCCAATCTGATATTAAAGTAAAGTCAATTGCAAGGCTTTAGGGTCAGCTTGATGCTAAGGCCTATACTTGGTTCTGGGAATGAGATGATATATAAAAACAACCACCATCTGACCTCAGGGCATTTGCAATATAATGGAGGATAGAGGTGTGAATCAAATCATTATGGAATTTAAAAGTCACGATGTGATGAAAAACTATTGGTGGTAGTTAAGTGACAATATAAATAACACCGGAATACCCAATAAAACTTTCCTGAGGAAATGACATTTGAGCTAGAAATAATTGCTGAGTTGGAACCAACAGCATGAATAAGAGGAGGGTAGAATTTCATGCAGAGGAAGAAAGTGTAGAAAAATAGGCAGAAAAGAATAATACAAATTCAGGAAAATGAAAGTGGACATAGGTGGGTAGAAAGAGTGAGACAGAGGCGGAGGTGCTCTACTTTCTGGGTGGTCCTTCTGCTAGAATACATTTAGTGCTCCACAATATGTGAATATGTGTTGTTTTCTATTCTGCACTGACACTTTTACACACACACACACACACACACACACACACAAATATATATAATATATATCTATCTTTGGTTTCTTTCCTGGAATGAACAGAAATACCTGGCTCTTTCTCAAAAAGGGATCTATAAAAATATCATAAGGGAAAACATATGACATTCAGAATCAGTTGTTAGCAATTGAAGAATACAAGCAGCAAGGACTCAGCTACCTGGAAAATGATACTCTTCCCTACCACCAGGACTGAGAAAGGTGACCCTCAGAAATCTCAGGATGAAATAGATTTGTCTACCACAGACTGATTTTTTAAAGATAGTTATCACAGTGTGAAAGTGGTAAAGCAAACACACAAGAAGCATATGTAACAGAAAAGGCTAAGTGGTAATATATATATCATATGTAATATGGAAAAGTACATATGAAGGCCAAATCTATTTTCACTCATTATTTTGGCAAAATGTATACACTTCACTATCCAAATCAAGATCATTCTTGGAAAATGAGGGTAGTCATACATTTTCACATAGCAGGAGACCACATTTTGTCATTCTAACAAAAAACAAATAATGATGTATTCTGAATCCATATAGAAACTCCAATAAACATCCTTCAATATCACTAAATCACTCTTAAACTTTATGTGATTAATTTCAAAGCTATCTACATAATATGAAAATTTATTATTATTATTTATCTATAAGTACTTAATTACCTATTATTTAATTCAGCATGCATGCTAATGTGAGCAGTATTGAAAGATATTACAAAATACTCTTTCCTTCTCATTGCAACAAATATGTGCAGTAATGTAATTAAATGATGAATAATATGCTAAAGATCAAAAAAATAAAATGGTCCTTACCAAAATACATGGGTTTTTATTTAATAGTATTGACTTGTAGGAGAGTTTGTTTTTTAAATAGCTAAGGCACAACTGCAACATTTATGTATTTTTCCCTGAATTTTACTAACACAAGCCATAGTGTCTACCTTTTAGACCAGGTAATTGTATTTAGGTAAAAGAACAAAAAATTACAAGTTATTATGGGTAGTGACATGTGGAGGCCCTGACCCAAGAAAAAGATTCAGGGTTCAGCAGATGGAAGATCAAAGATGCAATTAGGATAGAAGGCATGCTTTATTCAGTGGTGGCCACAGCCATTAGTGAGCCCCCAACTTCAGCTTCAGCCCCCAGCTAGTTCCATTTTAGTCCCTTTTTATATGCAGACCAAACAAAGAAGGCACTATGCCAACAGATTACATAATGGTGGTGGGGGAGCACAATCTCACAAGTTAATGTTTATGACCTTGAGTCTACATGCTGAATTATAGTGTTTCTAGCCTCAACTAACCATAGCACAGTCAGTTACCAGCCCTGGATACACACTAAAAACATAACACAGCCCTCCAGAAATCTTAGTGAGAGAGCCTAACTAGTCATTTTGGGCCTACCACAACAGGGAGAATCCAGACAAGCAAGGCTAGTGGCACTTAACATTCTTTTTTTTTTGAGAGAGAAAATTTTTAATATTTATTTATTTATTTATTTATT
>NW_025999990.1:5181918-5227743 GCF_001458135.2 Marmota marmota marmota | reverse complement strand
TTTTTTTTTTTTTTTTTTTTTTTTTTTTTTTTTTAGAGAGAGAGAACTTTTATATTTTATATTTATTTATTTATTTTTCGAATCCGGGCCACACGCATGCCAGGCGAGCATGATACCACTTGAGCCACATCCCCAGCCCCAACATTTTTTTTTAATGATAGCATTTTAATTTTTATGAAGGTGTGGTGAAGAGATGTATATGCATTGTTGGTGAAACTCTTATTGTTACAACCATTTGGGGAACAAAATGGTGTCAGTATTGATTAAAATAATGAATATTCTTTGGTCCAATAAGTATTTCCCATGATCCTATCATACTGAAAAATGTCACCATAAATAAGCACATATGTTAGTGATATTTGTAAGCAACTATCATAAGAGCAGAAAATTGAAAACATCCTAATTAAACATCAGTACCATTTGAATTACTTTGACTTTTTAATACAACTCTCAAAGTAAGCCCTTTTATTTTCTCATCCCAACTACAGAAGAGTCTTCTGACTCCCACTTTAGGCTCTTACCTCTCAAATTTATCACCATCATCTGTTTCCTGCTCTGTAGCAAACACAACTGTGTCTAAATACTAAGCATGCCAGAATCCAAGTTCATGTGCTTGAGAGAATTCCATAGCTATCAGGATAATTCCCACTGACACAGCCTACAAGTCCTACAGGTCTTGCTTTGGAAACCCCATCTTAAGCCACCCTTCCCCCTCACTCAGTCCCTTTCTCTGCTCCCCTGACAGAGCACTTCTTACAGCCATGTCCATATGCTCTGCTTCTGTGCACCTTATTTTCTCATTATTACATAGAATGCTTTTTCATTCAATTTTCACCTTGTAGATGATTGCATATTACTTCAGCTCAATAGCCATTTTCACAAAATCCTTTCTTGACCTCCTACTGATTGACTCCAGTCACACTATTATGATCTTTCATAATGTAAATTTGCATGTTGGGGTAGGTGATACTTAAGAATATCTGTATTTCATCTTCTCCCTCTTGAACACAAAGAAAAATTTTACAAATTCCTGGGTCCTATACATGCTCATGTGATTTCTATGGCCAGTGAACTACGTTCAAAGGGATTGACAGAAGCATTTAAGAGTCAAAGCACATTCCTCCATGCTTGCTTCTGCAGTGGTGAATCCTGAAGCATCAATTCAAGATGGAGATGCTAAAGTGCCTACATCGCTTAGATTACTATGCTGCCACAGAGAGACTAGTTGTCCTGGAGGCACCCAGATCAACAGAGGGCTTTGTTCACACCTACCCCATGGGGATTGGTGTGACATAACATAACCTTGCCTACTCTGATGCATACTCCTCATGTATGTTCATTTCCTATTGTGCTCTGGGAGCGTCTGTAATGTGTGACTCTTGCACACACAGAAAACATCATGACAATAGACATTGGCCTGATTATGCTCAACACTTTCATCCTAGCACCCAGAGCAAGCCTAACACATAGCAAACACTATAAATATTTGTAGAATAAATAAATTTAAGGTTAAAGAAACGATAATATATTCATACTATGAACTATTATAAATACATTAAAAATAATGTAGCTTGACTTGTAATTATTCACCTGTAAACATCTGCTTAATATATTATTAAATTATTTTCAGAGACTAGTCCCATTTTTATTTTGAAAATCATTATATATTCAAATAATTGTTTATGCTTAGGAAAACATGGAAAATAAATTATTTCTATTTTTGATCATGTAGGGAGGAAGGTGGGACATGACAGAAGGAAAGAGGAGAATAATACTTTTTTAATTTATGTAATTTTATGTTATGCAAATGGTCAAAATGAACATGCATCATATTTTGACATAAAAATGTTAGTTAAAAAATTATAGAATAATTATTTTTAAGACTGATTTAAAAAGTAAAATTCAGCTGGGTACCATGGCACATGCCCATAATCCCAGTGGCTCGAAAGGCTGAGGCAGGAGGATTGCAAGTTCAAAGCCAGCCTCAGCAAAAGTGGGGTACTAAGCAACTCAGTGAGATCCTGTCTCTAAATAAAGTACAAAATAGGACTGGGTATGTGGCAGTGGTTGAGTGTCCCCAAGTTCAATCCCCAGTATCAAATAAATAAATAAATAAAAAGTAAAATTCAAGGATAAATCAACAAACAAGGTTTAAAATCCTGAGAAATTACAGATGGAGCCACAATAATCCAGACAGAGTAATCCAACTATCTAGAATTCAAATCTGAGGGGCAGTCTTTGATGAAAAACTAATAGAAGCCTAGAGATCTAATATGAAAATAAGGTCCAGAGGGTAATAAAATGTATTGTATTTGGGATTTGTGCCAAATAAGTAAAATTTTAGCTGCTTTAGCCACAAAAATAATACCTAATTACCAGGGTAACCCTGAAATATGATGTAGATATGTTAATTTGCTTCACTATAATTACTTTTATACTGTCTCTATATATTCCTTATCATCATGTTATACATCTTTTCAAATATACACTCAAATGTTATTTGTTAAATAAAATTTATAGGAAATACTGGAGAAGAAGGAATGTATAGGGAGAGAACACAAACTAACCCTGCACAATTTTTAAGTTTTTGAGATAACTCCATTTGGTTTTCCATAATGACTGCACAAATTCACATCCCCACCAAAGTATATGAGAGTTCCCCTTCCTATGCATTCTACCAACATTTATCTTTTTGTCTTTTTCTTCATAACTATCCTAATAGATGTGTGGTGATATCTTACTGGGGCTTCAATTTGTAATTCTCTGGTGATTAATGATATTGAGCAATAAAATAAAATACCTTTATTTTATTTTTTCATAAACCTATTGATCATTTGCATGTATTCTTTTAAGAGTGTCTTCTTTTTAATTTTTTTTACTTGTTAGTTATAGTTGGACACAATCCCTTTATTTTATTTATTTATTTTTATGTGGTGCTGAGAATAGAACCCAGGGCCTCCCACAAGCTAGATGAGCGCTCTACCGCTGAGCCACATTATTAACTCACCATTTTGCATAAGTCTTAAATGTTATATGTGGATTTCTGATCTCATGAATTCCAAATAGTTGCTGAGTTTATACATGTATAAGTAACTACTAACACAAAGGTAAATACACACATTACTTTCTCCGAGGTTTTTGTTCCCCTTTTTAAGATAGCTCATTTTAACAGGTGACATGAAAAAAAATGCCATAACACAACATGACTTAGAAAATGCAAGGCTAAAATATGTGTTGAATTTGTAACAAAGTAGTATGACTCATTCTGTTTCAAAGAATCAAGAAATATTTCAAAGAAATATCTGTGAGCTGAGTTTTGATGTAGGATGGAACTTATCAAATGATATGAAATGGAAGAATTTTCTAATCTGAGAACATCTAAGAAAGGGCAAAGTAAGAAAGCGGATGTGATTGGAGTGTTTGGTAGTATTTCAGACTATAGAGCAGGGTATTGTATGCTGTACTATGGAGTTTATATTTTCTAATATAGAAAATGTGGGATTGTTAGATTTTTAAGCATATAAGGTGGTTTGGAGGAAGGTGAGACAAGAGGCTAATAATACTCAGGAGATTACAACAGTACAGGAAAAAAAGATGATGAGCATGAGATAAACCAAGAGCAATGAAAAGGGAGAATAGGGAGTTAGAAAAAAGTGATGTTAAGCAAATAAAGATGACACAGGTGACTGCACCAGAAGGTAGCTGAGGCATAAGGACAAATCTGAAATGACTTCTAGAATTCTGATTTGAGTTGATGGCATTGTCACTAATGATAATAAGAGATACAGAAAGAAGAGGTCAAAAGAAAAATTTATCTTGAGATGAGATACATTTGAGGTTCTTAAAACACTATAGAAAAAGAAGCCTGATAAGCAGTTAAGTGGGCTGAACGTTTCTAATGTGAAATGCTTCATACCAGAAGAGTTTTAGTTTTGTTTTGCTTTTGTTAATTTTGGAATATTTGCAAGTACGTAATGAAATGTCATGGGATTGGGACCCAAGTCTAAACACGAAATTCGTGTATGTTTCACGTACACCTTACATACAAAGCCTGAAGGTAATCTTATGCAATATTTTTAGTACACCTGTGTTTGGAATGTTAATTCATCACAGAAGGTTGGTGTGGAATTTTTCCCTTGTGGTTTCAGGTTGGTACTGTTAAAAATTTGGATTTTGGAGCATTTCAGATTGTGGATTTTAAAGTAAGATATTTTCAACCCGTGTAAGAGTTGGAAAGCCATGCTGGGGCATATATATCCGGGAATTATAGCAACAGAGAACATTGATGGGATTGCCCAGGGTGACTGTGTTAGGATAATAAGTTTCAAGGGGAGCCCTGGTGAATAGCTTTGGGAGGTAGGGTGGTGGAACAAGAAACTGGATCAGAGAAGGAATGTTCTAGTCTTGAAGCTTGTTTGATTACTTCTTCTGTATCATCAGGACCTCCTATCCAACAACTTCTTGAAATTGTTCTTAATCATACTCTCATTTCTGGTTTTCAATCCTCTCCTCTCCAACTTAGATCTTTTCATTCTGTTGTTCTTTTCTCTTGTCAGAACTGCCTGACGGAAACTCACTTGGATAAATGCAGTCATCACAACCCTTCCCTGGGTTCTGCTAAAAGAGATCCTTCCTAAGGACAGATCTGTACCATTACTACTGACTTCTGTCCTTCTTGCTTACTTTTTCACAACATCTCTATTCTCAAACATCTGTCTTCTCCTGATGACCTATATCTGTTGCTTCTTGTTATTCTTTCTACCTATTCAAGTAGGAAACTTGCTTACCCACATCTAAGATTATGAAGTTTATTCCTTCTCACATTCTCAGGCACAACAGGCTACCAAATATCCCTTGTCCTGCCTGTATCTTCTGCCTCTCCCCTTTGTCTGGCTCCTTATCATCTCAAACATAGAGGTAAGTCTCCTGGTATTTTGAGGCTCCTTCCAAAGGGGAAGTTGTAGATACTGGTATTCTCTATATTAAGTCTAAGGTGTTATTCATTCATGCCAGATACTATAATGTAATGATTCATATAGGGAACATGGACACTTAGGCTCAGGCATGTTTTATTACTGGCATAAACATCCTTATATCTCAGATCTTCAAGGAGTATTGATAGTTTTAATCCAGCTTTCAATACAAACATTTTAGCATATTGGTGTCTGCAAAAGATTGCAAGCATTAGTATTTGAGAACCAGTTATTCCCCAAAGGCCAGGCTCTTGATTTTGAGATGGGAAAAGATGGTCCCTTGGGCTAAGATTATTCATAGATAGTTCATGATGACCTAAATTCAAAGCCTTGTTTTTATGGTTTGGATAATATGAGATATTGCCTCAAAAAAAAATGTTGTGATTATGCAGGATTGTTAAGGGATAAAATGATTAGAATATAAGGGCTATAACCTAATCAGTGAATTAATCTGTTTGATGGGTTAATAATTTGAACAAATTTTTGTGTGTTAACTGCAAGTAGGCAGGTGTGGCTGGAGGAAGTAGGTCATTGGCTGTGTGTCCTCAGCGATTAAATATCTGTCCCTGGCTCCTCTCAATTATTCTCTCTGATTCCTGGCTGCCATGAGCTGAGAAATTTTCCTCTGACACACCTTCTTCATGAAGTTTGGCCTCAGTCACCTCAGGCCCAGGGTAATGGAGCCCACTGACCATGGACTGAAAATCTGAAACCCGAGCCGGACACAGTGGTGCATGCCTGTAATCCCAGCAGCTCAGGAGACTGAGGCAGGAAGATCACAAGTTCAAAGCCAGCCTCAGTAAGTTAGTGAGGCCCCAAGCAACTCAGTGAGACCTGGTTAAGTGTTCTTGGGTTTAATCCTTGGTGACAAAAAAAAAAAAAAAAAAAATCTGAAACCCTGAGCCCCAGATAAATTTTCCTCCTCTAAGTTGTTCTTTGTCAGGCATTTCAGTCACAGGAATGGAAAGTTGACTAAAGCACCCATCAAAGCACCCATTTGGGTCATAGCAAAGAGGAGTGTCATACTGGAACTTTATGACATTAACTGAAGCCTTATGATTTAGTGACATTATCTGCAGAAGAGTTAATGTATGCATGTATGTAACTTTAAAATATATGCCAAAAGTGGGTTTATAATAATAAAATTTTAAAGAATAATAATAAAAAAAACAAATACCCATACTCCATGATTCTTGTATTCCCATGAGCCATCTTAAGAGTTAGAACATCCTGATACCTTGGAAGTGATCTTGTCTTTGCACAATTTTCCACTCTCCTATTCTCCAGAGAGAATCCCTACCCTGAAGTTTTGCATAATTGTGTTCATGTTTTTCTTAAGAGTTTAATCACATATGTATATACCATTTAGTTTTGCCTATTTTAAAATTTTATAAATTAGTAGTATATATATCGTTCAGTGTTTTGCTATTGGGTATTCACAGTAAATATATAATGCTCATGGTGAGTATTCATTTATAAGTATAACTATCTATAATTTGTTCATTCCACTGTTTTTAGAATTCTAAACAATCAGTATACCACAATATAATGTCAATATATTTACTATGGATAGAAAATATATTTTTAAATCATTTTGCCTTTTTTGGCTGATAATTGTGATTCTAACATGTTCTTATAATTGCCACCTGTTGTACATATGAAAAAGTTTGTCTTGGGTATATACATAAAAATGGAATTGCTAGTTTATAGACTATGTACATCTTCAACTGATCTACACAATGTCAAATTCTTTCCTGAAATTTTAGTATCACTGTATATTTCCATCAGCACTTCATGCCACATCAAATTTTTAACTTATTTCTAATCTAGTATTTGTGACATGGCATCACATTGTGATTCTAGTTTCCAATTTCTTGGTACCTAATGACACAGAGTATCTTTTTCTATGTGTATTGGTTATTTTTGTTTTTTTCTCTTATTAAATATATATTCATATTTCCTTGCCCATTTTTCAATTTTAATTTGTGTATTTTTCTATTCATGAGATTTCACTTTATATTCTGTTTTGTAATTTCTTCAGCTATGTGTCTTGCTCAGATCATCTCTCAGTTTTAATCTTTTCTTTTTATTCTCTTTTTAGTGTTTTAAAGAATGAAAAATCTTAACTTTACATTGAGATTATCATTTCCTTTATGACTTTTAATTTTAATTTTTAACTTTTTAGTAAAAGTTACTAATTTGTTACTTTATGGTTTATGTTCTTCATGGCATATTGAAAAAATCATTTATATTCTAAGATCATTAAGATATTTTCATATATTTTCTTTTAAAAGACTAACATTTTGTATTTTCCATTTGTCATTATTCCAAACTGATTGTGATTTGTGAGGTAGTATGAGTATTGAATTTTCTGTATAAATAACCAATTGTTCTGATGCCATTAATTGAATAGTTTATACCTTCTCACTGATCTGCAATGATATCTCTGTCACATGTCAGATTTATTTGTATACCTGAGTCTGTTTGGGGTCTGTTTATTTTGTTCAGTCAGTCAATTTTCCCACCCGCTTTGCCAATATATACCATTTCAATAGCATAATGTTAAAACCCAGTAGGGCAATTCTCCCTAATCCCACTACTACCTGACACTACTTGGCACTACCTTGGCAATGATAGATTTTTTTTTCCCTTTAAATATAAAATTTAGAGCCTGTTTGCTATGTTTCATAGATAAAAAAGACTTTTAAGGACACATTGACTAAGATTGCATTGAAGCAACAGACTTGGGCAGAATTGACCTCTTTAAGATATCAAATCTTCTTACCATTGAAATTGATTTGCTTCTCTATTAAGAGTTATTTCAGTATTTTAGAGTTTTCATTATAAATCTCCTCCAACATGTTTTTTACATTAATTCAGAGGTTATTATTTTCTTTTACTATAATGTGAACATTAATAAAATTCATTATTGTATTTTCTGACTGTTGTCTACAGAATAGGCGATTGACTTCCACATATTGATCTCACATACAACAACAATTCTGATAAACTTTGTTTTAATATCTCTTTTTTTATTCCAATACCATGTGGTTTTGATACCATATACTGTAAGATATTTTGATTCAGGTAGTGTAATGGCTCCTGCTTTGCTCTTTTTGCTCAGCGTCTTGGCTATTTGGGTTTGTGTGTATGTGTGTGTGTTTCCATATAAATTTTAAAACATTTTTTTCTTATGTGAAGAATATGATTATATTTTGGTAACAAGTCCAATTTTCTAGAGATTTTTTTTTTGTGTTTTCTTTGTGAATAAGCATATCATCTAAAAAGAATAATAATTTTAATACCTCCTTTGTACTCTTACATCAGTCACTTATTTTCTTTGCCATTTTGCAAAGCTAGAGTGAGTACAATATTGAGTAAAATGACTACAATGGAAATACTTGCCTTCATCCTGAAATGAAACAAAATGCTTTTAACATTTTACAATTGAATAAAATATTTGCCTTATGGGGCTTTTTTATTACTCTTATTCAATTTAGTCAAAATTTTTCTTTGTTTGCTAGAAAGCAATTTTATCATTAATCATAATTAAATGTTCTCAAAGCTCTTTCTGCTTTCAATGAGGTGACCATATAGCTTTCTCTCTTAATCTGTTCATGTGGGAGACCAGATAAATAGATTATTTCATACAAAATCAATCTTGTAGTCCTTAAATTTAAAAAAAAAATTGGTCAAACCATGAATAATTTGAAGCAGTGTTGAATAGACTTTACAGATTTTGTTAGCATTTACACAAGAATGCTTAGGAGATAAATTGGAGTATACTTTGCTTTTCCTGATATGGTTGTGCTATCAGGTTATTCTAGCTTCATAAATTAAAATGAAAATAATTACTTGTCTTTAATTATGCTGAAAGTCGTTTGTATAGAATTTATCTTTTCTGAGGCTGTTGTCTTTGATACCAATATTTTAAACTATGAATTAAATTTATTAATTCCAATTTTGTATAATTCTTGGTTTCTGTTTCTTCTTAAGTTGATTTTTTAATTAATTTATGTACTTTCTAGATTTTTGAGTCTGCATTACATTTTCTTTATTCATTAGTTGATGGACAGTTAGGTTGTTTTCATTCCTTGACTTTTGGGAATATTGCTGCAATAACCATGAGAATGCAGAGGTCTCTGTAACATATAAATTTTATTTTATTTGAATATATGTCTAGTAATGGAACTGGTAGATCAAACAGTAGTTCTATTTTTCATTTTTTGAGGAACTTCCATGGTGTTTTCCATAGTGATTTACTAGTTTGTATTTCCACTACAGCCTGCATTTTTCTCCACCTCCTTGCCAGCCCCTGTAATTCTTGTTTTTTGTTTTGTTTTTGTTTTTTTGAAGTACTCATTCTTACAGGGACAAGGTGACATTTCTTCACAATATTGATTTGTATTTCCATAATAATGCTGAGCACTTTTTCATATACCTTTCTTCTTTTAAAAAAATGTCTATTAGGAACCTAGTATCCATTTTTAATTGTTTTTATTATATTGAGTCTTTCTTGTTCCGTATAATATAAATTCTGGATACTAACCCCCTGTCAGAAGTATAGTTTGCCAATGCTTTCTCACATTCTCAATGCTTTATCTTCACTCTGTTAATTATTTGCTTTGCTGTTTAGAAGTTTCACTTTGATATAATCCTGTTTCTCTATTTTTGGCTTTTGTTTTCTGTGCTTTGAGAGTTTTGCACACACACACACACACACACACAAAAAAAAAAAAAAAAACCTTCTTCATTCCAATGTCCTGAAGTATTTCCTTGATTTTCTTCTAGTAGTAGTTTTATAGTTTCAGGTTTTACATTTAAGTCTTTAATCCAGTTTGAATTAAGGTTTTGAAACCAGTGAGAGATAAGGATCTAGTTTCATTTTCTGCATGTGGATACCCAGTTTTCCCAGCACCATTTATTGAAAAGACTGTCCATCCTCCATTATATTCTTGGTACATTTGTTGAAATGTTTACATCAGTAGGTTGTAGATGAGTAGGTTGACTCTTAGGCTCTCTAGTCTTTTCCATTGGCCTATATGTCTTTTTTTTTTTAATGCCAATACCATGTGGTTTTGATACCATATACTGTAAGATATTTCGAGTCAGGTAGTGTAATGGCTCCTGCTTTGCTCTTTTTGCTCAGTGTCTTTGGTGACTTGGGTTTATGTGTTATGTGTGTGTGTTTCCATATAAATTTTAAAACAGTTTTTTCTTATGTGAAAAATATGATTATATTTTGGTAACAAGTCCATCTTTGTAGATCACATTGGGTAATATGGACATTTTAACAATATCGATTTTCCCTTGGAAGAAGAGACCATTATGTTAAATAAAATAAGTCAAACTCAGAAGGTCAAGTATCCTATGTTTTCTCTCATATGCAGAAACTAGAGAGGAAAAGGGAAAAGAAAGGTGGTGGTAGATCTCATGAAAATTAAAGGGAGATCAGTGGAGGGAAGGGACAGTGGGCTGAAAGGGGGAGGAAGAGGGGAGTGCTGGGGAGTGATATTGTCCCGATGCTATTGTTGTGTGCATGTACAAATAGATAATAACAAACCCCATCTTTGTGTACAACTATAATGCACCAATAAAAAAAATGGAAAAAATTGATCCTCCAATCCATGAACTCACAATGTCTTCTCATTTGTGTGTGTGTGTGTGTGTGTGTATGTTATCTTTAATTTTTTAATCAATTATTTGTAGTGTTCATAGTAGAAATTTTTCACCTCTTTGGTTAAATTTCTCCTTAGGCATTTCATTTTTTTTAAAAAAATATATTTTTAATTGTAGAGAGACACAATATCTTTATTTTGTTTATTTTTTATTTTATTTTTTTAATGTAGTGCTGGGGATCGAACCCAGTGCCTCATGTGCACTAGGCAAGTGTTCTACCACTGATCCACAACCCCAGCCCTCATTTATTTTTTGCAGTTATTTTAAATGAGATTGTTTTTTAGACTTCTATTTTAGATAAGTCATTACTGATATGCAGCCACCCTACTTATTTCCGTACGTTTATTTTGTATCTTTCAACTTTGTTGGGTTTATTAGTTCTAATTGTGTGTGTGTGTGTGTGTGTGTGTAAAGCCTTTGGGATTTCCTATTCATAAAATCATATCATCTGCAAATAGTGGCCATTTGATTTCCTTTCCAATTTGAATGCCCTTTAATTCTTTCTCTTGCTCTATTGCTATCGTCTGAACTTTGTTTTGCTTCATATCTTTGAAAGAAAACTTTCAGATTTTCCCTATTTGACATAATGTTTGCTGGTGGCATGTTATAAATGCTCTTATGTTATGGTGCATTACTTCTGTACCTAATTTGTTCAGCATTTGTAATCATGAAGGGAGGCTAAATGTTATCAAATACCTTTTCTGAATCTATTAAGATACATTGGTGTCTTAGTCTCTTCTTTCCCCCTTTTTGTTTTGATTTTTTTCTAGTTCCTGTAGGTACAGTGATAGATTGTTTATTTGAAATCTTTCTGTCTTTTTGGTGTAGATACTGATTGTATGAGCTTCCTTCTTAGTACTGATTCAGTGCCAGGGTTCCACTGGTTTTATCATGTTTTGTCCCCATTATTATTTGCATTGAGAAATTTTAAAATGTCCTCCTTCAGCCAGTGTGGAGCTACATGCCTACAGTCCCAACTGCTCTGGAAGTGGAGGCATGAGGATCCTAAGCTTGAGGTCAGTCGAGGCAACTTAGCAAGACCCTGTCTCAAATTATAAATAAATAAATAAAAGGCTGGAGATGTAGCTTAGTTTTTAAGCCCACATGGATTCAATTTCCAGTAATGGGGCAGGGGTGCAAATTTCCCTTTGATTTTTTCCTTAATCCATTGGTTGTAAGTTTAATAATATATATTTTCTATGAATTTTTGAATTTTGCCTACTTTTCAAATATACTGACATAATGTTGGTCACAATATCTGTTGTGTTGTCTGCTACATCAGCAATTACAGATCTGCTTTTTGGTTCTTTCCTCTTTTATTTTTTATACAATTTTCTTAGTTTTTTTTTTTTAATCAATATTATTAGATCACAAGGAACTAACTTTTTACCTGGCTGATTTTTTTTTATTCTATTTTAATGATTATCAAGTCTATTTTTCTTATTCCCTTCCCTTTCATGTCATTGATGCATCATCTTACAGTCAGCACAACTCAAGCCCTCTGCACACAGTCCTTCCGGTGGTGCACCCTTTAAGAGCTAACTCCCCCTGGCAAACACTGCGACTTTTCAAAATAAACACTCTCTTACAGTTAATTAAATTCATTATACTCGAAAATTTAATTCCTGTCAACACACACATTATAACTTTAAATTGTTTGTAATTATTTGCCATTAAAGTTACTTTCAAAAACTGAAAACATATCTGTGAAAAAATTTTTAAAATTTGCCTGATTTCATGGAGGAATTTTTAGTATTATCCCAGTACACATTTTGAAAAATCAAACAAATAAAGCTTCCTTGGTTCTTTCTGCCCAGCTTACCCCATCTTTCAAAACAGTTGTGTTCCTTCCTTTATTTTATCCCTTTCTTGTATTCAACCTAAAGTGGCTAAGTAATCCCATGGCATGTCTTTTAATCCTTGTCTTACTAAATCTCTCAAAATTACAAGTAATACCAAGCCTTGAAAATTGAGGATATGTTTAGATACACAAAAGTTCTTGGAAGATGTTTTTTAAAGGGATCTTTTTTTTTTTTAAGTAAGCTAATTTATTTGTTTGTTTGTATGTGGAGCTGAGGATCAAACCCAGTACCTTACATGTGCCAGGCAAGTGCTCTACCACTGAGCCACAACCTCAGCCTGACTTGGAAGATTTTAAATGCTACAATGAAGTTTCCCTGGTCAGCAAGACAAGGAGAAGGCGCAACATTGGTGGTGAACATGAGATAAGAAACAGGAAGTTCTGATTATAATCATGGTCTAATGACCATAAGCATGCAAAATCAAGGACAGATTTTGGATTTAGTCAAGTACAGTATTGACTAAGCATAAATAAACATGCACTGCTCCATTTCTCATCATGGTTACAGAGCCGTCATTTAGGATTAATATAATGTGTAAGGGTATTAGTCAAATTTTCATTGCTATGACCAAAATACCTGGAAAAAAAAAAGCTATGAGAAAGAAAAATTTATTTGGGCTCATAGTTTCAGAGGTCTGTAGTCAGTTGACTTCATTGATCCAGGCCCCAGGTGAGGCAGAAGATGGTGACAGAAGGAAGAGGCAAGGGAAAACTGCTCAGCTCACAGCAGCCTGGAAGCAAAGAGAAAAGCAAGGCTCTAGGGACAAAGCATAAACCCCAAAGGCACATGCCCTGTGACCTGCTTCCTTTACTCACACCCTACCTGCATACATTTACCACCTAGTATAGTAGTCCTTTCAAATGATTAGGTCACAGCTCTCCTAAGCTAATCATTTCACATCTGAACATTCCTGCATTGTCTCACACATAATCTTTCAGAGGATACTTCATATCCAAACCATACTGCAAGGGAAAAAATGAAATTAATATTAATTAGGGACCAAACAATATAAAGACTATCTAGTTCCATCTTAAAAGAATACTAGGGAAATTGTTTGGGATTAGTTATGTGGTAAAGTATGAAATGTAGAATTGTAAGTAAAATAACTTGTTATAGAAGTTGTGGGTGCAAGAAAAACATTCTAGATGCTGCAAAGCTATACCTACCACCAATCCCAGAATTTGGTATAAATAAAATTCCTGTATCTGTGCTATTTCACCTGTTCTGCCTAGTTGCCATTGCTACAAAGAAAGAGACTTCAGCACTAGGTTAAGAATTATTCATACTTTCCTTGTCTGGCAACTTGGGGAATTATTTGGGTTGTTGTGAATTATGACAGCTACCTTTTCTGTCTTCCTTGGCCTTTACTGCTACTAAGCAAGACTGAGCTCATCTGCAAAGTTAGGTAAGAACAGGACACTCTACACTAGACTTGCCTTACTTTGTAGAATGTGTTGTATTCTCATCTGCCTTGAGAAATTCTTTCACATTTTCTTCCTAGAATGATTTGATCTCATTCAGCTTAATCCCATTTCTGCTTCACCTCTGAACCTAAACATCATTACCTTGAGAAACATTCTTCAAGGCTTCAGTTCTGCCTGTTCCATGCTCTCATAAGACTATGCTTATTTTCATTGCTCTCCAAAGGTTGAGATTTGTTAAACACCTATACTAATCCACTTAAATGTACAGAGTATGTGTGACTTGCAATTTGTAGATTAAATATCTGACACATAGTAGATACTTAATAAATAACTATTGGATAAAGAGTGATTAACTAAATAACTCATTATCTAAACTGTCATCAAACTCCATGATTTGTGTTTCTTTCTTTGGAAAGACTTCCAGATTCTCCTTGTCATTTCTGTTCCTAAAGCTGTCATACTATTCTAACCTAGATTACTACATGTCAGACATTATATTTCTAATGCCTAACCTCACCAAAGCCACGACTCCCATATATGCCTCCTGAAATCAACTGTTACCTAATATCTGTAAGTTGCATTCTGTACAATTTTCAAAGGTACTTCATTATTTTATACTTGTACAACTCCATGAACCAGGCAGGAGATGCCAATGTCCCCATTTTATGTAGTATTAATGGAATTAACAGGATAAGTGGATGATCAATGACCAACCTGAAACAAAAAACCAAATCTTCTCATTACAAATGTTCATTTTGCTGTTAGTAATAATACACCACTTCTCCACTCAAAACTCAAGAAAAACTCCTTATTGTTAACTGTAACAATACCAAATCTTTAGCATAGGTGCATAGATACCTTACCTGAGACAGGTGAATAGATATTCCCAATGTACATGACAGTTATTTACACATTAGTGGGCAGCCATGTCCACAGTACCTAGTAAATACTCAATACACATTTAGTATGTCAAAAGAATGAATACTGCAGATATATTAAGTGAGTGTTCTGTTTCCTTTAGTCATTCAGGTCACCTAACTTTTTGATTCCTTGGCATTTACTCATAGTGTGTGCTCCCTTCCTAAAAACTACTCTTGCTTCACTGATTTTCTCAGTCTTATCCACTTTCTAAAAGATATTGTAAATTTACTTCTTCATGAAGCCTTCCTGATGGGTTCAGTTCCAATCAGTTGTTTCCCTAAATATCCATCACATTTAGACTCATAAAGCCCAACATTTCTTTATTCTTCAATTTCTTCTTGCATATAATTTTTTATTCCCAGTTTGCAGAAAGGTTTCTGGGAGGAGGAGTCCATATATTCTGCCACACTAATGTAGAAATATTAAACAGGCTGAATAAATACTTACCATTTAGGATCAGTGCAGTAGCAGAATAGTTAATAGTGCACTCATGAAAGAAAAGGGTTAAGAAAGACAAATGCAAGTAAAAATTTCAGTTTCTTCACTTGCCCAAACTAAGTTCTATTGGACAAAATTTTCAGTCATTCTGAGCTTAATTTTTAAATCTCAGTATGTGCATATGAGTAACTAACACTTTCTCCATAAAACTATTGTAAGTATTAAAGGGTTATGCTTTCAAAGCTCTTAGCACAATGTGTGAAACAGACTTTAGTAAAGAGGAACTGTTATTATCACATCCTAATTAACTTTGGGGAGGAAGAGAGAATTATATATAGTGTTTTCCAGAAGAGTAATTCTATTATACATTGATGTTAATTCAGAAGGCAGGAATACATTAGCACTAAGCACCATGAAATACTATATAGTGGTGCATTACATTCATGAATTTACTATTTTGATTTGTTAGCAACATGTAAGGATTCTAACCCTGGAAATGTAGAAGTATTCCCCTGGAGAGAAAACTTCCTGGGTGGGGGTAACAGGCACCCTGTTTCCCACCATTAGAATGCCCTGTAATCTCTCTTAAGATCCAATAATACAGCTAATATATGTGCAATATCTAGCCAGTATGGCAATGCCCTGATATGCTTCTGTTAGAGCCTCATCAAGCCTGGACCTTGATTGCAGGCACATAGCTCCTGGGAATTAAAGAACTTGTTTGCTAGATAACTACAATGTTTCACCAAGCTTGGGTGCTCCTGGAGCTGCCCGCCTAACAGTAACTTCAGACAATGGACTTTCTTAAGAAGGGCACAAAGCTCCTAACATTGCATATTGTAACTATGAAATGTAACTGCAAAATAAATAAGCTTACTGATACTCTAAACAATAATGTGGTTGTGGTACTAATGACCTAATATAACCTATTGGTATAAATAAACATGGCCACTTGGACAAAGAGCCACTCTGCCACCTTCCCTGCCTCTACACTTTGTCTCTGTCTCCTCTTTATTATTATTCCTTACAGCAACAGATGTGAAATATGTAAAAAAAGAAACTGGTTTAGCAGATATTCTTTCTCTATGGTCAAAATTTCTCCTTTCCATTTTTCTCTTTTTTGAAAAAGGATTGATTTGTAGCAAGCCAATGATTAATTTGTGTATCCCAAGTGGACACTAAGTTATGACATATGAAGATTTCTTTCCAACTATCTGACCTTTGACTAAAATACTTAAAACTCTCTGGGTCTCAATTCCCTTGTTTATAAATGGTCTCTTGTGAGGACTGATAGAGATAACATTTGTAAGGCAGTTTTGATCACACCTGGCCCATAAAAACATGAGATGTATAATAATCACTTCCACAGTTATTATCAACTACTGTTAACTGGGGCTCTTTTACATGCTATAGAAGGGGAGGAATGGTTGAGTTGTGGCTCTTGCCACTTACAACTTTAAAATTCAATAACTAGCCCATTATAAGCAGATATTAGACCCTCTGATATTGTCTAGATAATTGATACTCTGCTGATACACACATGATTAAAATTTTTTGTTTTTCTTTGTCTTCATTCAATATAAATATACCACAAATTGTCAGTTTCTCTGTGAATTGGAGGCAGTTACAGATACAAATATTTTAACACCCAGAAAATTACCAAATACAGAAGAATAGAGTCAGGGTACAGGATTAGAACAAATCTCAAATTGTCTCTTCCTGTAAATAGAAAAGAAAAAGAAAAGCTATAAATGAATAAGGGAGTTCCCAGGGAGCCATAGTTGGAGTTAGAAATTGAAAAAAGGTCTAGTTCAGATTTAATTTATAATGTCTACCTGCTTCTTTTTCAAAAACCCCAGTACCCCATGGCTACTCAGGAAAGTCTGCACATAATAGACTTTCATTGAGTGATTATATAACAATTGGAAAAATATAAATTTCTCCATAAAGTTATGAAAAATATGGAACCTCAACATAATACACACCATCTTCATTGATAATAGCATAGAAAAGTTGCAATCTTGTGATTACAACTATAAACAGCTAATGTGGCCTTCAGGTATTTGCTGTCCTCTTAAGCCCATTTTTTCCACCCAGATGAGTACAAAATGCAGAATCATCTTCTTTCTCTGATATCCTTTGAATTTAATGGCAGCCAGACTCCTTCATCTGCCATTGGGGTTATCATAACAGCCCTTTACCAATTTTCAGAAATTTTCTGTTACTTATAAGCATACCCACATATGTATGTGTACACATACATACACCGTCCATTTTGCAGATTCTGAATTTGTGAGTTCATGTATTTGCTAAAATTTATTTGTAACTCCAAAAATATCAGTAGCTTTGGCATTTTCACAATCATTTACATCTATTTATGTGAATGCACAGGATGATGAAAAATTTGGGCTGACTGAGTAATCATTCCCAGCTGAAGTACAGTAAAGGGATGCTCTGCCTTGTAGTTTCAGTTCTCATATGCAAACATGGTCCATTTTATGGCATTAAATATGAAAACATTAAACATTTTTTATGTTTTATTTGTTGGTGGTTTTTCTGTTTGAAATTACCCCTAAACACAGTTCCAAATTGCTATCTTGTGTTCTTAGTCACAAGAAGGATATGGTATACCTTATGAACAAAATATGTATGCTAGATAATTTTGTCCAGACACTAGTTCTAGTAGATGACTGTGAATTTAATGGCAATAAACCAACAATATATGTTTCTATCTTTTAACAGAAAACCCTGAAAAACAATTTTATATTTTCTGAATTGATAAAAAATATTCTGACCAGAGTCGTTCAGGAGCCTAACCCTGCATTTTCCCTAGGGGAAAGCATTCAATGTTCTGGTGACTTTATAGGATATTACTGTGAATAATGAGAATTTATTATACATGTATGAGTATAAATATTTTATCCCACATCTTAACAAACATAATAAATTTTGACAAATTATTAACCAAAATAAAAAACAGATCAAAACCCAAAATCACAGAAAAAAATTCAAGACAGGAGATGAAATGAAAAATGGGAGACCTTTAATATTCAGACTTTCTAGTTTCTTTACCTTCCATCTTTCAAAGCTCTAGTTTCATCTACCTTAGTTGGGTACCTCCAGTTATACCCCAGACTTAGTTATGACCAAATTGATTGGCATCAATTTCCATCCATCCCAATTAGTTCCTCAATTATTATCCTATTATGATTCTCAATCCAGTCACCATCTCTCATTCCCTTGATGTTTGCTGTCATTTGAATGTATTCAAACTAAAGTTTGTGTAATAGAATTTTAAGCTTCATGCAAGAGAGTTGAAATGTGGGGCCTAAAACATGGTGTTTAGGTCATGAGGATGCTACCCTTAGAGATGGATTAATATCACTATCAAAGGAATGGGTTTGTTATAAGAGCAAGTTGAGTTCCTTCTTGTTCTTTCTTGTTTTTGCTCTTTCTCACACTTCTGTCATCCACCATAGAATAATGCAGCAAGAAAGTCTTCACCAGATGTTTGTTCCTTGACCTTGAACTTCACAGCTTCCAGAACTACAAGAAATAAATCTCTGTTCCTTACAAATTACCCAGTCTTGGGCATTCTATCATAGCAGCAAAAAAGAGACTAAGACAATGTCTTTATTTTCTTCTTATTTAGCTTAAACACAATTACACAATTGCATATATCCTAGTCTCACATGTATTCTACACTTACTTGATAGTTTAGTCTGGCCTGCCTCCTAAGAGAATCTGAAAGAAAAGACTTATGCATAAATAATTTATTAGTTAAATAATCTCAAGGATTAGATTGAAGGATATTGCAGAAATAGAGGTGAAAAAGTCAATGAGAGGGTGTGCTATTGTGTTGGTGTCAACTAGGACTTGATCCTACCAGAACCTTTTGAATCACATATAGAAAGCCTCCTAGAAATATCTGCCAAAGATTGAAAGGGAAATGCTTTTATCCAAAAACTGAATCAAAGCCAACAAGAAACTGTTTGTTAATGGAAAGATTAAGGAAATGTGAGAACAAACTTAAGAGATAGCCAAGACCATGGGCAAAACCATGAACTTGCTTAGATCCAGCTTTCCATGCAATTCACGCTCATACCCATACAGATGAAATGGCTGGAGAAAAGTACTCACCCTCAAACTGGTATCACAATAAATTCAGGACTATGAACTTGAAGACCTTAACGTTGTTCCAATATACTCAAAGTCCCAGCTACACTAACAAGAGCCATCTTTGCCTGTTGTATGGACTGAATATCCAAGGTAGCACATGAAACATAGAGCATTTCCATGAATATTTGCTGAGTACTTAGTTATCATCTAATGGTGATCCTGAAATCTACATTTTACTCTTTTTCTAGTCAGTGATAGAGCAATGGTCTTTTGTGGTTTATGAGCATATCAGTCAGTAATTGGTAGATTTGACAAGATGCAGTAATTTAGGAGACAAATCCAACAACTAGCCCTCAAGTTCAATCTTTATAGCCACTAGTAGCAAGAATTTCATTCTTTATTTTCTAGAAGCCAAATGAAAAGGAGACATCATCAGTTCCCCAAATGTTTTTTTTTGTTATTGTTATTATTTATTACAAAAAAAGATGGGGGGAAAGCAATGTTTGTGGACTAGCAAAGTTTTAAAGACTTTCACTAAAAAGAAATTTCTCACCCAGTACACTTTAGATAGGGTATAATACTATAAAAGCAATGTCCTCAATACCACTTGTGTAACAAATACAGTAACCTATTTTATAGTACCCTCTATTAAAATCACCTCAGTAATGAAATCTTTCAATGGGTGAAAAATAATACATTCTAAGTACCTATATCCTTCTCTTAGCAAGACTTGATCCCAGGCCAGAATTTGGTCATCTAGGAGGAATATATGCAATTCTTGACCTTTTGAACAAATTGGTTCTCTAGCTATGAGTTGTTAAAATTCTCAGTGCTTAAAAACTGTATCCTAGAAATTCACTCAATATTGTCCTCCAACCAACCTGTTTGACCCTCTGGCCCTAGCTTCACTAACTGTTTCTTTGACATTAGGACTGCTTGGATAAGAATTAAGATTGTGATTCTACCTAAGATGGCCACTGGGACCCTAATGCCCATACTAGTTGAGCCTGAATTACCATTCTTGCCCAGGGAGAAGAGAATTGAACATGGGTCTCCCAAAATTATCTTTTCACAGTCAGACATTTTTATAAAAGTTGGAATATAGTTTAATGGAAGTCTGGTAAGGATATGGGAAGCAATTATTTGAGCTTTCATCAGTGGAGGATGGATCCATATGCTTTGGAAGTAATATGGTGATGAATTAATATTAGAGATGGAAACTTAAGAAAACAAAAAATTCAAATGGCTAAGTTGAATTTTAATTGCATTAAAGAGTCTTTATATCTTAGGAATTAATTTCATAATGCAAAGAAATAAAAATAAATTTATTTGTTTAAAATAAAAGGTGTTGGGAGTTTCCCTAAGAACTCTCAAGGCCTTTCAGACATGGCAGCGGGCAAATTGCCAGTGGGCGGATAACAAGTTGTTTTGAAAACCTTCTAATTGGCCCTCCCATCTTCTGCACTCACAGTTTGTGATCCCCATGAATCTTATGCAGGGTGGGCGTGGGTGCACTGTAGGTGATGACCTGACCTTTACTATGATTGGCCCCCGGGAGCTTCCTGGTTTAAGATAACTGACTTTCACTTTCTATATCAGCTAGCACCAGCTTGCAGTAAAGTGCTTCATCTTTGTCACTGCTATCTGTGTGTGGGGGTGTTTTAATCTCCAACGACAAACCTTGGCTTTTCAAAAGGTGATTATTTTTGCAAAGTAGAAAATCATTCCATACATGTTTTTGCAAAATTTCTTAAGCAATAAATATAGCAAATTATAAACACAGTTTAAATTAACTATTTTTTTACTTCAATTAAAAAAAGAATAAGGCAAATTTGCAAGGTATTAAATCCTCAAATATTCAACCACTACCTAGAAGTCAATAGACTTTTATGGGAAGAAAAACTTGCAACTCAATTGGAGGATAAAATCATACTCATTCTTCACATCATACTCACCACAGGCCCATGGCCACTCAGCACACAATCCTAAGTAGAAATTTCTAGAATACAATTTTTCTCAAGACTGTCTTAACCTAAGAGGTCACCTGAAGCAAATAACTTCAGCATTCTATGTAAAGGATACTTAACTTTTTGCCCTGCTCCAGTAAGGTCAGTAGACTGAGAATCTAAAGTAGTATTGTCCAATAGAACTCTCTGATAAAAAAAAAATAGTTCTAAATTTGCTTGGTGATCCTAGCTACTTATAGCTATTGAGTTCTTAAAGTGTGGCCAGTGTGACTGAGATAATAATTTGTTTAATTAAAAAAAACATTTAAATTTAAATAACATGTGGCTGGTGGCTACCACACAACTGACCAGCACAGATCTAATAGATGGAACTTTAGCGAAATTAACCCAGGTTTTAAGTCATTACAGACTTCTTGCTATTTCCAAGTAATTTTTCTCACCTTCATATGAGAGGAAATCTCCCCTGAATAATATAGGATCCAAATGGTAAAAATTAATAAACCAGTGTATTGGAAATAGTGCTGCATTTACCTTCTGTGTAGATAGAAAAAAAGCAAAAGCCTTTATAAATTTATTACAGATATTTTATTGTTTAAAAAACAATCATGAGTTATAGTGTGCTTTCTTTCGATAGTTATTGGAGATGACTTCCATCCAGAATTTAAGTAATTAGAAAGCCCTTTATGGCCTTTTTAGTGGTTCCTCTACCCACATCCTAGACATATTCATTAAAGGGCACCAAGAAGAAAGAAAGCTTATTAAAGGAGATTATTAATTTTCAGCCTCATTATCTCAACAGTTATTTTTCTTTATTATGTCTCAATAAAATATGTGGACAAGTCTAGAAATGAAGAAGAACAAAAGCTAAGAAAAAAATAATGTGGGAGCCATCACAATCACGTATCGGGACTAAAGGAGCACTGACAGCTTCTCTCAAGCTGATGACAGGTCACATTGAGTGAGGTTAAAAGGCTGCATAATGATATGTAAAAGGTCAGATGCAAAATGAAAAATTGTGCTTCTGAGAGCAGGGCTACAATACTAGAATACCCATTAATGACAAACATGTTGTATAAGACTTCAAAAGAGCATGAGTACAGAAGATTGTAGGGGAAAAAATCTTTTTAGTCTTGTAAAAAAAAATTTTTAAGAAAGTTCCTGCTACTCTTAAGTCTCAAATTGGATTGCAAAGCCATAAATTTCACATTCTTTGTTAATATCCAAGATATAGGCAAGTGTGAATATGAGCTATTGCTATCAAAATTTTGTAGGGGAACTGTTAGAAACAGAATCCTAAGAGTTGTCCCCAGATTCACCAAATCAGAGTCTCTAGGAATGGATGCCAGAAACATTTTTTTTTTTACCAAGATCTCCAGATGATACCTATGCAAATCAAAATTTGAGAAATACAATTAAAAAGATTTGAAGGATTGGAAACTCACATAGTCGTGGGGTTAGTCAGCTTTTTATCACTGTGACCAAAATACATGACAAGAACAACTTAGACGATAAAACATTTACACCTTAGATGATAAAACATTTATTTGGGTTCATGGTTTCAGAGGTCTAAATCCATGGTCAGCTGATTCCACTGCTTGGGGCCTGAGATAGGTAGAACATCATAGTAGAAGGGTGTTGTGGAAAAGCTCATAAATGAGCTTTTCTGAGCTCATAAATGCCAGAAAACACAGATGGGTGGAGGATCCAGGGACAGATATAATCCATGTCTATACCCCTACATTCTCTAGCTACCTCCTGTCTACTTAGAGTAACCACCCAGTACTCCCTTTAGCTACCAATAGATTAATCCAACAAATGGATTGATCTACTAATGAAGTCAGAGCCCTTGCCATTGCCTAAAATCTCTACCTCTGAACCTTGATGTATTGAAGACCATGTTTCCAACACATGAGCTTTTGGGGATAGTCAAGATTCAAACCACAACAGCCCTTACCCACACATTGGAAAACACAGGGAAAAGGTGTTAAACATTGTTCAATAGGTAGACTTCCAAACTTCCAACCATCATGACATACACTAAACAGAACAAATATCTAATATCTTAAAATAATTGTGAAGGATCTAATTCACTTGATAAAATCAGGGCACAGATTATTATTAGGAAGTATGATCCTAAATGCTCTGAGTGAAATGAATAACTATTTAAGCATCTATTGTTTGTTCAACTTGAGCTTGCCCCATTTTGCTGGCAGACACCAATACTCCTTAAATAGAGCAAATGGGGGAGTTCATTACTTGCTAAAGTGATTTGATTCCAGGCTGTATTGGTTTGAACCCACATCAGCACTCTATTAGAATCTGAACTGTAGGTTGGATTAAGTCAGAAATTTTCAAAGACTCTAAAAGAGGGAGCATAGATGTGGGTTGTATTTAGGTAGGCAGTACCGGCCAGGCACCCCATTCCTGTGCCAAAGTAGCTCCAGAATTAGGAGTTTATTCTTATGAGAGTTTCATTTAATGATAAGTCCATTGACTAAATTAAACTGTGAAAACCAGTGCATAAATGGTCCTAAAGATACCTTTAATTCTAAAATCCAATGATTTACCTAAAGGAAGTGATTTATCAACAACCAAACATGGAGTGCATAATGATTTATGAACTTCCATAAATTTCAGCAGTAATTCTTAGTGTTCTCTACAACTAAGCCAATGAGTCTGGGATATTCTGGACTGTTCAGACCATTCTGAGCTACTGTGACCAGACATAGGCATTAGATCTTAGCAGATAATTAATAAGCAGCATAATCTAGAGAAGGATCATAAGAAAAGTAAGGGTAATGGAAGCCATAAAGTGCTGAAGCAAGTTGTCCTTTAGAAATGAAAGATTGAAAACTATAATTCAGTGCCTTAAGATGTTTTAATAACTGTCATCTAGAAAAAAATTTTAAATAGAATTTAAATTTTAAAAGCTTAAATTTGAATAGCATTAAAAATCTAGTTCTCAGTCACACTATCACATTCCAAATGCTAAGTAGTCCCATTTGGCTAGTGACTACCATATTAGATGGTGCAGACTTAGAACATTTTTATTATTGTAGAAAGTTCTACAGACAGTGCTATTTTTGAGGGAAGAACGAGGATCAATAAGCACTAAGGAGTTAGAGGAAGCAGAGTACATCAATATAAGGAGGAACTCTCTAACAATTGGAGTTATCCTACAGTGGAATGAGTTAGACCCAACAGGGGAATTGATTAAGCTGAGTCAAAACACATACATAATTCTAGCATCTGAGAGAGGTTGGAAAGAAGATTTCTAAATGATAATCAAATTTATGGCTTTAATTATATGGCTTGCTTTATTGCAGACATTTTAAGGTGATAAAAGGATGCTTTTTTCCCCCCACTTTCAGGCTGCTGTTCACATATAATGAAGAGTCCATTAAGCCTGAGAGCTTCAGTTTTTTCAATCATATTGGTCACTTAAACGGTGGGATATTTGCTTGTCTTTGAAAGTACTTTTTCCTGCTCTTATTACAGACTATATGCAGAAATGGAAAATATTTCAAAATACAAACACAAACCTACTCACTCAAATTACCTCTCAATCAGACTCAACAGTGTTTTACATTTGAAGGCAAGCTTTGGCTAAAATGTGAAATGCCAAAATTAAGCAAAGGAGAAAGTACAGGTGTGACTTAGGGTCACATCTAGGATTAACTTTGAAAAGTTATCATCTTAATGGGCCTGGTAGTATCTGTTTGATGGAAGGTGACCAATTTTGAAGTAATGTACATGGGAACAGTACCCAGCATGCCCACCTAATAATAAATAGAAGTAGATAGTCAGTAGACATTTACTCATCTTCTCATAAATTCAAACAGCAGCAAAAGAACAGATAAATAATTTAAGTAAGAGCATTACCTTTGGTTATTTTCTTGATATCCTTGAAATTTATAAGTGGAAAATGGGAGAAAATTTTCTCAAGCAACTTATTAGGCTCATGGGCATTAATCAAAAGAAAATAAACATAAGCTCTTTTTTTGTATTGGATCCTATCAGTAGGTCCCAATTCTCATATTAACTATTAATATCATCCTGATTAAAATTACCAGTATACTACTTTAAGAAGGAACATGTTTTCATTTCAGTATTGGTAATAACCCTTCCCAAATAACTGGTAAGGTCTGTGAGAATACTGGCAGAGTGCAAACAGAAATAATAATAATAAGTGCAATAATAATAATAATAATAATAATAATAATAATAATAAGTGCAAACAAAAATAATCCCTGAGGGACTGTTGGAATCACACCTAAAACCTTGATAAAGGGACAAATTTCGAATTAAGATGCACAGAATTATTGAGAGTAGACCACACCAAACATGACATACCAATTCAAAACCTATAAGTACACAAAAACACAAGTCAGTGAGAACTGAGTCAGCATTAAACAAACAAACAAACAAACAAAAAACAGATCAACAGACTCAGAAGAATGTCATGTCTCAGTCCCTTTGGGCAGTTTATCATATTTGTTACAACCTCAATATCATTCATCTTTTTCTTTTCTTTACATACACTCTCAACTATTGGTCTCATCCAAACTTGTGGCTTAAATGTGGCATGTATATTACAGCAATTCCTAAATTTATGTCTGTAGCCCACACCATTCCTCTGTAGATCCAAACATATATAAACATATATAAAATGACTGTTAAGGAGCCCCAGAGAAGACAGTATATCTAAGATATGATCTGTATCTGAACCAAAATAAACTCTAAAGAATTGTTATAATTTGCAAAATAAGCATAGATAGAAGCTGATACCCTCTGCTGTGGTACATATAAGGAGAATGAGGTGTTTGACCAGAAATTTTCTTACTTTGGCTCATACCTATTATCTTCAATTGGATGTCTTTTAACATTTAAAACTCAGGGTTTTTTATTTATTTTTGCATTTCAATTCTTAATATACCATTTAAACCATAGTTTATCATATCTCTGATTATATATAAGGTATGTTGACACCAAATTCATATCTTCATACATGTATTTTGTATAATGATGAGGGCCTCCTTTCACCATCCATGCTATTCTCCTTCTCCCTCCCTTTCCCTCCCACCCCTATTCCCTATCTAAAGGTAATCATCCTCCCTTGCTCTTCCTCCCAACCCCATTTTGAGTCACCCCCCTTATATCAGAGAAGACATTCGGCATTTGTTTTTTTGGGATTGGCTAACTTCACTTAGCATAATCTTCTCTAATGCCATCCATTTCCCTGCAAATGCCATGATCTTTTTTTTTTATTGCTGAGTAATATTCCATTGTGTATAAATGCCACATTTTTTATCCATTCATCCACTGAAGGACACCTAGGTTGGCTCCACAGTTTAGCTATTGTGAATTGTGCTGCTATAAACATTGATGTGGCTGTATTTTTTATTTTTTCTCTCCAAATTGCTTCATCTACAACTTTTTACATCTCAGTTAGTACCAATCCTATTTTTCCAGTTGCTCATTTCAGAGACCTGGAAGTCATCTTTAATTTTCCCCATGGCTCCACCTTCAAAATATACCCAGAATCCTTCCATTTATCCCTACCACAACATACCTGGTCTGATCCCAAATCCCTTGTTGGAAGTATTGCAAGAGACCTCTTAGGTCATTGCCTCTAGCCCAAATTCTTTTTTAAATTGTGCCTTTTCCTTCCATGAAACTCTGAAGATTCAGAAACAAAGAAACAACAAAAACAACAAGAACAAAACCTTTTGCTCTAACCCTGCTGGGAACCATTAGCCAAGTAGGTATGACAATTTCCTTGCCAGCGTACCCCATGTTGCTTAGTGGAAGGACTCGTGGAAATAGGACATTTTGCAGTGACATTGCATGTAGGTGACCTTGCTCAAGGACCAGGGCGGTTCCAGGTTTAGGGCGTTCCCAGTTTAGGATAATCGGGTTTAGGGCGTTCTGGTTTAGGTTCCAGGTTTAAGGTTTAAGATTATTCCTGCTGGGAATAGGGCGTACCCTGCTGCCTGAGTTCCCCTTGAGTTCTCACGGGATTCAGACAGTATTTTTTGGGAGACAGAAGCCCAGTGGGGATGGATTTGGGCAGAGAACGTGGATTTCCCCAGAACGTGATTGTAGACGGCTGGTGTGAGTTCGGGAATAAATAGTTGCTGTTTGAATCTACAAGCTGTGTGGTGGCTCGTGATTGTGTGCCCAGCCAGACTGCGGCATTTGTGCCCAGCCAGACTGCGGCATAACCCTTAATGTTAGGCATGGCCATATCAATTGCTTTGGCTAATGGAGTTTCATAAAAAAGTAATAAAGGGGCTTGTGCATCTAACACCACCAAGAAGATAGCTGGTTTGCTGGTACCAAGATAGAGAGCTCAACTACTGCAGTCAAGTTCAGTCTAAACTGGCAATCCTGCATCCAAATACTGCAGATGAGTATATACCCAAACGGTCAAGGTCCATGGAGACACCCACAGATGTTTGAGATATAAATGGTCATTTTTTCAGGCTGCAGAAATTTTACAGTTATATCTATTATTATAGAAATCTTAGATTTATATAAACTGCTAACCTCTCAATCTCTTCCCAAGCCTCCTAAAATCTTGTCTAAATATGCCAGCCAATGAGGCTTTTGTTGTTGCTTTTTAATTATTCTATTTTTTTTCTAATTTGTTTTACTTTAATTTTCCATAGCAGAATGGCAATGTTTAAAATACAAATATAAGGATGTACTTATTTTAACACTTTATCCATATGTTGCACCATATCTCTTGGACAGTTTTGACAATGGGGAAAAAAAACTTGAGCATTAGAGAAATTAGAAGCAAAGCAACTGGTTTTGTATCCCAGCTCCCAACCTTTAAAAAATATCCATCAAGGAACATATGAGTCAGGTGAAAATCAGAGTTGATGTGCATCATATACCAATCAGTGTTTTATATTTTGCAAAACAGAAAATAAAACCATTTTATATGGTGTGAAATTATCTGAGTAGTATTTCTAGAAACCCTCACTTTAAAGACTCATAAACATATCTCAGTTTTTAAAAATCAAGTTTAATAATCAGTAAAATTTTCAAATAAGATTGACTCTTAACTGTATATGAGGACAAATTATCTTCCAACTTCTTAAAATATCCTCACTCAGCTAATGAAAACTCATATGCCTATATGTATTTTCTTGAAAGGTCAGACTAGTTATCCAACATACTCCAAACATCTAAATCACCTCATCACCACATTATAAGGAAATACTCAAAATTAGGGAGAAACATGTCACATTTTACAATTGTGAAAGTATAAAATCTATGAAGAGGCAATACATGCTTTCCTCTTTTGTATTTGATCTTTCTGTATCACACACACACACACACACACACACACACACACACTGAAATGCTTGTTTAATGTGCTTAATTCTGTATTTCAGTGTTGCTCAACTGAGTCAAAGTGGAATCAGTGGACATTTCAATCAAGAGACTTCAGTTAAAAAAAAAATAGAAAAAGTGTAACTGTTAAATGCTATTAAATACATTTTCCCTAACTGGCAAGTCCCAGCACTCATAATGTTTAGCCATTTGCTTATTTATGTATTTATGTTTTCTTTCTTTTTCTCTGCCTCCTTTACTTTGTCTTTTTTAGACAAAATGAACAACTGAACACAAAGATCATTGGCTCCACATCTCCTCCATGGTCTCTGACCATGCTTACAGGATCCCCTCATTCTGGTTACGAGAAACAGTTCTTTACCCAAAGAACCTACATTTCAGAATTTTACTGATTATTCATGGGAGAACTCACCACAGAACCATGGTCTAGGGAAGTTACCAAATAAAACAGTCACAACCAACCCCAACTCTTGCCTGCCTGAATTCTCAGAGAAGAGACTACAGGCAGATATGTAGTGTTGGACCATCTGAATTTGGATTTGTTGCTAAGGAAGGATACTGTCTTTGGCATTGTTTTGCTTTTTTAATTATAATTTTAGTGATTCTCAAACCACTACATTTGACTTACCCTTCATTTAAAAGTTGCTACAATAGAGAAAACTGACTTTTTAATAAGGAGCCCCAGAGGAGATAGTGATGGTCAAGATAAGATCTGTACCTGAACTAAAATAGAACTGAAAGAATTGATAAAATTAGCAAACCAAGTACAGATAGAAGCTGAGGCTGTTTGCCATGGTATGCAAAAGGAAAAAGGAACTTGACTAGAAATTCTTCAGCTTTAGCTCATCACTGGCCAACGGCCTCCAGAATATATTTACATTCATGTTCATGTTCCAGTAAAAATACAATCTATGTTATATGGCTTAATATCTTCTACAGTCTTAGCTGCCTTGTTCAGGCTAACATTTTTTAATTAAAGCATCTGACAAAAAATTATAAACTTGCATTGGCAACCAGCAAAAAAGAAGACATCACATAAAACTTTTAAAAATGAAAGCAATGGAGCAAAGATGCTAGGGCATGGATTTACATCCCCATCACAGACACAAGGCAGCTCAGCCTATATTTGCTGATTTTTTTTCTTTATTTCTCTTTTTGGCACATCAATAAACACTGAGAAATTCATTCAGACACTATTATGCATCTTTGAAATCAAATTTATTTGGCTTTTGTGTACTAATCTGAAGTTTCACCTTTAAAATGAGCAATGAGAGTTAATAAATGGCTATTGAACTGTACCTAATGTAAGAGGTGGAGCTGGGTACAGATGGCTTTCATCCCTTGTCACTCAAGAATTCATCTGAATGGCTATGGCAGTGCCTTTGAGTATAAGAAAATAGGAGTGTAATTATTCAGACATAAACTCAGTCTTTTTAAAGCCAGACTTGTAAAAGACAGTCCCTCCTGAAAAGAAAGGAATGGAATACTTATATGCCTAACACATATGCAAAAACATGTATGCATTCATTTTATACTTCATTTTCAGGACTAGATTCCAATATTTGATATCTAACTCACATAACTAAAAGAAATATGAATAAATAACACATAGAATGAAAATTTATTAAAGTAATTATCAGATAATCTCAAATATTCAATTTGGAAGTGGTCTAGTAATTGATCTGGGGAATTAACAGCAAAATAACTCTAGCAGAAAATGATCAAAACATCATTTCAACCATGTGTATGACCTGTGCAAACTACTTCATATTTTCTCATCTATAAAATGGGAATCTTGGGGTGTATTATAATTTGACAGCTGACAAAGCAAAACTACCAAAGTGAGAATCAACATTCGAAATCCTAATGCACCTTCCATTTTTAATAGGTCAAAAAATATAGATTCTGTATTTCTAGAGAATATTTTTAATATTTAAGATAAAATTTTCTCATAGCAATAGGCACATAATGAACACACACATACACATTTTATGGAATTAAAAGTTTGGCCTAGCCTGCAAGACCATATCAGTGAGACTAAGCAGCAAAAATAACATTTTTTAATAGTTAATAAACCCAAATAAGGGGAAGGCAACATTACCAATCCACAATGAAGAGAAAGTAGACGTAAAGGGAAAATAGAGATGGTTAACAGAAGTATATACTGGCTTTAAATGGTAATTCCCTTCACTGTTATATGCAAAATTAAACTTCAGTGTGTGGACTAATACTTTAATGTAGTTCTTATATTTTTAGAAATCTCTACTCGAGTATTTTTATGTGTGGAGTTGAAAATTAGGCCAAAGAAGAAGTATGAGGAGCAGGAGTTTGAGAAAAGGAAGGAAAGAAAAAAAAAACTGCACCTTAATAACTTGGATTTCTCTGACAACAAAGGAAGATATGTAACCTGATTTAGACTATGACATTATCCTTCCCTATCAAAACCTCAGCCACTCAGTGGAGTCTATAAATTCACTGAGCCTCAGTACCTTGAATAAACTTCAAATGCTGGCCAATTTTGGATTAGTTCTGGTCCAGAAAACCTGACAACTCAGGGAATTTCTTCCCCATCCAGTAGGCTATAAACACATCCTCTCCAAAGTCTTTGTCCCATCCTTGAAGTGGATCCCTCCCTATCTAGTATGGATTCAACATGAGCAGTGTCATCCAAAGGTCCATATGTGAACACTTGATCTTCAGAGTGGCAATACTGGGAGACACTGTGGACTTTTTGAGGTAGAGATTAATGGGGAAGTCCCTTAGGTCCATGATGTGGCACACTCTGCCACCCTCACCCAAACTGCCAGTGCAAGTGCCATTGCCTTCGAACCTCCAAAAATGTGATCTAAAAAAAACCTTTTCTCTTTATAATTTAGTTGCCTCAGGTATTTCATTGTAATAATGTGAAGCTGACTGAGAGGCTTTCCAAGTTAGTTTTTTCTTTAGGTACTCTCCCTCAGACCCAGTGTATTCTTTGTGACTCTTTTTCTTATTTCCTCTTATCTAAGAGAAAGTACTAACAATTCTCTACATTAAACTTTCCCAGTTCAAATTGTTCAGTTTCCGTTTTCTGATTTATTAAAAATCCTAACTGTAGAAGCAGATTAGCCTATTTTCTAAGGATAAAAAAGTAACTCATCAAATTATTCTTTAGAAGTGGAGCCATGCTAGTAATATAGAAAATATGCCATCATAATTCTTACCTCTATGGGGCTGGGGACGTGGCTCAAGTGGTAACTCACTCGCCTGGCAGGCGCGGGGCTCTGGGTTGGATCCTCAATACCACATAAAAATAAAAATAAAAAAAGATATTGTGTCTACCTAAAACTAAAAAAAAATATTTAAAAAAATAATAATTCTTACCTATCCATAAATTTTTTAAAAATTAAAGTAATAAAATTGCTTTTCAAAGTCTGGGTCATTTGTTTCTATCAATGCATTCAACAGATTCACACAAAGATAAACGTTATGATAAAAGCATTTTTTTTTTTTTTTGTGAATTAGGCACAGTGATGGATGTTATAAGAAAGTTCCCAGGAGGTTTGCAATAAACATTATGCAATTTTTTTGTGCATCATGAATGTCTAATATGCATTTCTCTTCTAAAATAATAATTAAACATAGCATACCTTCAGTAAAAGTATATTTAGTTTAGTAGACATAATGTGACCACAAAAATGAACTACCATATCATGTAAAGGGCTGCCATCTCATTATTGAAGAATGCCAAAATGATCTGTCAATTACACCAAAACAGATAAAAAGCACAAGGGTGCTTTAATAAGTTTCAAATTTCTAAATGTAAAAAAGTCACCCAAGACATTTTCTGCATGACTTATTTCATTGTGATAAAAGATACATTAATATTAATGGTTTGTATCATAAAACACTTTTATGTTTGACTGAATGCAGTGACCACTAATAATGTCATAGTGATAGCCATGTGGTTTAGCATAGGATTTCATGACATCTTCAATCCTGTTATTTCTTTCAACAAGTAGTATCTGCTTCAGAGAAGATGAAATAGACAATAAGGTAGCTTCCAAGGAGCCAGGAGAATGAGGAAAGTTCACATCACTTGAGCTCAGTTCTGTAGGTAAGCATATACTATGGATGAGAAACATAAAAAGTAATTTGTGTAATATGACAGGAAGGGATTAACAGATGAATGAACAACCAGTTGAGAAGTTCAAGTGAAGTTCTCTATTCAGAATTTTTAATTGATTCAATTTTCATGAAAGCAGGGAAAACAACCTGTTAGAGGCATCTAGAATTGAGAGGGGTGAGGCTAGATTTGTACAAGTTCAAAGAAGTCATAGATTCTAGAACTTAAAAGAGTACCATAAAAATTACAAACAAGGATGAGATCCTGCCTGGAAGAGACAGAGGTGATGTCTAGAGAGAATTTCTGGATCTCAAAGCATAAATTGATGGAGGTAAGAAAAGAGCAGGTTTGCATCATATAAGAAAAGGTACATAGGGTTAGAGAGGTTATGAACAAGAAGAGGGTCATAAGAACTAAACACCATGGAATCCAAAAGATGCTGAACCACAATGAGAAGCAAGATGTGTTCACTTTACAATTCCATTGCTTCATAAAGGGTTGAGGTACCAAGAATCAATCTGCTAGTGGATTATTTTACTTAACCTGAAACACTCAAAACATAGTGTTAAGTTCCTCAATTGTCCATGGGTTACAGATCTGAATTCGAATCCCTTCACCTTTAATTACTAACCATATGGCCCTGAGAACATTATTTCTATTGAGATTTCACTTTCCTCATCCAAATTAATGCTGATATAATATTTATGTAATGAATCCTGTGAGCACTTAGGATGTAAAACATCTAGCAGAGTTTCAGACACATAGCATATACTTTGTGTTGCTTCAATGTACAAGACTGGGCTTAATATATTTTTTTTTAAATAAATATAGGTCAAAATAAGCACCAGCTTTTCAAACATTCTAACTTGGAGTTTTAGGGAGAAATGAAGAATCCAGATTACTTTATAAGGCTCTTATTGCCTCAAAGTCCCAGAATGTTTCTAAATGGAGTATGGAAATGAATTATCCTTATGGACAGTTTCATTATAGAGGAAGGTAGGGTAAATCTTGCAGAAGACAAGATCTGAAGATACCTGCAGAGTTGCCGCCTGTCTCACACTGGGTAACTAGGCCAAATCCAGGGCTAGGCAGTGGGCCAGCACTGCCATTTGAAATAGGCCAGACCTGCGAGTTGTTGGTCACAGCAAGGGGCACCCTCCTCTTCCCTCACCCCTGCAGTGCACACTCCTCTCTAGCTTGCCTCTTCCTGTTTTCCAGATATCACTTAGCCCTGCTTCCTTCCATTCTGAAATTACAAACACTTGCCCTCAGAAAAGTCCCAAGCATATTTTGTGGGCCAAGCAATTATATTCAATTGAATCTCCATTAGTGTTGACCTTATTTCAATCATGATAAAAAAAAAAAAAAGAGGAATGTAAATCACCATCTTACTATTCCAGAAGATAAACTGAAATGTATAATACTGTATGAGATTCTGGTATTCTCAGCAGCAAGATTCAAATGAAAACATTCTTAACTGCAATTAATCAAAAAGATAAATAACAAAAATAAAAGGAGGGAAGATGTACAGAATGTGCCTATCACCATGGTTACTATATTTTGAGTAGTTTCAGGCTAGAGTATATGAAATTATCAATACAGAGACTGTTTGCTAAGCCTATGACAGCTGGGCTTGAAAACCAAACTACCCAAGAAATAAGAATGATTCTACAACCTGTCTGTACAGATATGTGTACAGATTTATTATTAAAAAAGAAAGAGGTAAAAAAGGGAAGCAGACATTCACTTGTCTACCAATTAAAAACTTCTTACCATCATCACATATACTAAAAGTATAAGGAGATTAAACTGCTTTGAACTTGTCTTTGAAACAATAACAAAACCTCATCAAAGTACATCCTTCATGAAAAACAGAATTTAACAGAATGCTTAATCTCAAAACAAAGCAAGTTTTATAGTGTGTTATGGAAAGAAAAGAGAAAAGCTCCATTTAGCCACTTTGTATTTAAAATTGACTGGACTGGAACAAAATATGAGATTGTAAGATAGAAATTCAATATTCCATCTAAAACTAATTTTTTTTCTTGAGAGATACCTGACCAACTCTTGTTAAGACAGAGGGGGAAAAAAATCATTTCATTGAAATTATTTCAATTTGGTGCTCAGAGCACCAAAATTTATTTGCTAGACAGTTTTTGATTTAGTCAAAATCATTTTTCTATTTCTTAGCACCATTTATTTCTATAATTCTTGATAATTACAAGTATATCTTATATTTATGCAATAAATGTTTTCAAAGGTGACTTTCAAATTTATAAATTATATTGTTTGTAATGCCTCAGGAGGGTTCTCTAACATTTAAAGAGATCCTTTTAGACTAAAGTCTTTGGTAAACTTAAAAAATAAAATTTCACATACCTGTCATTTGTGTAAATCCCATAGTTTGAAACATTTTAAAACAAGTTGCCAATTTAAAATATTCAGATTTGGGACCGGGGTTGTGGCTCAGTGGTAGAGTGCTTGCACAGCATGCCAGAGGCAGTGGGTTCAATCCCTGGCACCACATAAAAATAAACAATAAAATAAAGGTATTGTGTCCATCTACAAATAAAAAATATAAAAAAATAAAATATTCAAATTTAATTATAAATCTGAAGTATTCTCTGAAATATCTATTAAATATATATATAAAATGAAATACATGGGCAAGCAAAATAACAAAGGAAATTTTTAAAAATGTAAGCCATCAATCTGTAGAGTCATGGCAAAAAATACAAGCTTACTTATTACAAATTATTTTAGCAAATAGGTTGGTTATATTCACCATGCTACCTAGAACACCATGTACTTTATAGAATTAAAATAAACTAAGGATGATGCTTTGATCTAAGCTACTCAGGGAAGAATGTTATGATATTCTCAGACAAAGCAATCATTTGTATTATTTAGAAACAATATAAAGATCACAAAATTACCAGAAGATTAAGATGAATGAAGTACAACATAGACCCATGTCAAATGAGTTTGGAATATTGTTAATTGAGTATTCAATCAGGAAAAAAGACAGACTAGTCTATTTTTGAAAAAATTAATCAAATGAGTTATTATTCAACTTGATTTATATAACTGAACATTCTCTAGATGGAGTGAACATATTTTGCATCCAAATTAGCATACTTTTAATTATAAAATTATTGAAATTAAAGAATTCTTGATATAGTTACTGATTGACTTCAGATTTGTTTTATTTTATTGATAGGCTTATAAAAGCATTTTAATCCAAAAGTTATTTTCAAATAAATGTTTCCTAAAAATTAAAACATGTTTTATATATTGAAGAAATATTTTTAAAAATTACAAGTTACTATAGAGCTATAGTAACAAAAACTGCATCGTGTTGGCCTCAAAACAACATGAATATCAATGGAACATAATAGAAAACACAGAGACAAACCCACATATATACAGTCATCTGATACTTGCAAAGGTATCAAAAAAAAACATGTTGGAGAAAAGATAGCCTTTTTAACAAATGGTGCTGGGAAAACTGAATACTATGTGTAGAAGAAAGTAGATTCCTATCTTTCACCCTGCACAGAAGTCAACTCAAAGTAGATCAAAGACCTAAGAATTAGACCAGAAAATTTGCTTGAAGAAAAAAATAGGCTTAACAATCCAAAACATTGGTTCAGGCACTGACTTCTTTAACAAGCCCCATAAAGCTCAGGAAGTAAAACCAAGAATCAATAAGTGGGACAACATCAAATTAAAAAGCTCCTGCACAGCAAAGGAAACAATTCTGAGCATGAAGGGATGGCCTACAGAATAGGAGAAAATCATTGTCTGCTACCCCTCCAACGAGGGATTGAAGTCCAGAATATATAAAGAACTCAAAAAACTTAATGCAAAATCAAATTATCAAATAAATAAGTGGGCAAAAGAATTAAGCAGACATTTCTTAAAAGAAGAAACACAATGGCCAACAAGTACATGAAAAAATGTTCAACATCCCAGCAATCAGGGAAATGCAAATCAAAACTATATTGAGATTTCTTCTCATTCAGTTCAGAACAGCAATCATCAAGAAAACAAATAATAAGAAATGCTGACAAGGATGTGGGTAAAAGATATACTTACACCTCACTGGTGAGACTACAAATTAATCCAACCACTTTAGAAAGCAGTATAGAGAATGGAATGGAACCATCATATGACCTGGCTATCCCACTCTTTGGTATTTTTTCAAAACAACTAAAATCATCATACTATAGTGACACAGGCACATCAATGTTTATAACAACATAATTCACAATAACCAAGTTATAAAATCATCCCAAGTGCCCATCAACAGATAAATGGATAAACAGAAAAAAATGTGGTATATACACACATTTTGAAGCCCAAGTCAAGGCAGAACTAAATAATCTTCCAATTCAAAAATATTGAAGTTTTTGGTACAAAAACAACAAAATAAGACTTAACTGGATTTTTTTTTTAAAGAGAGAGTGAGAGAGGGAGAGAGAGAGAGAGAAAGAATTTTAATATTTTTATTTTTTATTTTTTTAGTTATCGGCGGACACAACATCTTTGTATGTGGTGCTGAGGATCGAACCCGGGCCGCACGCATGCCAGGCGAGCGCGCCACCGCCTGAGCCACATCCCAGCCCCTTAACTGGATTTTTAATATCTGAATTCAGGAGAAAGTCAATTGTATTTGCCCAAGATTTTGTTCATCAATGGAGAAGAATAATTTTGCATTGTGGATTTTAAAAATTAAGAAAACAGTATTAAGAATAACCATAACAACAACAATAATAAAGTTACATTTATCTTCTTCTGAACAGAATCATAGTTATTAGCTAGTTATACATCAATATTTATTAAGATATTTAAAAGCTTTTAAATGACTAGTGTTTACTTCCCCTAATCTTTATTTAAAATAGCTATTTCTCAGATTTTTAGGTCACCTGCATACTTGGGAGACACAGTAATATGACAGAGGATAAGCAAAGTCACAAGATTGTGACTTTCAAAGAAACAATCATTTTTATGCATATCAGAGTAAATTAGAAAAGAAGCTCAATGTAGGGGCTGCGATGTGGCTCAAGCGGTAGCGCGCTCCCCTGGCATGCGTGCGGCCCGGGTTCGATCCTCAGCACCACATACAAACAAAGATGTTGTGTCCGCCAAATACTAAAAAATAAATATTAAAAAATTCTCTCTCTCTACCTCTATCTCTCTCACTCTCTCTTTAAAAAAAAAAAAAAAAAGAAGAAGCTCAATGTATGCCAAAGCAAAGACGTGGTAGAGGAAAATGTTCCAAACAAGATTGGAGAAATTAATCCATGAAGTATCCTTCACTAAGAATTCCTCCTCCTCCTCCTCCTCCTCCTCTTCTTCTTCTTCTTCCTTTTTTTTTGTACCAAGACTTGAACCCAGAGTCATTCATCGACTGAGTCACATTCCCAGTCCTTTTTATATTTTATTTTGAGACAGGGTCTCATTAAGTTCAATTTTGAAATCCTCTTGCCTCAGCCTACTGAGCCCCTAGGATTAAAGGCATGAACTATTGCACCTGACAGAATTTCCAGTTCTTTAATAGAAACTATTTAAAAAGCAAATATCAAAACCATATAACCATATTACAGGGGCTGGGATTACAACTCAGTAGTTATGATCATACATACTTCAGCACCACATAATAAGTAAAAAATAAAGGTATTGTGTCCATCTACAACCATATATATATATAAACATATCATAGCCAGGCACAGTGGCTCATGCCTGTAATCCCAGTGGCTCAGGAGGCTGAGGCAAGAAGATTGTGAATTCAAAGCCACCTGTAGCAACTTAGTGAAGCCCTAAGCAACTCAGTGGGACACTGTCTCTAAATAAAATGTAAAAAAGGGCTGGGAATTGTTCAGTAGTTAAATATTCCTGGGTTCACTCTCTGGTACCAAAAACAAAAGACAAAAACAAAAAAAATGGGTATTTTTTAATTGATTTTATTATTTTTTAAAATACACGACAACAGTGGAATACATAACAATCCTTATTACACATATAGAGCACAATTTTTCATATCTCTGTATGTAAAGTATGTTCACATCAATTTATGCCACTATACATGTACTTTTTTTGTATTACAATTCTTAATACACATATATACTACAATTTTTCATATGTCTGTTTGTATATATGGTATGTTGACACCCAATTCAAGTCTTCATACATGTACTTTGTATAATGATGACCATCACATTCCACCATCCTTGCTAATCCCCTTCCCCCTCCATTTCCCTCCCACCCCTCTTCCCTATCTAGAATTAATCTAATCATCCCATGCTCTCCCCTCCCTACCCCACTATGAGTCTCCCCCCTTATATCAGAAAAAAACATTCAGCATTTGTTTTTTGGGGATTGGCTGACTTCATTTAGCATTATCTTCTCCAACGCCATCCATTTACCTGAAAATGCCATGATTTTGTTCTTTTTTAATGCTGAGTAATATTCCATTGTGTATAAATGCCACATTTTTTAATCCATTCATCCACTGAAGGACATCTAGGTTAGCTCCACAGTTTAGTATTGTGAATTGTGCTGCTATAAATATTGATGTGGCTGTGTCCCTGTAGTATGCTGTTTTTAAGGCCTTTGGCTATAAACCGAGGAGTGAGATAGCTGGGTCAAATGGTGGTTTCATTCCCAAATTTCCAAGGAATCTCCATAATGCTTTCAAAATTGGCTGCACCAATTTGCAGTCCCACAAGCAATGTACAGTGTACCTTTTTCCCCACATTCTCGCCAACACTTGTTGTTTGTCTTCATAATAGCTGCTATTCTGACTAAAGTGAGATGATATCGTAGGAGTAGTTTTGATTTGCATTTCTCTGATTGCTAGAGAGTTGATGAGCATTTTTTCATATATTTGTTGATTGAATTTATATCCTCTTCTGAGAAGTGTTCATTTATTGATTGGATTATTTGGGGGGTTTTTTGGTGCTTAGCTTTTTGAGTTCTTTATTTACCCTAGAAATTAATGCTCTATCTGATGTGTGAGGGGTAAAAATTTGCTCCCAGAATGTAGGCTCTATATTCACCTCACAGATTATTTTTTTTTGCTGAGAAAAAAACTTTTTAGTTTGAATCCTTCCCATTTATTGATTCTTGGATATTATATATTATTACATTTCATGATATCACTATCTGTGTCACTTTGTGAACTTACACAATGCAAATTCCTTATCGCTCAGCCATTTTATGTAATATTTTTTATCCTTTATACAAAATTGCAAACCAATAACTCTAGTATTTTAATAAACAAAGTGATATTAAATTTAATATTCTAACATCTCTTCCAGGCAGACACAGTGCAACTCCTACAAATGGCCTACAGTGAGACACCAATCAAGACAACTAAATGGGGAGAAAAATTGAGAAAAGAAGAACCTGATCAAAATATTTTTATAAACTTTTGGTAATTATTCCCTTTGCTTCAAATATTTAACAGTTGTAGATAAAAAAAATCACATGAAATATCTGAAAACATAGCCCAACTCCAAAGCAAAATAAATATCTATATGAACCAGAACCACAATGCAAAGTTGAAAGGTCAAAGTCACAGGTCTCTGGCACCTAGAAGCAGCAAGTGATGGCCAAGAGTCCATTGATACAATAATAATAATAATTATTATTATTATTATTATTATTATTATTATTATTGAAAGAAAGGAAGAAAGTAAAAAGAAAGAGGGGGTGGGGGAGAGATAGATAACTGGAACAAAATAATTCTAAATGAGATGAGGGGCCAGGGCCAGGCTCATTGCTTAAAGTCAGCAGCTGAAGGAGGAAAATCTGCCTTCTTCTAAGGGAAGTTGAGACATGCTGCTAGTTCTTGCCTACACTGAGCTTTCTGAAAAGCTGTGGAGCTAGACTGGTGAAAGGAGAGGGTCATACATAGCCTCTGGATCAGAAAATAAGGTCAATATCCTTAATATCCCTACAGGATGCATGATCTAAACCAATTTTATGAGATCTGGTTCTGGGGTTGGGGCCAGAACCTTGGGTAGAGATTGCTTCCAAACTACTGGACTGCTAGTTAGTTTGACAACTTGGGGGATAAATTTGGGAAGAAATTTAATAGAGAATAAAATCTGGTTAAGAGAACTTGAGTTGTAAATAAAAATGTTGTCTCTGATATGCAGATGCTAACATACTATGAGACGGGGAATAGAGAAATTCATTGGATTATACAAAGGGGAATGAAGGGAAGGGGAACAGGAAAAGACAGTAGAGTGAATCAGACATAACTTTCCTATGTTCTTATATGAATACACGAGCAATGTAACTCCACATCACGTATAACCATTAGAATAGGATCCTAATTAGAATAAGTTATACTCCGTGTATGTATAATATGTCAAAATACACTCTACTGTCATGTATATCTGAAAAGAACAATTTTTTTTTAAAAAAGGAATCATAATAAGTCTATGCCTTAATTACTTTAATACATATTATATTTTTAAAATTTTGGCAATCCCATTGTGTCTGAAGTGTTACCTCATTTGTGGTTTTGACGTTCAGGTTCTGTTGTTAAGCATTTTCTCATGTGATTGTTACACATTTGTACGTCTTCTTTGGAGAAATGTGTATTTGTTTTCCAAAATGTCTAGAACCAGTAAGTCCCCACCCCTTTTCAAGGAGTTCTGTGTGTATGTTGAGGTATGCCTTTAACACAGGGAAATTCAACATTCTGGTGTAGCCTTCAGTCTCTACGTGTATACAGACTCAAAGTCAGTCAAGGGTAAGAGACTGGGCCTTCTCGTTTTTTTGTTGAATATACTCCTATCTGTGCACATGACCTACTAGTTCCCTAGTATTATGTAGAAGCTTTTCAGCTCCCTCTATTGACACCTCATTTCAAATTTTTTCTTTCAAACTCTTTGGGTAGCTTTGTGTTTGCCTCCACTGGTATTGTCAACAAGGTTGCCGCACTGTTAAACAATGCATCTGACTTTCCAGTGAATGACCTTGGGATAGGACTTCACTTGTTCAGTGAGTTCTGAATCAGTCAAAGAAAGACTAGGCCTCTTCATGTGGACTTTCCACAAGCTACTGGACAGGTCAAATAATTCTCAGAGATAATTTTTTTGAAAGACCAAACTCCTTGCTTGTCCTTAACAGTGGCTACTCGGTGCTGATTTTCACATCTCTTTGGCTCTAATGCTGAGGTTTCTAAGGCCACAGAAGAGATAGAGCGTACAGATGGGCCAAGTTAAAATGCCTTAAGGCTCACTGTTCTGAGATTCAGTCATTTTTCTTAAATAAGTGTCCTCAAATTGTTGAAAACCTTTGATTTATTTCCACAGTCCTGAAAAGACAGATTTTGACAAATGAGATTTTTACTACAATCTTATTTCTTTTATGAAGGAGTTTAAGTCTGTCATTCCAGAAATGTTTCTCAAGATTTTTTAAATTTTTTTTCTTCTTTTTTTAATTTGTTACAGTTATACATGAGAGTAGAATGCACTTTGATACATCATACATAAATGGAGTATAATGTTTTATTCTTCTGGTTGTGCATGATGTAGAATCACACTGGTATGAGGTAATAATGTCAGATTCATTCTACTATCCTTTTTATACCCACACCCCTCCCCTCCCTTCACTCCCTCTACCTAATCCAAAGTAACTCTTCTTCCCTAGCTGCCCTCCCACCTTATTGTGAATTAGCATCTGCATATCAGAGAAAATATTCAGCCTTTGGTTTGGGGGGATTGGCTTATTTCACTTAGCATGATATTCTCTGGCTCCATCCATTTACCAGCAAATGCCATAATTTTATTCTTCTCTAAGGCTGAGTAATATTCCATTGTGTATATATAACACGTTTTCTTTATCAGTTCATATGTTGAAGAACACCTAGGTTGGTTCCATAATTTATCTATTGTGAGTTGAGAGGTTAACCATTGATGTGGCTGTGTCACTATAATATGCTGATTTTAAGTCCTAAGTCCTTTGAGTATAAGCCAGGGAGTGAGATAGATGGGGCAAATGGTGGTTCCATTCCAAGTTCTCTGAGAAATCTCCATACCACTTTCATAGTGGTTGCACAAACTTGCAGTCCCACCAGCAGCAGGATATAAAATCAATACCTATAAATCGAACGTGTTCCTATGTATCAGTGATGAATCTACTGAAAGAGAAATAAGGAAAATTACCCTATTCACAAGAGCCTTAAAAAAATACTTGGGAATCAATCTAACAAAAGAGGTGAAAGACCTCTATAATGAAAACAACAAAGCAATAAAGAAAGTAACATAAGAAGACCTTAAGAGATTGAAAGACCTCCCATGCTCCTAGGTAGGCAGAATTAATATTGTTACTACCGAAAAGGTTATACAGATTTTAATGCAATTCTTATTAATATCCAAATGAAATTCTTTATAGAAGTAGAAAAAGCAATCATGAAATTCATTTAGAAAAATAAGATACCCAGAATAGCCAAAAAAAATCCTTAGCAGGAAGAGTGAAGAAGGAGGCATCACAATACCAGACCTTAACTCTAGTACAGAGCCATAGAAAAAAAAAAATGGTATTGGCACCAAAACAGACAGACTGACCAATGGTACAGAATAGAAGATACAGAGACAAATCCACAGAAATAAAGTTATCTCATATAAGCCAAAGGCACCAAACACATTCACTGGAGCAAAGATAACATATCCAACAAATGGTACCGGGAAAATTGGAAATCCACATGTAACAAAATGAAATTAAACACACCTATTTCTCACCCTTCACAAAACTGAACTCAAAGTGGATCAAAGACTTACACACTAGAACAGAGACCCAGCTCCCCACTAATAGAAGAAAAAAGTAGAGGCCCAAATTTTCATCATGTCAGCTTAGGAACTGACTTCTTTAACAAGACTCTTAAAGTACAAGAAATAAAATCAAGAATCAATAAATGGGTTGGACTCAAACTAAAAAGCTTCTTCTCAGCAAAGGAAACAATCAATAATGTTATGAGAGAGCCTACAGAATGGGAGAAAATCTTTCCCACATGCACCTAAGATATAGCATTAATATCCAGAATATAAAAGAACTCAAAAAACTTAACACCAAAAGAACAAATAAATAAATAAATGAGCAAAGGAACTGAACAGACACTTCACCTAAGAATAAATATGAAAAAAAAAAATGTTCAGCATCTTTAGCAATTAGAGAAATGAAAATCAAAACTACTTTAAGATTTCATCTCATTCCAGTCAGAATGACAATTATCAAGAATACAAGTAACAATAAATGTTGGTGAGGATGTGGAGATAAATGTACTCTCATACATTGCTTGTGGGACAGCAAATTGGTGCCACCACTATGGAAAGCAGTATGGAGATTCCTTAGAAAATGTGGAATGGGACCACCATTTGATCCAGTTATCCTACTCCTTGGTCCATACCCAAAAGACTTAAAATTAGCATCTACAGTGACACAGCCATATCAATATTTATAGCAGCTCAATTCATAATAAGTCAATCTATGAAACCAACCTAGGTTTGAATTGATGAAGAAAATGTGGTATATAAACGCAACAGAATATTACTCAGCCATAAAGAAGGATGAAATTATGGCATTTGCCAGTAAATGGATGGAACTGGAGACTCTCATGCTAAGTGAAATAAGCCAATCCCCCCAAACCAAAGGCCAAATGTTCTCTCTGATATGTGGATGCTAATCCACAACAAGGGGTGGTGGGGAGGGGAAGAATATAGTCCATTGGATTAGACAAATGGGAATGAAGGGAAGGGAGTGGGAGGGGAATAGGAAGAATAGTAGAATTAATTGGATGTATTCCTATCCTTGTATTTGAATACATGACCAGGGTAACTCCACATCATATACAACCACAAGAATATGATCCTGATTAGAATAAGTTTTACTCCACATATGTGTAATATGCCAAAATATATCTACTGTCACATATATATAAAAACACATAAAATTAAATTAAATTTAAAAGGAAAGATTAACTTTCTGACTAATAATTTATGTATTTTAAAAATAATTTCTTTGAAGATATTTCTGAAATAGTTTCCACTTCTTGAAAAGTTTTCTGTTTAAACAACGCTGTCAATGGGAAACATTCAATCTTATTCTAGTCCCCATGCATCATTGTATCATTCACAGTTGTAAGCAGAAAAAAAAATGACTATCAAAAACTTACTCTTGAGAGCCGCCCCCTCCCCCTGCGCTGGCAAGGTAGAGGGAACTGTGACCATCCACAGAGCAGGCCCAGTGACCTTCTGAGGGGCAGAGCCGCCCCCCACCCCCAGCGCCTGCCAGGTAGGCGGAACGGTGACCACCGGCAGAAAAGGCCCAGTGGCCCACGGCTGAACAGAGCTTCCAATCACTCCTGTAAGGTAGGCGGGCCTGCGACCCACCAGCAGAAGAGGAGCAGCGGCCTGCTGAGAGGCAGAGCCGCCCCCTCCCCCTGCGCTGGCAAGGTAGAGGGAACTGTGACCATCCACAGAGCAGGCCCAGCGGCCTGCTGAGAGGCAGATCCGCCCCCTCCCTCCGCGCCTGCAAGGTAGATGGAACTGTGACCACCAGCAGAACAGGCCAGACCTGCAACCGATAGACAGAACAGGCCCAGTGGCCTGAGGAAGGGTAGAGCCGCCCCCCCCCGCGCCTGCAAGGTAGGCGGACCTGCGACACACTGGCAGAACAGCCCCAGAGGCCTGCAGAGGGGCAGTGCCGCTGCCTGTGCCTGCAAAGTAGGCAGAACTGCGACCACGGACAGAACAAGCCTAGTGGCTCACAGAGGGACAGAGCCGCCGCCCACGCCTGCAAGGTAGGCGGACCTGCTACCGACCGGCAGAGCAGGCCCAGCGGCCTGCCGGCGTGGTAGGCACATTGCCCCAATTGGAATAAAGAGAGAGCAGAGACGCCGCCCGCACCTGCAGGAAAGATACGCAAGCAGTATGAAAAGACATATATAGGGGGAAA
>NW_025999990.1:5158654-5179441 GCF_001458135.2 Marmota marmota marmota | reverse complement strand
GGTAGAGAGAGAGGAGGGGAGGGGAGGGGAGAGGTGGGGAGGGGGGAGGGTGGAGGATGGGAAAGGCAGTGGAGCACAACAGACACTAGGATGGCAATTTGTAAATCAATGGATGTGTAACTGATGTGATTCTGCAATCTGTGTATGGGGTGAAGGTGGGAGTTCATAACCCACTTGAATCAAAGTGTGGAATATGATATGTCAAGAAATTTGTAATGTTTTGAACAACCCACAATAAAAAATTAAAAAAAAAAAAAAAAAAAAAACTTACTCTTACTGGAAAACAAGAACTAGAGTGTAGGCAAAAACTTTCATTTGACTCTTTTAAGGCAGACAATTTAGTATAGAGTTTTTCCTTGATAATATGGAGGATTGGTTCCAGGATCCCTTGTAGATTCCAAATTCCAAGAATGCTCAAGTCCCTTTTATAATTGAGTATGTTACTTGCATTAACGTATGCAATCCTCTACTATAAACCATCTCTAGATTATTTTTAATAACAAATATTATATAAATGCTATGTAAATAGTTGTTATACTTTATCATTAGGGAATAATAAGGGGAAATGTCTCTGCCTGTTCAGTACAGATGTAATTTTTTCTTTGCAAATACATTCTATCTATGTAATTGGTTGAATTCACAGACAGAAGGCCAACTGTACTATCACCTAAAATATTTAACTCTAAACTATTGGCTTTTGATACTTATTTTTTTCATTCATGATTTTGTCAGAGCAATGACAGAAGGCAATGTTTTGCCTAGAATCCAATCACTTTCAAAGATGAAGCACGAGCTGTGTAAAAGTGAGATTGTAAAGGATATAATCATCACAGTGGTTAACATTCACATAAAGAAGCTCTTAAGAAAAAAAGTACCATTACTATTTATTCTTTGTTTATCTTGACTGTTTTGATTATCATGGCTAAGTTTGCTAAAGTATTCACAGCATGTACTCAGTGTAAATACTTTATATTCAATCATTAAAACATTAGTTATTATTATTTACATTTTACTGCTAGGGAAATTGATGTTGGGATGCCTTGAGTGACTTGCTTAGGATCACTAAGCAAGAAATCAGCTAGTAATCAAAAAATAAACTCTCCCATCTGTTGCTGAAACCCAATACCTTAACCGATGCTCTTACATAAACTCTGTATACCTCCTGCTATGTAAATAATTCTATTATCTTCATCTTAGAAAAACAATTAAATTGAAAATTTAATGTTGAAGTAAACATTTTTGGTGTAGCCAATACAATTAGACCTTCTTGAAAGACACCTGGGTAATAGTGGAATAGTTATTAAAATGATAGTTTGACTTTTTGAACAAGAAGCTGTAGTCGTCACTGAATATTCTTGTTTAAACACTCCAGACAATCCTAAATATTAGTAGTCAGAAGCCTGAAAAACTTTGTAATTTTTCTCCAGACACTAATTTGTGGAAGTAGGCATAAAACAGGTGAGAGTAATTGAGCATCTGCTATAACAGTTGTCATTCTGATATATGATAATTACTCTTCTTTGAAAACCTGTAAACAAAACCAGCTAAATTGTAGCAAATTTCATCATTACTACTTGATGTCCATTCTTCTACCAAACATTTAAATTTGAAACCAAGAGAAATATTTTAAAAATGTACATATATAGTTATGGTGTGTATCTTTTCTCCTTCCATGAAATTAATTTACATTTATATTGTCTCATGCTTTCACTTATGTCTAGTTGTTTTCTTAGTATTATCACAACACTTGATGTTAGTTCTATTTTAAATGTAGATTTAATTAAAAATTACATATGAAGTTATCAAAAGTGCTCTTACCTTAAGAATATGAAGGCCCCGTCTATGAATATTGATTCTGGGGTTTCTTACCTCACCCCATATCTATTATGACCCAAAATGATTCTAGTTCTAAAGATTTCTCAATCCTTTCTTAAATGTTCTTGTTCTTTAAATTCTCATACACTATTTTAAAGCTCTTAATCATTTTGTATTTCTTATTCATAGTGTAAAACTCATTATCTTTTATAAATAAATTTGGTGTGCCATTATTTCACCTTTAAAAACTATGAACTTGAAATAATTAAAATGTTGATTAGTAGCATATTTCCCAAATGCCTTACTCTTTAGCCACCTTCACAGATGCCTCCCATACTTAATTTTTCTCTTTAAATAGGTTTACATCTCTATATAAATATTTTAAGTGAGAACAGTAAATGATCATTTAATATATTGGCCATGGAGGGGAAAAATACCATGAAAACAGGTACAATGAAAGCAAAGCTATACAAGTCTACTTGAGACACTGATTACCCCTTAGACTTATTTCTCCTTCCTTAAAAAGGTAGAGACTCCACTGCAGATAGAATAGCAATCATCAAGTATGCAAATAATAATAAATGCTGGAGAGAATGTGGGGGATAGTGGTAGGAACTCTTATATGCTGTTGGTGAGATTAACTGAGCACAATTACTATGGAAATCAGTATGAAGGCTCCTCAAAAGACAAGGAATAAAATCACCCTATGACCCAGATATACCTCTCCTTAGAAATTGTTCAAAAGAATTAAAGTTAGCATACTATAGTGATATGTACGTTCCCATGTTTATAGCCTCACAATACACAATAGACAGATTATGGCTAACTTATAGCCTAGGTTTCCATCAACAGATAAATGGGTAAAGAAAATGTGGTATATATACACAATCGGAGTTTTTTGCACTTATAATTAATGAAATTATGTTATTTTTAGGAAAATGGATGGAATTTGTGAGCATTATGTTAAGTAAAATAATTCAGGCTCAGAAAGTCAGGGTTGTATATTTTCTCTTATATGTAGAAACCAGAGACAAAAAAAATAGTGGTGGTGGGATATCATAAAAATATGAGGGAGACCAGGAATGTAAAAGAAGGCAAGCTGGGTGATGGGAGAGGGAATGAAATTGACCAAATTGTGTTTTGTGCATATATAAATATAAATATGTCACATTTCTGTGTATAATTATAATGCACCAAAAAATTATTTAAAATCTTTTTTTAAATGGAATTTAACTCTTGGTGGTGGGTTTCGAGGTAGTGATAAGTACTAAATTAAATCTTTCTCCTTGATTTAGTTTAAACAGAAATGTAGAAAGAAAACTGAAGAGGAAATAAACATTTTGCAATCCAATCCCATTTTGTGATTTTGGGGTTCAAACAGCCTTTAAATCCTCCCCATTGTTACCATAATAAGAAAAGAAGGAAGGAAGGGAAGAGGTAAAGGAGGGAGACAAGACGGGATGGAGGAAAATCAAGTATAAATGCATTTTGCTTCTGAATTATCATTTCCTATTTCTTTTGGAATTCCTCACTTTTTAACCAAAAGTTTCACCAAGAATATTTTTAATGGGTGTTTTTCTCAGTCCTTTAAATTCCTAATCACACTCACTGGTCTTTCTCAAATATGTCTTGCCCCATACTAGCTGGAAATTGAATATGTTGACTTTTCAATTCACTTGCTGTTCCCAATTTATTTTCAGTAATTCTTGAGTAGGTTCCAATAATGCTGGCTTTAGGATCGATGTTTTCACTTAGTACTTTCCCTATAAATAAGGAAAAATGGTTGTATTCTTATTCTATCATTTGCGAGATTTATGACTAGGGTTCAACTACTTTTATTCACTTAAAAGATTCTTTATCCATTAAATCTAAAGGGAGTTTCTAAGATCAGATGACCCAACATTTCTGTTAAAAAAATTGCTTATTAAGACTATGATAAAGATAAAATAATCTCCTGCACAAAAAGGCCTAGAGTAAACAAACTATGTAATGAAACCAAGAAAAACATTGGTTAATTGGAATGACCATTATTTAATTATTTTAACAACATTGACTGACATGAGTATTAAATGCAAGGTACTATGTTGGAAATTATGGGAGATAGAAGGGCAAAAAATGGCCTGTGCTCTTAAGAATTTACAATCAAAATGGAAAGAGCTGAGCCACTCATTAATGCCGGTAGCACAGAGTATCACTGCCTTAGAAATGTGACAAACTAATTGCTTTGTGAGCACAGAAGAGAGATGGCTCATTTCTATCTAGGGAAACACAAAAGTATATGGAAGTGGATGGAGTTTGTGTTGGATAGCCCAGGATAAATAGAGGATGGAAGGAAGTTTGTAACAAAAATAAAACAAATATATGGTACTATTTAAGGAAAATGGAATGTCACAGAAATGAAGTGCAAATTTTGTTTTCAAGTCAGTGTGAGATATAAGTTGGAATCAGATGGTAGAGGAAGTTCATTTATCCGTTCAATAAACAATAATTAAACAATTCCTAATGTATTAGACTTCATGCTTGGGAAAGCAGCAGCAAAAAAAATAGATATGATTCTACCCCAGGGAGCTGTTAGACCAAAAGGGAAAAAAATATACATGTATATTGGACAAGGATTATGGTTCATAGGGAGGAATGTAATGTCAGAAAAAAGTGATCCTTAGGAAATGCTTTGTTCACCTAGATCTGAAGGATCTGTGGCAAAGGATAAATGTGGAGGCACCAGAGTAGAGTATTCCAGGATAAGAAAATATCCCAGGAAATACTAAGAACCTAAGCACAGCTATGATCTAAAATGGCATTTAACAGTACAGAGCTTCAATATTAAAGAAGATTGAAATAAACTATCAGGTAAGCAGAAATCATTTGAATCAGCATTCTTCATTAAGCTATTTATGTCAGAATTGCTTGAACACCCAGGTATTTGCACACAAATTCTCCTTTTGTTAATGTTTCCCTCCTATTTCTAGGTATTTGTTTAACAATACTCATGTTTTCAATGTTTATGACATTTTTTAAGGAACATTGATAGGAAAGTCTTATCATATGAATTTTTGGCAACTTGGAGCTCAAAAAAAAAAAGTAAAATAAACCTACTTATCCCTAGGAAGGATGATAGTAGGACACAAGAAAATCTGGTTAACTTGTATTGCTTACTCAAAAAAAAAAAAAAAAGAAAGAAAGAATGTTGTGGAAAGATTAACATTAATAAAATATTTTATTCTAATGTATATTATAGGAAAAAGGAGTTGTAACTCTGTATCAAAATATAGTTATTTGAAGTACACTTAAGACATGACTTTGATCTATCATTCAAAATTCGTTCTAAAACATTTATTGAGCATACCAATTGTGACCAAGCACTTAACTGGATGCCACAGACAGAGCTTTAAAAAATATATCGATAGTTCTTACTTTACTGGATCTTGCAGTATTATGGGGTGGATCTTGTAGTATTATGGAGAAGACTAGATACTCAGAAAAATAAATGCAAAACTGTTACTGTAAAAAAGTGTTATGAAGGCAATGCACATAGAGCTCTTGGAGCATATAAGAAGAACATTTGGGGTGGAGTTGTAGCTCAGTGTAAATCGCTTGCTAGAATGTGTGAGGCACTGTGTTGGATTCTCAGCACCACATATAATTAAATAAATAAATAAAGGTCCATTGACAACTAAAAAAATCTTTTAATAAAAAGATGTTGTCTGACAGATCAGACATTTCTTGAGGAATAAGTAAATGACTAGAGATGTGAAAAATAAGAATGATATAACTAAGCCAGGTTCAGTGGCACATGCCTGTAATCCTAGCAGCTTGGGAGGCTAAGGCAGGAGGAATGTAAGTTCAAAGCCAGCCTCACCAAAAGCAAGGCACTAAGCAACTCAGTGAGACCCTGTCTCTAAATAAAACACAAAATAGGGCTGGGGATGTGGCTCAGTGGTAGAGTGCCCCTGAGTTCAATCCCCAGTACTCCTCCCTCCAAAAAAGAACGATATAACAAGGTATTAACTAGGCATAAAGAGGAAGAAGTAGCTTTTGAAACTGAGCAATCAGCAAGTCTCTGGGACAGGATCAAGCATGACAAAGGCATAAGACTGAAAGAAAACCAACAGCAAGGCAGGGGGGTGGATCTGGGTAGAACAGATAGAAGGCATGTAACCAAGATAAGAAACCCTTCAGTGTTGCTGGAGTAGGGACAGAGTGACACAGTCAGGTTACAGATAGTTCTTTCCAATTAAATCCCTTGTCTTTAAGTGTGATACAAGTTCCCAAATCATGAGCTCACTCTGTTTTCTCTGTTTCCTTAGGATGAGGGTGCAGAGTGTGCAAAAGATTACGATACTGTAAGAAAATGCAGAGAAATTGGAATGTAGTAAGGAGAAAGGAGCTCTAGTCATGGACCAGTCCAAATAAGTCAGATGAACCATTTTTAAGGCATTTAAACTGTATGCATAGGGCAATGTGAAGCCAAGAAAGACCATTAAACAGGACAACAGTATATCCAAACTTTATCTTTTAGTAAGTATATGCTTTTTTTTTTTTTACTTCAGTGATGAACAGTGGGCATTGCTAAAGGTAGTATAACTAGTTTTCCAGAAAAAATAATCTCAAAATATATGGCATAGTGGTTTGGTGTTGAAGACAAGGATGAACCTGGCAACAAGAGAAACAATTGAAAAACTAGTTTGATAGTCTAGGAATGAGGTGATAATTAATAAAAATTAAGTAATAATGTAAAGAATAAAGGGAAAAAATCTCAAGAAATAGATCATCATATTTCCTTTTGTAGTTTATAGTACTATTAGCCCAGTGATTCTTATGACTGAAAAATGTTAATGTAATATATTTAGATTAAATAAAAAATAGCATTTATTATAACTACATCAGTTCATTGCTGCAAGCATAACAGTATGGAGTAAATAAATCTTTATTTTTATTAACATTGATATTGTTTGGGTTTGGGGAAAGCTCTAAGTGGTATAAAGATGAAGTTGGATATCTGGAGGTTGAGAACACCCTTGCCAAAGAAATACAAGTCCATAATCCAGGAGCAAGGAGACTCAGTGAATTTGCTTCATAGGTAAGTACAGTTAACTAAAGGGAAATGAGAGGCAGTGCCTCTGAGCCTGCAAAAGGACTGCCTTCTTCTCATCACAACCAGCCCTTAGAAAATCTCCATCGAGCACTGAGCTATACCATCCCTCACACTGCCACAGCCAAATGGTGCAATTGAAATCTGGAGAAAATGAGAAGATTTTCAGGTTTCAACTTTAGAAATGAGAGATTTCCTGGACCTGCAGGAGGAACAGAGAGCCCAGAGCTTGGGAGAAAGTCCCTTTGCAGCCTTTTCCTGTGCTCTGTCTCACGGCCCCGAGCCAGAAGTCATACCCTGACCCTGGAGGTGGGCTTCCTGCTCCTTACCCACAGCCAGGTGCCTCCTGAGAGACATGAAGTAAGTTTACTAATGTCCTGAAAGCAGAGTGACTAGCCTGTGACAAAGGTTCTTTGAGGAGAAGTCCAATACTTAGCAGAATATCCCAGCAGGCCTTATGTGCCTGCTGCTCCTATTTTCCTATCGAGATCACACATCAAACAAGAATTTACGCGAGAAGATTAACTTGGTAGGCTTTCACTTTGTTAGGTATTTTTAAAATCGTCTTTAAAGAAATATAAAATTATATTTGTGTGGGGAAAATCTCTACTCCTCAGGTTCAGTCATTGCTACACATTTGCAATGCTTTAATACCACAGGAACTTACCAAGAAATTGATGGGAGGTTCATTTCCAGTGGCGAGTAGGATGAATTTCCTTTGCACTCCTTTGTCACCAAACAGTCAAACAAAGAACATAAAAGCAACATTTTAAGTGTAATTTGAGATACTCCTATTCTAAAACAGGAAAGAAATTTCATGTCTTAAATAGAGACAAATCTTTGTTGAGGATCACATTTGTAAGAAAAATGTGGTATTCCATAATCAATAAACACTAAATAAATTCTGTTTTAAAGCATTCATTTTATTTTAATAATATTCTAAAATAATATGTAGTTAAAATAGTTGCATGTAATTAATATACCAAATATGCAGTCTTTGATTATTGAATACATTATGTAAAAATGTGCTTTTAGAGATACAGAATTTTAAAAAATGCATTTGGGACATGCATTGCTACTTCTCCAGACACCATCTTGCTTAATTAGGACTCTGATATCCTTATAATAGGCAATACTCCCAGATGATTCAATCTTCTTGGAGTTTCTCAGAATCAGATCTTGTATTAACCTTCTTCCTATTTAAAAAAATGCCTTAATCGATAATTTCCCCAAATAGAAATGAAACTATTTCCAATTTTATAAGACACACAAGATAGAATTCAATACATGTAATTCCACAGTTTAAATTTAACCTCTGATAAAATATATCAGTGTCAAAGTGATTGATAACTGCATGAACTGAGAATGATGGAGACATCACAGTCTCTATGTGAGAAACAAATCTAAAAGCAACTTTAAAAGTTTGTGATAAAATGATTAAAAGCTCATTCACAATAGACCTGTCCTTAATAAGACAATTAAATCAGTTTTGCCTTTTCCATACAGGGAATTGCTTTTGCTTTTCTTATGCAACAATTCCAATTAGAATAGCCTCCTTCAGGTACCATTTGTTCAATAGCTTTCTTTTCAATGCAGTCACTAAGATATTTACCCTTTGATTAAATGAATATGGCATCTTCCAGTTTTTACAATCCTAATTTAAAGCAGAAATATATCAGAACTGTTCCAAAACATTGAACATTTTGTATTTACATTCTTCACAAAGGTGAGATCAGAGAGAAGATTTTACTATTCTTTTATAAAGTGCTGACTAAAAACAGAATTGAAATTACAATGAGAAGAAACTTGAACATGTTATTCTTCCAAAGGGAGGATAGAAATTATATTTTTGGATGACTTCAGCTTCTTCTTTTGTCAGGTAATGATTAAAAACTTGACAGGAATAATGAGCTTTTGTTAGGTTTTGTGTTAATTTTAATAGGATGATCAAAAATGAATTGTTATTTCCAGTATTCAGAGAAAAACAAAGCTGTTCTATAGCAATAGTATTATTCTAATATGTAATACAGGCTTTAAATGGCACCAACTCAGAATTCTATATGATGCAAACTACCCAGAAAGTATCAAGTGTTGAGAAGAATCCATCCTAAGTCAACTTTATCTCCTTTAGTTAAGAAACTCAGGACTTCCTGAATAGATGAATAGAGCATGTGTTCATACATTCCTTTAGGCATTCATTCATTCAGAAAGCAGTTATTCAGGGATTGACATGCAGAGACAGGCACAGTGACATAACAGCATCAATCAGGGTATACTTTCTGCTCACAGAGTCTATGGGAGAAGGCAGACTTGGGGGAAGAGACAATGGTAATCTATTGTGAAAAGTGCCTTCATCAAGGTATGTTGTGGAGCACAGAATCATTTACTCAAAGGGAGGAAAACATAACAAATTGAGCTATTTTGTAGAATCCCCTTATTTTCTCTCATTTCAAAACAAGATATATTTATTCTGTCTTCCCAGAATTTACCAAGGGTTGTAAATCCAAGGATTTACAAAAGGTAAGGAGGTGATCTACAAAAGGTAAGTGAGTGAAACCCATATTCCATCCAGAGAGGGCAGTGATAATTCCATTCTGAATTATTACTGTGTAGGAGTGTTACCCTAGCAGTACAAGATCTTCCAGTTTTCCAAAGAAACTTAAAATCCAGATTTTAAAATCCTGGCGACTATCAATATATTTAAAAACCCTGTGTCTTACTTCATTTTGTCTTCTATAACCAAGTGCCATATATATCCTCCGTGGCTTAAGACAATAGAAATTTATTTTTTATTGTTCTGGAAGCTGGTAGATAAGGATTCCAGCATAGTCAGAGTCAGGTGAGGTTGCAGATTGCCAACTTGGGGTTCCTTTTTATGAGAGGCAATATCTTTAATGAGGCTCCATCCTTATCACCTAAATTACCTCCCAAAGACTCCATCTCCTAAAACCATCACGTTGAAGGTTTGGAATTACAACAGACAAATCTGTAGACAATGCACACACTCAGTTCATGACACCCTATGTTGGACTAACAAAACACTGCTAGTCCAGCTCAGCCTGCTGGCCACTGATTCGAAAACTCTCTCTCTCTCTTTTTTTTTTTTTTTACTTCAGACAAAGAGCACTCTAAAGTGATAAATAGATAAGAACTCATGTACTGTATTTCATAGACTGTTTCTGTCCTACAAGCCCTGACCTATAAAAATTACTCTCCATATTTGTTGCAACTTCCTAGAGACAGATAATGCCCCAGCAATGCAGCTTTCAGAAATACAGAGATGGAGGGGAACAAATCATTACTTTATTTTGTAAAACTTAAGCCCTGTAATAGAATGTGATTTTACTTTATAAAAATATTATTTTGGTTGGCCTACATAGATTCTGATAGACACAAAGAGTTAAAGTAACTTCCAAGCTGAGCATTTGACTTCTTTAGGAGCTTCAGATGAGGGACTTATTCATGGGAGCAGCAGGCCAGGTCTTTGTCCATCCTACACAGTTACCTGAATTGTGTTTCTTTTCTATTAAATACTTGCTTCTTGGGAACTTAAGCATAATTTTCACTAAGGATTAAATTAGGAACATGCCACCTGTGGACAATGCAGCATCATAAGGAAAACAAATTATCTGAATTTTCACCATATAAACAAAGAAATTGGAGTGCAAATTCATAGTTGAGATGCTACCAGGTGCTCAGCTACATAAAGGACCACAGTTTTCCTGTTCCAACCTTACTGTAATTAATAATTATTTTAGTCTTTAAAGAGGCAACACAGAGAAAAAGAAAAGCAATGAATTGGAATAATATCAAAAGAAGCATAAAACTAACAATCCTGGGGAGCATACTTCTGCAGTGTTTGCAGAATGTACTAACATCCCACTCACACAGATGTCCCTGAAACTAACCAGTCAACAGTGGAGGTGGGTTCTGCAGTGATCCACATGATCAGCCAGAAACAAAATTGCTGTATTCATACGGAAAACAATTTCAGATCCAGCTATCAAATTTGGAAAGCTTTGAATATATTCAACATTGGCAGTACTTTTAAATGATTTTGTTTGCTTTTCCCATTAATGTTCAGGTTTGAAATTTGAAGAGTTGTTTGCAAAGAAGAAGGAGGAGGGGAAGGAAGGACAGAAAAAAAAATCATGATTTCATTCTGAGTTATGACACTGTCTTTCTTCTGATTATGATCCCTTTGTGAATGGCTAAGTACTTCATAGCTACATATTATTCACTACAGTTTTGATAACAGTGTGGGGAAAGAGGCACTCTGCTTACTACAAGTGCGACTTCAGATACGACATTTAGGGAAGTATGTCTACACATTTCTAAAGATTTATCCTAAATAAATCATTTAGTAAGTTATTTATTATCACTAACAATGGAAAAGAAATTGCCATCAAGAATGATATAGCCAGGGCTGGAGTTGTGGCTCAGTGGTAGAGCACTTGCCTAGCACGCATGAAGCACTAGTTTCAATCTTTGGCACCACTTAAAAATAAATAAATAAATAAAATAAAGGTATTGTGTCCATCTACAACTAAATTTTTTTTTAAATTTTAAATTAGTTGAATAAATCGTGGTACACCCACAAATGGATGTCATTACAGTCAGATAGATTCTTGTATTTTGTAATGTGAAAAGCCTATGTAGTGTCAGATAAACAATATTTTAAAGTTGTGACCAAAGCAGCTTTTAGAACAGAATACATAGGTATATCCTCTCCATCTGTGAGAGACTTGTTCTAAGACCCCCGCAGATACCAAAATCTAAGAATGTTCATTCATCTTATATAAAATGGTATAATATTTGCATATAACCTATGTATATCTTCCCATATGCTTTAATTATTTCTAGATTACTTATAATACCTAATACAATATAAATGCTATAGAAATAGTTGTTATATTGTGTGATGTTCTGGAAATAATGACAAGAAAATAACTCTGTACATGCTTAACCCAGATATAGGGTTTTATTGTTTTGTTCTTTTAACCTGAATATTTAAAACCATGTTTGATTGAATCTATGGATTCAAAAATCCATGCATATAAAAGACCGACTCTGTGCATGTGGTGTGTAAATGCATATTTTAAAAAAGAAAAAAGTCAGAAAGAATGGAGCAATAAGGCATTTTAAGCATAGCGTTACAGAGGGTTATAGAAGGAGAAAAGAAGAATTAGGGAATATAAATCTATTTCATGTAGGACAACATTTCAGGATTTGTTTGGGTTTTTTTGAACATTAACAGCCAGCTTATTGAACATGCTGGATTTCATAAGTTACAATAAGAAAACAACATTATTATTTTTAACTATCAATTTCTTTAAACATAGCCTGTGGAATTTTTCTCCTCATCCCATATGTTTCCCATCAGTTTTAGGTATTTTAATGATTTTTATTTTCTATTCTAAAAGGTTTAGTACAATGTAATTCCAAACTTGAATCTCCCCTCCTAATAAGGCTTCTCTCTCCCCTGTCACAATCTAATCTCTGGCATGGGGAAGAAATTCGACAAAGAAGGAACCTAGGCTATTCTTTTACTCACCTTGCCCCACCACTTTTCCTCCACTCCCTAAGCTGCCTCACTCTCTTCCAGGCTTAGCATAAGAAGAAGGCTAAGATAAAAATGGACAAAGCAGTTTTCCTTAGCTGGTACTATGTATCCCTCCCTTGGCTGCCTTCACTCTGTCATGGAAGTCTTCTGAATACTGCTCTCTCACACTGAACACACTTGTGCATTCTTGAGACCCTTGGCATTGAACTCTTTGACCCCTGTGGGCTACCCTACTCTCTCAGCTCTTGCCCTCAGTGGACTCCTCCAGTCCCTTTCTGATCCCTCATTCCTCTGATAGCAGCTCTCTTGGGTCAGATCTTTAACAGACTATTCAAGCCTACAAAGTCCATTCATCCTAGTTATCTTAGCTCTGTCTTGGCTTCCACCTGTTTTCCCAGCATAGTCATTAATAGCACCCATTTCATTTTCAAAATTGTCCTGATTTCAATGATAAATTACGTGAACAACAACTGATAATATGTAAGTAAAATCCACCAAAGCCAGTTATCTATCAATATTAAATTTCCTGATTTTGATACTTGTAACTGTGTGAACTAATGTCCTTGAACATGAAAATCAATACTGAAACATTAAGAAGTAAGGAATATGATATTTTCAACTTATTCTCAAATGGCTGGGGGGGAAATTATATATTTAAAAATAAAATGAAAGGGAGATAACAGACAAAAAAAGAAATTGAATAAACCAGATGATAAAGCAAATACACCAAAATGTTCACAATTTGTTGTTCTTGGTAAAGGGAATACAGGAGTTCTCCATAGTAAACTACAATTATTGTAAGTTTTAAATGATTTCCAAATAAAAAGCTTACAAAAACATTTTGTACTTAATCTGCTCATGCCTGGGTCTTTGGCAGTACCCACCTAGCCCACAGGAAACTCATCTAGCTGTTCAGTCCATAGCCATGATTGACCTCACCTCATCATACCTTCAAGAGCTACTTTTCTTTTTTCATCTTACCAGTCAATCACCATCTGGCTATCTGCATACCCTCAGTATTTAAGTGCTTTCTTGGCTGAGAGCACAGCAAGGTCTAGAATTTTCTGCAGCTTATCAAGGAACCACCAGGATAACTAAGTCCTGTCCACTTTCTGCAAATGCTGTCTCTACTAGGTTTGCTCAGTTAACAGAAACTAGATAAGGTTTAGAGGGTGTGTTGAATAGTTGAATACAAAAGACCAACTCTGTGCATGTGGTGTATAAATGCATATTTTTAAAAAGAAAAAGTCAGAAAGAATAGAACAATAAGGCATTCTACCATTGTGAATTCTCAGAGAATGACTCTCAAATTCTCTTCTATACACACTTCTATAAATGATGTTTCCTAGAACAATTTGGGCCATTTCAACAAAGTCTGCATGGATGTATCTAACACCTTTCCTCAGATACACCTTCAATAAAAAATTAACCAGAGTCAACAGAGAAAAATTCCCTTCCATAGTCTGTTACACATACCTCATGTCAGTGGGGGAAATATTTATAAGGATCTTTTTGTATTACTCTAGGAGGAAGACAATAAAGAAAAGCTATGTTTTATATTTTCTTCTCCAAATTTCAAGAAGGTAATGAATGGGTCCTTCCTTGTTCTTAGTCATATGAAGCCCGTTTCTCTTTCAGGCTCTCATCTATGTGTACCGGAAGTATAGTTTTGACGAGCCAAAAAAAAATTGAAACAGAAATAGATACAGAAGCTGGGTATGGTGGTCCATGCCTGTAATCCCAGTGGCTTAAAAGGCTGAGGCAGAAGGATCACAAATTTGAGGCCCACCTCAGCAACTCAGCAAGGCCCTAAGGAACTTAGTGAGATGCTGTCTTTAAATAAATGTAAAAAAGGGCTGGGGATGTGGCTCAGTGGCTAAGCACACCCTTGGGTTTAATCCCCAGTACAAAAAAAATGATATAAAGGATACTATCCCAAATTTTGGGGAAAAAAAATTCTGAGGGTCCTAACAGGAATAGTGACCTGTATCCTGTTGCCTTACAGAAGTGCCAGGACCTTAATAGGAAAGATTTTATGTTGCTGCTGGAGAAATTTAATGCTTTATAGATAACAGAGCTTCTAGACTCATCCAAGAAAGCTTTATGTACTCCATACTAGCACCCAAACATGAGAATCCTCTGCCCATCAATGATTAGATAGGTTTACAGAAAAATGCCAGCAGTAATCTTGAAGAACTGAAGGCTAGAGAACACTTTCTCTGACCATCACATAAACTTCTGGGCTTTCACAGAAAAAGGCCCTAAAAAGATTGAGATTAAATATCCCCACTAACATGTTAGGATTGGAAATCAGAGCTGAAATAAATAAAATTAAAACAAAAGAAAGAATTTCAAAATTGACAAAATGAAAAAAAATAGTTTTTTGAAAAAATAAATACCCTTTAGCTATACTAATGAAGAGAAATAGAGAGAAAGCCCAAATTACTAAAATTCAGGATGGATACTACTGAGNTTTTTTTTTTTTTTTTTTTTTTTTTTTTTTTTACTAATCTGTATGATTCATAAGCCTTTGGAACTAGTTTGTGGAAGGAATTTTGGAAAGCTTAGTGATGCAATCTGGAAAAGCCTCAGAATATTGTAACTGGGTTTAAAGGTGATTTAGGTGGGAGGTCAGAAGACCAGAATGGCAAAATGAAAGCAGATTGTGATCATGAGGAAATGAGGACTCTGTTTGAAATCAGACTAGAAGCTACCACTCATATTATCTTCTAGCAAAGAACTTGACTACATTTTGCCCATTTGCCCCTGAGATTTTGTGTGAAGCTAAATTTAAAACCGATAGACTAATTATCAGGTAGTGAAGATTTCAAAGCAGCAAAGCATTTAGACAGATGCAGGATATTGCTAGTAGCTTTTAGCCATGTTTACTATAGAAAATCAGGAGCAGAAAGCATAGCTAAAGGATTTTTAAAATTTGCTATTTGACCAGAAAGTGTATATAAGGCTGGGGTTAATCACATTGTACTTGTTGAAGAAATTATAGCTCCTAAAGAGATGCTAAGTACTTTGCACACAAACAATAGAAAAAATGCCAAAAGGGCATCTTAGGGATTTGCAAGACCATACCCACTACAGGTTATGGGTGTAGAAGAGAAAATTCCTTTGAGAAGATACCATGAGGGCAACCTAATCACACCCAGGGACCTAGGAAGTTGCTTCACCACACTGAACTTCAGAGATACTCAGACACCACTGTAGTCGTGATTCTAGGGGCATAGGTACTATGTGAGTTGGCAGCAGACCTTGGCATCATCCACATGCTGATAGTTCTACTGGAATACAGAATGCTGAAGTTAAGGGGTCATGGAGGATTCCATCAAGATTTCAAAGGAAGGCCTAGGAGGCCAGGCAAGGTGTAGCAGGGTCTGATTCCCTTCTGGCTGCCCTCAAGAAGGTGATGTGTTAATGTGAAAACAAAGCTGGAATGGAGACCCTGGGAATTAAGAAGCCAGTAATGTGGACTGTCTACCTTAAAAAGTTGCTGGCTACAGAGAAAGAGTCCACATTCACTTCCTCTGGCTAGGCCAAAGGGGCAGGATTGCCCAAGCCCTTTAGAGACTATATCTTGTAGATGCTACACATGAAGAAATCTGGGTTTTAGTGACGTGGCTGGGTTTTAGTCTTATTTTGGCCGCATCCCTTCTTTCTGTGCCCCTATTCCTCCCTTTTTAAATAGGAATGTTTATTCTGTGACACTTCATATTGGATATATATAATTTGCTTTTGAATTTTCCAGGGGCTAACAGGTAAGAGTTTTCCTTGTGTCTCAGAGGAGACTTGGAATTGGATTTTTGGGCAATGCTGAAACTGTTAAGACTATGGGACTCTTAAGGGTCGACTAAATACATTTTGCGTTGTGAGATGCATATAAGGTTTGGGGGATCAGGGATGGAGTGTTATAATTTTGATTTGAGATGTCCTCCTAAAAGCTTCTGAGTTAATTCAGGAATGTTCAGAGGTAAAATGATCAGATTGTGAGAGCTGTAACCACAATCAGTCCAGCCTAGTTTGAATGAATTGATTGAATGGTAACTGTAGGAAGGTGGGACATGGTTTGGAGTATACCCTGGAAGGGTGCATCTTCTCTGTTGCCCATTGCCCACTTCTGATTCCTGACCTTTCCATGAGCTGAGGAGTTTTCCTCAACTGGGACCTTCCCCATAATGTGCTACATCATCTTGGGCCCAGAACAATGGAGCTGGCCATCTATGAACTGAGACTCTGAAACTGTGAGCGCCAAATTAACTTTTCCTTTTCTAAGTTGTTCTTGATGGGTATTTTGGCCACAGAAATGGAAGCTATTTAAAAACAGTCAGTGAAGGAGGCTCAGAAAGATAAATAAGAGGTACTATGTAAAAACTAAGAGGGCTCATTTCAAACATAGAAACTTAGTGGGAGAAGAGAAGAATTTTAAAGCAAGCCTGAAAATCCATTTTTAAAATGGCAAGGGTAGAAACAGATGAAGAGGCTGAGAAATATTGTTTGAAGTGGAGACTGCGGCTTCAATTTTGGCCCTTGGCTACTAAGCATCTAGGCACTAGCATTGCCCTGACTGAATGGGCTTTAAAAGCTTCCTATGTTTCCTGCCCTAGAAGAAGTTGGTAGCAATGGGAAAAAGAAGTGTCAACAGCCCCAGTGCCCTGTCTGAGGCACTGTGGTGTACTGAAGCAGAAAGACCACAGCAGAGAAGTCCATGGCTTTGCATTCTTGCATCATCTCCACTACTTACAAAGTGTCCAAAGCATGGAAACATCAGAATCTTACAAACCTCAATTTTTCAATTGGCAACAGAGTTAATGACATTGAGCACTAAAGCACTTAAATTACTACTGCACTCACATTGAGCAATGTGCTATTATATGCACTTATGTTCTGGTGAATTTGGTATTGTTTGCTCTAATCAAGGTTCTTCTAAGTAACCTGAAACAAAACGAGGAGGAAGAGATGTTCCTACAACAGTAGGAATATAATGCCCCGTAGCCTATAAATCTACTCTACCATTCTTCATCTCACATGAGATAATGAACAGTTGGCTATCCTCCAGGCATAAACAAATAAATGGCTACTCTCCAGATCAACTCACATCTGAAATAGAATCCATGAAACATGTGTGTGTGTTCATTTCTAGGGATTTAACACAGGGCTTCATATATCTCAGCTCTCCATGAGATTTCTGACAGCCAAAAGTCTAAGAGAGGCATGTAAGTCTGGAAAATGATTGATAGCTGTCTGGGGTGAGTATAATTCAGTTGAAACACAGGAATTGCTTACTAAGTTCTTGTCAAATTTTAAAACTATGAATAATAACCAGGTGCTTTGTTGAAAGAGTAAAGATCATCCCCATTTCACATAACCTCTCACGTCCACTTTTTTCCAAAGAAGAAGCTATAAGAGTATGAAATTTCTAAATATTATTTCTTTCATCGCTATTCATGGGGGGGAAATGCTATTGAATCTCTTCAGCCTCTATCCCTGTCTACTGATGATACCAAAGGAGCAAAGAAACACAATCAAAGATATGAAATGCCCTCCTAGAGAAGCCCTGGAGGTAGACTCCTGCCTTGGGTATTGTTTTTTAGGAGCTGATCATTTTGCCAGAGGAGCAGCTTTTCCAGTATTTATCATTGTCAGTTGGCATTTGGTTGCCAGAAATAAGGAGCTTTACTTCTGCTTTCTCTATTTCATTCTTAATATAATTCAACAATATACCTTCTACCCCTGGGCTTTGAGGCAAGCACAACTAAATCTTGGTAAATCCCAAGATTTCTACCCCCTATCCCAAGATTTCTAGCCCCTATTTTCTAACCTAAATTTCTGAAATAAACATTTGCACTATCAAGAGTAAATTAGTGTACAAATTAAGTTACTTGAATTCAGAAGTTCAGAGCTCTTAAACTGAGGGAAATAGCAGTTCCTCCAGCCTTTCAGGCTCTCCCTTTTGGGGGCAAAGGTTGCATCAGGGCAATAAATTTTACCAATGTTTCCCTCTCTGGGTAATCAAAATAGGTTCTCAGGTACTCTTGTCAAAACCCAGTGACTTGCACTATCTCTTTTACCATGACAGTAAAGGAGGCAACCTAGTTTATAGTTAAAACTGCCTTAGTCTCAATCTCACTACTAAACCCCTTGATCATGAACTAGTTACTTACACCTTTTTGTGTTCCTTTTCTCATAGTACACATATGTAGAGTATATACAATTATCCCTCCTGTCTCATAGAAAGAATACACATAAAGCAGTACATGCAATGGTTAGCATCTAGCGCAATGAGCAAAAATGATGGTACTTGATCATCATCACCATTATCATTGTTATTAGCTATATAGAGAGAATTATAGATAATTTTAATGTGTTAGGATATCAAGAATGTATTTTTAAAATACACTTTAAGTTTGTAGTCTTAGCAAAACTCCGTATAATGTTATTTGACAATGCTCAAAATGTGAGATTCTTTTCAATGACCACAGATGTTCCTGCATCTGTATTCTTTACCACATGATAAAAAATGTAAATGTTCATTAAACAAATCAAACGAAAAGGGTTTCCCTAATTTCTGTGATGCTGAGAGCCATAGCTAAGTAGGTATGACACATGGCAATTTCCTTGTCAGCCTACCCCATGTTGCTTAGAGGAACGACTCTCCATTGTGGAAATGGGCTTGCCTTGGACCCAGGTCATTTGCAGTGACATTGCATGAATGTTTGAGTAAGGTGACCCTGCTCAAGGACCAGGGCGGATCCGGGTTTAGGGCGGATCAGGGTTTAGGGCGGATGGGGTTTAGGGCATCTGGGTTTAGGGCAGTTCCGGGTTTAAGGTGATTCCTGCTGGGTATAGGGCGTATACTGCTGCCTCAGGCACCCACCCACTCCTTGAGTTCCTGTTGAGTTCTCGCAGGATTCAGAGAGTATTTGGGATTCAGAGCCTGGTGGAGAGTGTGGATTTCCCCAGAACATGCATGTAGAGTGCCGGTGACAGTTCGGGAATAAAGAATTGCTGTTTGAATCTACAAGGCTGTGAGTGGCTCGTGATTTTGTGCCCAGCCAGACTGCGGCATTTGGTGGCTCGTACGGGGAACGTCTAAAGCTTGGAGGTAAGTGAAATTGCTCGCCCCTGAGGGAAGGCGAGAGAATGGGTGACCATTTCAAAAAACAATGTGCTCTTGTTTTGATTTATTTTGTTTTTGTTTCAAGCTGCCTATCCCTAGAAATTTCTCAGGCAAACTGGGAAAAATGGTTGGCTCAAGGTTAGAAGTTTGTTGACCCTGAGGAAGAGAAAATTGATACAACGATTTTTTATTCCGTTTTTGTTTCATTCAGTTTCAGTTTTGTTTTGTGTTATCTTATTGGGTTGCATTATCTTTATAGTAGATTAGAAATTAGTAAAAAACAAACCGAAAGAGTGTTAAGTAAATTGTTAGAGGTTCAGACCATGGAGAAAGACATTTTAGATCAAGCAAAAGAGAAGGTCTCTCGAGCTAGTCAGACAGAGGAAGAAAATTTAAAGGAAAAGGGGCTATTAGGAAAAAGGCTACAACAGGAGGCTGCTACTAACTCCGTTCTATCACCAGAGGGCCAACAGCTCCACCTATGGAGATAGCTGAGTGGCCCTCAACCCCTGTAGTTGATAAATGGGATCCTGAGACAGGACCTTAAAGATTAGCATGCCCTGTACTTGAACAGACAGGAGGGCAGCGAATTCACTGTGCTTTAGATTTCAAAACAGTGAAGCAGTTAAAGGAGACCAAAACAACCTATGGCCCCCAAGCACCCTTCACGGAAAGCATGGTCGAATCCATTACCAACGTGGACATGACGCCAGCAGATTGGGCTAGCATGTGTAAATCTGTGCTAAATGGAGGACAATATTTGTTACAGAAGGTTGCCAATGAGGAATTTTGCACAGAGACAGCTAGGCAAAATGCAGCAGCCGGTTACCCTCAAGGAAATCTAGATATGTTGTTAGGAAAAGGACCTTATGAGGGTCAATGGCAACAAATTGAATATGATCCTGCTACATATGCACAAATTGCTGCAGATGAAGTTAGGGCATGGAAGACTTTACAAGGACATGGAGATTTACGAGGTCAGCTATCTAAGGTAATACAGAGAACTAATGAACCTTAGGATGAATTTGTAGATAGGCTTATTCAATCAGCTTCCAGAATTTTTGGGGATACAGAACAGGCAATGCCATTAATAAAACAACTGGCTTATGACCAAGCAAATTGTTGCTGCAGAGAGGTCATTAGATCATGGAGACATGAAGATTTAAACACATATATTAAATTATGTAGAGA
>NW_025999990.1:5106604-5155415 GCF_001458135.2 Marmota marmota marmota | reverse complement strand
CAGGCACGGTCCCTAAGCCACATTGCTTGTTGTTTAATTAATCAGAAGTGGGGAGATGCTGAGAGCCATAGCTAAGTAGGTACGACACATGGCAATTTCCTTGTCAGCCTACCCAATGTTGCTTAGAGGAAGGACTCTCCATTGTGGAAATGGGCTTGCCTTGGATCCAGGTCATTTGCAGTGACATTGCATGAATGTTTGAGTAAGGTGACCCTGCTCAAGGACCAGGGCGGATCCGGGTTTAGGGTGGATCAGTGTTTAGGGCGGATCAGGGTTTAGGGCATTTGGGTTTAGGGCAGTTCCAGGTTTAAGGTGATTCCTGCTGGGAATAGGGCGTATCCTGCTGCCTCAGGCACCCACCCACTCCTTGAGTTCCCATTGAATTCTCCCGGGATTCAGAGAGTATTTGGGATTCAGAGCCAGGTGGAGAGTGTGGATTTCCCCAGAACGTGCATGAAGAGTGCCGGTGACAGTTCGGGAATAAAGAATTGCTGTTTGAATCTACAAGGCTGTGAGTGGCTCGTGATTTTGTGCCCAGCCAGACTGTGGCACTGTGAGCCATTCTAGGAAATTATCAAACCAGAGAAGGGGGTCATGGGAAACTCCATTTTATAGCCAAAGTTGTGGATACCTTAAGGACCTATTGTTTGTGAAGGGCATCTTGAAAGCAGGTTGTGAATTCATGGGGTATACACGAACCCCAGGTAGATAGTGTCAGAAGTGATAGAATTATGACACTCAGTTGGTGTCCACAGAAACCCCCATATCTGGTATCAGAAAGTATTGAGAAGAGTATAAGAGTAAAAGAAAACAGTTTGTTTTTCTTATCTGCAGTAATCATCCAAGAAGACAGTGTTCTTACCTTCCAGTTTCTACAGGATGATGCTGGCCTAATTGTCAAGCTACATCATTTCCAAGTTGCAAAACTACCACCTGTCATAAAGATATGAAAAACTCATTTTTCAATTGGATAAAGCTACATGGTAAACATAGATGGTCACCCCTATGAATAAGTGAATATAGAGTGAACTACGTGTGAAAAAATAGTTCTGTCAAGTCTTCTTACTTGAGGACTGGTAATCTCTATCTTGAGAACACGGGTATAATGGATCATACCTTCTTTAACTGTACAAAAGAACGAGATTTCTTTATGTGTTTTCATCTCTTAGTGGACTGACTATAATGAACCTTACATTCAGTTTTAATGTTCATTCAATAATAAAATGTTTATTTCTTTTTTCTACCTTTGTGGGTAGGTTTATGGGTTGGCAGGAGATTTTTGTTTTGTTTTCAACTATATTTCTCTAACACATGTAACTCATCTCTAGCTTCTCATTCTATGTGTAAACTTTTTAATTACATAAGTCATAGATGGGAAAAAAATTCCAGCATTATCTTCCTAATAATGTAGTTGTCACCTGAGGATACCAAACATTCCCAAACTTTATTGTCCCAAAACTCATTCATTTTTGGACATTAACTTTGACAATGTTGAATCTCATATAAGCCCTGTGATCCCAGAAAAGAGCAATGATTAAGTAATCGCCCTATTTTTGTGTGTGTGTTCAAGGAAATGAATTATTATAAAGAATCACCATCCTCCACTTGACTTAGTTAAGACTCATGGATGCCACTCTTTTGTTTACCAAAAGGCCAGACATAGACCTCTAAATTTCCATTCTTCCCCTCAAAAATGATTAGCTACACTGACTTATTCCCACTGATCTGTCAGAACAAAATCCTTTTTAACCAAACTTTGGTTCTCTCCTTCCCAGAGATTTCTGAAACTTAAGACCACCTTCAGCCTACACCAGCATACACCCCCTCCTCAGTGACCCCTCAGTGACTAGGCCAGCCTCAGAATCCAACATTCTCTGGTCTACTGTCCCTCAAGCCACTGCTACCTTTTTATCACCTTTGCCCCACTTCCCCCAGCCACTTCTTTCTAGCTTTTCTTATTTCTTCTTATTATAGAAAACCCCTTTTTGCCTAAATCTTGAGACTGGTAGATCTGATAAACATAACATGCTTCCTGTTGGAATACTTATCCTCTTACCAATATCCTTTGGAAAAACTCTATCCTCACCTAAATCTGTATTTGTTTATTTAATAATTTTTTTCAAATAATTCATGTCCATCTTCACTTTGATTAATATGATAGTTCTTTTGTTTTTAAGTAGATGCTTCTTTAAGAAAAGATAAATTAGTAAAATGACTTTTCTGAGCATGCTTTATCCAAACTGAAAGTTTCCTAATAATAGATATTTCCATATAGTCATTATTGAATATGTTTGTTTTCTTCACAGATGTATTACATTCATTGAGTTGGTTGAACATTAAGTAATGGATAAATCCCATTTGAAAAACCAAAATAAAACAAGCAACTTGGTTTTAAACAAGCTAATTTCAAAAAGGTAGATAAATATACAGAAAAGCCATCAACCTCACTCCCTAAAGAAAAGAGATACTGTGTGTTTAGTACCAAATTGTGGATGAGAAAAAAATTGTGGAGCAATGGTTCTCAAATTCTAATGTACATCCAAATCATCTGAAGGAATTGTTACAACACAGATCGCTGCTTGTCACTCTCAGAGTTTCTGATTCAGTAGATAGAGGTGAGCTTCAACAATTTGCAGTTCTAACAAGTTCCTTGGTGATATCAATGTTGCTGATTTGGCTACCACACCAATGATTAGAACATTTCATTTATTAAATAAATAGGCATTGCTACCTACTCTGTGTTATGTACTATTTTAGGTGTTGGGGACAGAGCATGGAACAAAACAGATACAGATTTGTGTCTGTAAAGATTTACATTGATAAAGACAAACAATAAATAAATAAAAGATAGAATATGTTAGTAATACATGCTGGGAGGTTTAAAAAACAACTTAAGGAAGGGAGATAAAAGTGCTACACTGGGAATGATGTTGAAATTTTATAGGTGATCAGTTGAGGAAGTTCCCCACAAGATGCTTTCAATAAAAATCTAATAGAAGTGAGAAATTTGTTCATTTTACATATATACATATATGTGTGTTATATGTAAACTTTTCATTACATATACAATATACATGTGCATATATATATATATATATATATATATATATATATATATAGAGAGAGAGAGAGAGAGAGAGAGAGAGAAAGCATTTAAGACAAAGGAAAAACTAAACACCAAAATCCTGAGGCCAGAGAGAGCTGGAAGCTGGATATGCTGGATATGATCTGAGAATTCTAGTGGGATGTCAACAAAGTGATGAAGAGGAGAATAAGAAATAAGTTCTCAGAGAAGGGGTGAGTGGCAGTCACAGAGAACTTTGCAGGGACTTAAGGTGTATGAATGAGATGGAAAGTTTTTGTGACGTTCTGAACAGATTAAATCTAATTGTGTTGTAATGGAATTGCGCTGAGTGCTGTGTTAATGAAGAAGAGGGCTGGGATTGTGGCTTAGTGGTAGAGCACTTGCCTAGCACACTTGAGGCACTGAGTTTATTCCCCAGCACCCACATTAAAAAAAAAAAACCTAAATAAACAAACATTTAATTAAACAAAAAAAGAAGAAGTATTAAAAAAAATAAAGAGGAGAGGTGAGAGCAGAGGCAGATGGACCAATGAGGAGGCTACTACAATAGTCATCTGGTGAAGCTCACTTACTGCCCACAGACAGACAATGAAGTTCAATCAAGTAGTCTGTGTATCATGAGCTTCCTGGTACAGTTAAACCCCTACTTAATGTTTAAAATGTGATCCAAAATATCAGTTGCATAAAATATGTGATCTTATTACTGCAAAGTTAATAAGAAAACCCCAAAGCACAAAATATATTGAAGTTTATGTAAACATTGCTGGCACTAAGAATTGAGAAATTTCCAGATAATCACAAGGCAATCACTGCCTAAGCCTCCTCTGGCTTCCTGCAGACACCGAGAACTTCAGCTCATTTCCCATCCCTCCACCCCACCACCCTCCTCTAACCTAAGGTGAGTGAGCAGAGGTAGGAAGCAAATTACCAACTATATTATAGTCAAATGTACATTTCTATGAAGACATTATCATGGAATACTTCTGTTTGTTTTTTTTTTAATCTTTACCCAAGCAACAAATTCATTTTTATTTTCTGGCATAACAGGAACATGCAGTGCAAATTGATACATGTGTATAAAGCATTATCTCATGCTCCCAAACAGTGCTAACAAATTTAGTAACATATCAAAACACAGATTTCTTGATAAATTCTTCTTTGTAGTTAGGGATTTTTATGTAAAGTATGAAGAGACAATAAAATAATTCTTTCTCCATGGCCATTGAGAATTCTTCTATTGTCTCTTAAAATTTTACCTACAAATTTCTAACTATAAGGAAGAATTATCAAGGAAGTTTTCATATCCTCATTAATTAGCTGAATTATCAGCTGGTTTATCTCAAGAATTGTCAGAAAAACTTGATAAAGTTTCCATTAGGATCTGATCCCAATATTATTTGTTCTATTTCCAATGCATGAAATCATGAAATGTCCTTTTTTTTTGGCTTATTAATGAGGATTCTTTTTCTAATATGCAACTTGGAAAAAGGAAACATGCCAACTTCACAAATGCCACATACCCAAGATCTCCAATGTTTTATATTACAAACTCTGAAAATTACAAGGATAGACTACATCCCTTCTTTTTACTGGAATAGCTGTACTAGTCTGAAATGATTTTTTTTGTTTGTTTGTTTTTACTCATGTGTCTAAATTATTCCCCAAAGTCCTATAGGATGTCCAATTAAATTGAAATTTCAAACATTAAATTTTCCTTCAGTTTAATGTACCCCAAACATTGTCTGAGTTATAAATTATACTTAAAGAAATATTCATTTTCAGAAATTCAATTTGACTGGATATCTGTCACTTTATTTTCTAAATAAGGCCAAATATTGGCTAGATATGAGCTATGAGAAACATAACCCACTATTAAATAAGTTGTTGTCTCAATAGGTTCACCAGTGTTGTGGTTGGATCTAGAATGTCCCCCAAAGGGCTAATGTGCTGAAGGCTTGCACTCCAAATCCAGCAATGTCTGACGTGAGACTTTGGGAAGTGATCAGATCATGAGAGTACCAACCCCATCAGTGGATTAATACACTGATGAATTCATAATCTGAATGAACTATTGGAAGGTGGTAGAAACTGTTGGAAGTGGAACCTAGTCAGAGGAAGTGTGCCCCTGAGGGCTCTATCTTGTGTCTGGTGTCCTTTCCCCCCCACCTCTCTATATGTATACCACATCAATGATTATTGTATTTCCTCTTTTATTCATTCATTCAACAAATAGGCATTGCTACCTACTCTGTGTTAGGCACTATTTTAGATGTCGGGGACAGAGCAAAGCATGGAATAAAATAGCACAAATCTCTACCTGTAAAGATTTACACTGAGGAAGACAAACAAGATGTGTGTGTGTGTGTGTGTGTGTGTGTGTGTGTGTGAAATCTCCCAACAGCCCACCCCTTTCCTAGATATTATGAGCTGAGCAGCTTCCCTCTGCCTTTCTACCTTGCTGTTCTGCTACATCTAAGGCCCAAAGCAGTGGAGACAGCCAAACATGGACTGAAACCTCTGAAACCATGAGCCAAAATAAATATTTCCTCCTTTGAGTTGATTTCTTCTGGTATTTGACACAATGACAAAAAGTTGACTAACACAACATTTGTGCCAAGTCTGCCTCTCAGCAAAAACAATAGAGACCAAATATGATTCAAGTATTCTCCCTTCCCTTCCCTTAGAGGATACAGAGCAATAGACTTTCCTCTCTTTCTCATAAAAAGTATAATTAGTCCCTGTAAGAGTGAAAAGGACAGACTAAAATTTGAACACTTGAGTTTTGGCCTAGTCCTGTCATTAGATAATTTATTGTAAGACCTATGAAAAACCACTTTGCAAGTTCCTATTTGCTTCACACATTTATATTTATGAAAAATAAGTTGGATTTCATTATTCTTAGGATAATCATTTCAAATGTTTTGTAGGCATGAACTGCATCTGCCCCATTTCATAGGCTGCAAAGAAAAAGTTCCTACACTAAAGATTAGAACCAGTTGGTATTGTTTGCGAGGACACATAGGCATTTCATCACATCTCAGAAACTATAAAGGATTCAACTAGTCTAGAAAAAGAAGGGTATAGAGAACTTGAATAATAAATCAACAAGCTGTAATATATTACCTTTTCAACAAGTATTGAGTGCAAAGAGAAATTGTGCCTGGCATATCTTGAAATGACAATGAAGCCTTTATTCAAGACTCCTGCAATAGGGGCAGTGACAGAGCTAAATTCCACTAAAAAAGAGTTTTTAAGTGCTTAGTGGGCTGGTGGAAAAGCACTAGAGGGCATAGGCAGGAGGTTAGCCAAGGTGATTAGGCCATCTGTGATTGCTAATTGGTACTTATCTAAGTAGGGTTCTACCCTCCCATGGAGAACCAGAGATAGGAAAGCTAAATTCCTTGATGATTGTATTTCAAAGGGATGACTCCCAGGTCCTTTCCTGAGTTGTAGAAACAGAGAAGGAATTTACAATTTTGAGTTTTCTAAAGTAAATGCTCTACACTCTATGGGAAAGTGACAGAGACATAGATTAGAGAAAAGAATTCTGCATTTTTCAGATAATTTAAATTATTTATATTGGTAAAACATTTACAAAATTAAACTCTGATTGATAAAAAATATTCTTCAAAATTTTAAGTTTAAAGGCTATATTTCATTATTATTATCCAAAGTATTATAAACAGACAATAAAAAGGACAACTAAAAAATGCCAACTGAGTCACTTGGAAAGTGTAACCCTGTTCTCTTAAATAATCTCTGAAATAAGGAGGAAACAAAAACAAATTTTATATTATCTAGAAAACAATTTTAAAAATAGAGAGAAAGAGAGGATGAGAGAGAACAACTCAGATAATTATGGAGACACGAAGAAATAAGTGGTTTTTTTTAATCATGTAACAATAAAGGCTGAAAATAAATGAGTGTTCAAGACATTAGAAAATGAAGAGCAAATTATATCAAAAGAAAGACATAAAAGAAGACAAAAGCTTAAATTAATGAAACTTTGGAGGGATCCAAGATGGCAGGCTAGAGGGAGGCTGCATTGTGTGTCACTCTGTGACCTGGGATTCAGTAGTGGGAATACTGTTTCTCTGCATGTGGTTAGAGGACCCCCAACAGCAGTTCCCATGCAGGAATCATGGCTACCATGCCCACACAGGTCCACTCAGCTTTAGTGCAGGTCTCTAGGCTTCAGCATCAGTGCAGGATTCCTGGCCAATTGTTCTCGCAGGACCTCCAGGTGCCTGTGTAGGATCACCAGCCTCAGCACCCATGCAAGACTCCTGGCTACCCACCTGCACAGGAATCTTGCCTCTGTTCCCACGCAGGATACCTAGTCACTGCCCATGCATAGGAACTCCAGCTGCCACTGCTGATGGACCCCCATCTACCAAGGTGGGGCTCCCCCAATCGCCTTCATCTTGGGACACTACAACCACTGCCATAGACCCTTACGTGCAGTAGCCTGTAACTGGGGACACCATACAGGGTTTGGAGACAACCACCCGCCACAATACTGCATGCCACAGTGCTGCATCTCTGAACCTGTAGCCCACCACCACTGCCTGGCCCCACCCAACCTGACAGCCTGTCACTGAATGCAGCCACCTCCATCTTGGGACACCATTATTGCCATCTTTACGTTGGGCATCTCCCAGCTTGGAGCACCAACTGAAGCTTAGAAACAGTATCAAGGTACCAAAAGTCCCCAACTCCCCCTTCTCCCTGGCAGCCAATACACCCAGAACAGTGCCTGTGGCTACCTGGCTATCAACAGCTTGCAAAACCTGCTTCTGAACTGCCCAATACAAAACAGCTCTCCACGACAGGTGCGCAATTCCCAGAGCACAGCCCACAAGACCTCTGGAGGGAAAGGTTCCTGAATGGGAAGTAGAAAGGGAGAGAATGAGTGAGACACAGTTTAGAGACTAAATTAGAGACTAATTGTGAGGTTTACAGGTGATATGAGGAGGTAAGAACAATTGCCCACATCACGTGAGTGGACCCCAAAGGAGATCCTTGGGGTATAGTCTCCCCTTGGGGTATAGCAAGTGCTATACCCCACCTCTAGGAGCTCCACCCCCAAGAACCATCCTTCCATCCTAATAAACTTCACCATCCAGAGGGTGGAGATACCAGGAAATAACAGACAATCCCACATGTTGGATAAGAAGGGAAGAAGGAAAGATTCTGATTAAAAAAAAAAAAAAACAATCATACAAGAATACAAGATCTCTCTCTCTCTCTTTCTCTCTCTCTCTCTCTCATCATCATCATCATCAATAACATTTGTGAAACCAAGTACTTTTCATGAATTAGGCTAAGAAGGACTGAGATGTCTGAATAGTATATTACAGTTGTGTTGTATATTCTTTTATCTCCTATTTTTATGTTTTTTTATTTTCTTAATATTTATGTTTGTTTTTTGTACTCTATTGTCTTCCTACTTTCTTGTCTCCCCCAAATAGCTTCTCTCTCTTCTCCTGCTACTAACCAACTTCTTTAGATTCCTCTTTCATGATTTCTAAGATCTAAAATCTCTATATCCTCATCTCCTACCCCATCAATATCTCATCCTACACCCCACCCTTGGTTCTCTCTTTGTCCACCATTAGAAACTGTAGACCCTTTTGCAAGCCCACTGTTTATATTGGAGATAATAATTGAACTCACCATTTCTGTATATTGTGACAAAACTGTAAATGTCTTAATAGCACCTGTTTGGTTTAAGGTTGTATATTGTTTGTATTCGGTTCTCTTAATATTGTTCTCCCCCTTAAAGGGGAGGTATTGGAACCCTGCAGGGATACTATAAGCCTATAGGGTAAAAACTATAACACTTAGATACACAGTGCTAGAAGGGAAAACACATAAACAACACGAAAAAACAAGGGAAGAAAGTGCCCCAAACAAACCAACATACTACATTATTAGTATCTACGGCCAGCACAACAAAAGACATGACAGAGAAGGAGTTCAGGATGTACATAATTAAAATGTTCTGTGAATTAAAGGATGATATAAGAGAGCAAATACTGGCAGCAAAAGATCATTTTGATAAAGAGCTACATAATCAAATACATGAAGCAAAAGATTACTTCAATAAGGAGATAAAGGTTCTGAAAAAAGAAAAAGAAATACTTGAAATGAAAGAAACACTAAACTAAATTAACAACTCAATAGAAAACACCACCCACAGATTAGATTACTTGGAAGACAGAACCTCAGACAAGGAAGACAAAATATATAATCTTGAAAACAAAGTTGACCACACAGTGAAAATCATAAGTAACCAAAAACAGAACATTCAAGAATTATGGGATAACATAAAAAGATCAAATTTAAGAATTATTGGGAAAGAGGATGGTTAGAGTTAATAGAGTCACAAAACAAAGGAATGAACAATCTATTTAATGAAATAATAACAGACAATTTTCTAAACATGAAGAATGAATTGGAAAATCAAATACAAGAGGCTTATAGGATGTCAAATGTGTAAAATCACAACAGATCTATACCAAGGCATATTATATTGCAAATGCTTAGCATACAGAATAAAGAGAGAACTTTAAAAGCCACAAAAAAAAAAGGAATCAGATTACATACAGGGGAAAACCAATTAGGAACTCAGCAGATATTTCAACCCAGACCCTGAAAGCTAGAAGATCCTGGAAAAACATATTAAGCTATGAAAGAAAATGGATGCCAAACAAGAATCTTATATCCAGCAAAATTAAGCATTAGATTTGATGATAAAATAAAAATATTTCATGATAGACAAAAGTTTTTTAAAAATTACAACTAGAAAGAGAACATACTCAGCAAAATATTCCACGAGGAGGAAGTAAAAAACAATAATGACAATCAGCAGAGGAGGTATTATACTAAAGGAAAAACCAATCAAATAGAAACCAAGTCAGTTTAAATACCAAAAGTAGACAAAAATAGCTGGGAATAAAAATCATGTTTCAATAATAACCCTAAATGTTAATGGCCTAAACCCACCAATCAAAAGACATAGACAGGGAGACTGGATTACAAAAAAAGACCCAACAATATGCTGATTTCAAGAGACTTATCTCACAGGAAAGACATCCACAGATTGAAGGTGAAAGGGTGGGAAAAATCATACCACTCATATGTATTGAGAAAACAAGCAGGGGTTCCTCCTCATATCAAATAAAGTAGACTTCAAGCCAAAGTTAATCAAAAGGGATAAAGAAGGACATTTCATACTGCTTAAGGTAACCATACAGCAACAAGACATAACAATAAAAAACATATATGCCCCAAACAATGGAGCATCTATGTTCATCAAACAAACACTTCTCAAGTTCAAGAGTCAAATAGATCACAACACAATAATTCTGGGTGACTTTAACACACCTCTTTCTCCATTGGATAGATCTTCTAAAAAAAAGCTAAGCTAAGAAACTATAGAATACAATAATACATTCAGGAACTTAGACTTAACAGACATATATAGAATATTTCATCCATCAACAAGTGAATATATTTTCTTCTAAGCAGCACATGAACTGTTCCCTAAAATAGCCCATATATTATGCTACAAAGCAACTCTTAAGAAAATACAAAAAAAAGAGAGATACTACCCTGCATTCTATCAGATCATAATGGAATGAAATTACAAATCAATTATAAAATACAAAATAGAAGCTACTGCAACACCTGGATTCTAAATAATTTGCTATTGAATGAACAATGGGTTGAAAAAGACATCGAAGAGGAGACTAAAAATTATTAGAGGTGAATTTACACTGATACAACATATTGAAATCTCTGGAACACTATGAAGGCAATACTAAGAGGAAAGTTCATTGCATGAAGTTTATTCCTTAAAAAAAGAAAAAGTCAACAAATAAATGACCTAACATTACATCTCAAAGCCCAAGAAAAAGTAGAACACATCAACACCAAAAGCAGTAGAGAACAGGAAATAATTATAATCAGAGCTGAAAACAATAAAGTTGAAACAAAAGAAACAATTTTAAAAATTGACAAATTAAAAAGTTGGTTCTTTGAGAAAATAAATAACATTGATAAACCAACCCTTAGCAATGTTAATGAAGAGAAAGAGAGAGAAAATTCAAATTGCTAATATTCATAATGAAAAAGGAAATATCATGATGAACACTACAGAAATACAGAACATAATTAGAAATTATTTTGAAAATGTATACTCCAATAAAATAGAAAATATCAAAGTCATCAAGAAATTTCTAGAGTCATGTGATTTGCCAAAACTGAATCAGAATAATATACACAAGTTAAACAGATTGAATGTAAGCAATGAAATACAAGACACCATCAGAGGTCTACCAAGCAAGAAAAGCCCAGGACCAGATGGACACACAGCTAAATTCTACAAGACCTAGAAAGAAGAACTAATATGAATACTCCTCAAATTATTTCAGGAAATAGAAAAAGAGGGAACACTTAAAAACTCATTCTATAAGGCTAATATCATCATAATTCCAAAACCAGACAAAGACACATTAAAGAAAGAAAATTTCAAACCAATAACTCTAATAAACATAGATGCAAAAATTCTCAATAAAATTCTGGCAAATCGAATACTAAAACATATAAAAAATCTAGTGCACCATGATCAAATAGGGTTCATCTCAGGGAGGCAAGATTGGTTCAACACACTGAAATCAATAAATGTAATTCATCACATCAATAGACTTAAAAATAAAAACATAATCATCTCAATAGATGCAGAAAAAGCATTCAACAATATACAGTACCCTTCATGTTCAAAATACTAGAAAAACTAGGGATAGTGGGAACATACCTCAACATTGTAAAAGCTATCTATGCTAAGCCCTAAGCCAACATCATTCTAAATAGAGATGAAAGCATTCCCTCTAAAAGCTGTAACAAGAGAGGGATGCCCTTTTTCATCACTTATATTTATCATAATTCTTGAAACTCTATAGTCAGAGCAATTAGACAAATGAAATAAATAAAAGGGATATGGATGGGGGAAAAGAACTCAAACTATCACTATTTGCTGACAATATGATTCTATTCCCAGAAGATCCAAAATATGCCACCAGAAAACTTCTAGAACTAATAAATGAATTCAGCAAAGTAGCAGGATATAAAGTCAACACCCATAAATCAAAGGCATTTCTATATATTAGCAATGAATCCACTGAAAGAGAAATTAGGAAAAATCCCATTTACAATAGCATCAAAAAAATTAAATACTTGAGAATCAACTTAAGGAAAAAGGTGAAAGACCTCTACAATAAAAACTACAAAACACTAGAGAATGAAATTAAGGAAGACCTCAGAAGATGGAAAGATCTCCCTTGTTCTTGGACAGGCGGAATTAATATTGTCAAAATGACCCTACTACCAAAAGCACTATACAGATTTAATGCAATTCCAATCAAAATTCCAATGACATTTCTCATATAAATAGAAAAAGCAGTCATGAAATTTATCTGGAAAAATAAGAAATCCAGAATAGCTAAAGCAATCTTAGCAAGAAGAGTGAAGCAGGTGGCATCACTATACCAGACCTTAAACTATACTACAGAGCAAATAGTAACAAAAACATCATGGTATTGGCACCAAAATAGACTTGTAGTCCAGATAGAATAGAGGACAGAATAGAAGACAGAGAGACAAACCCACATAAATACAGTTATCTCATACTAGACAAAGGTGCCAAAAACATACAGTGGAGAAAAAGATAGCCTCTTCAACAAATGTGCTGGGAAAACTGGAAATCCATATGCAACAAAATGGAATTAAACCCCTATCTCTCACCACACACAAAACTCAACTCAAAATGGATCAAGAACATAGGAATTAAACCAGAGACCCTGCACTTAATAGAAAAAAAAATGTAGGCTCAAATCTCCATCATGTCAGATTAGGCCCCAAATTCCTTAATACGACTCCTATAACTCAAGGAATAACATCAAGAATAAATAAATGGGATAGATTCAAACTGAAAAGCTTCTTCTCAGCAAAAGAAACAGTCAGTGAGGTGATGAGAGAGCCTACAGAATGGGAGCACATTTTTACCATGCACATGAGATAGAGCACTAATTTCTAGGATATATAAAAAACTCAAAAAACTTAACACCAAAACCACAAATAATCCAGTCAATAAATTGGCTAAGGAACTGAACAGATGCTTCCCAGAAGATGGTATAAAATCCATCAACAAATATATGAAAAATGTTCAACATCCCTAGCAATTAGGGAAATGCAAATCAAAAATACTTTAAGATTTCATCTCACTCCAGTTAGAATGGAAGCTATGAAGGATATAAGCAAAAATAAATGTTGGTGAGGATGTGCAGAAAAAGGTACATTCATATATTGCTAGTGGGACTGCAAATTGGTGCAGCCAATATGGAAAGCAGTATGGAAATTCCTTGGAAAACTGGGAATAGAACCACTATTTGACCCAGCTATCCCATTCCTTGGTCTATACCCAAAGAACTTAAAAACAGCATACTACAATGATGCAGCCACATCAATGTTTATATCAGCACAATTCAGAATAGCTAAACTGTGGAACCAACGTAGATGCCCTTCAGTAGATGAATGGATAGAGAAAATGTGGTATATATACACAATGGAATATTACTCAGTATTAAAAGAGAATAAAATCATGGCAGTTGCAGGTAAATGGATGGAGTTGAAGAATATAATGCTATGTGAAGTTAGCCAATCCCCAAAAACCAAATGCGAAATGTTTTCTCTATGTGGATGCTGATCCATAATGGGGATGGGGGGAAGCATGGAGGAATAGATGGATTCTAGCTAGGGCAAAGGGGAGGGAGGGGAAAGGAGGGGGTATGGGGTAAGAAAGGCAGTGGAATGTGATGAACATCATTTCTCTAAATATGTGTATAAAGACATGAATGGTGTGACTCTACATTGTGTACAACCAGAGATATGAATAATTGTGCTCTATATGTATACTATGAATTGAAATGCATTTCTGCTGTCATGTATAATAAATTAGAATAAATAAACTTTAAAAAATAATGAAACTTTAAAATCCAAGAGAACCTACAAATTAAACACAATGTAAATTCTCATTACAAGTCAATAAAATAGCTGATTGACAGCAAACTCACAAATAAAGAGGGAGATCAGAGCCCTATCTGGAATGAAAATCATACTATAATAGACAGATTAAAGCATTATAGAAAAATGATGTCTATAATTCTACAAAAATATACACAATTTAGTGCTTACAATTTATTACCCATTTAATTATCAACAAAGTAAATGTACTGACATACTTAACCACTTTAACAAATCAGAAAACTATAATATTTATACATGATATATTCACATAATTAATTTTAAAATATAAAGGATAAATCCTTATCCAATCATACTTTTCCAATGTTGACCGATAAAGAGTGAAAATGATAATAGAGCAAAAATCAAGAGTGGCACACACCTATAATCCCAGCAGCTGGGGAAGCTGAGGAAGGAGGACTGCGAGTTTAAACCCAACTTCAGCAACAGTGAGTCACTAAGCAACTCAGTAAGTTGTCTCTAAATAAATACAAAAAATAGGGCTGGGAATGTGGCTCAGTTGTTGAGTGCCCCTGAGTTCAATCTCCAGTACAAAAAAAAAAAAAATCATAGACACAATTGGTAAGACAATTAAGGAAAGTCTAATAAAGACAACTTTAAAAAGTATTGGACACTAATAATTTCTTAAAAGAGTATTCTAATTTTTAATTTCACATATTCATTCAAAACTATGCAAGTGACAAGAAGAGATGTTGTCATATGTGTTCTAAGGTCTCTCTGTACCTGGAAATACAGGCTTTAAATGGGGACAGAAACAGCTTTACTGGCTAGCATAATGACTATCTTCAACACAGGGAGAATCAATCTGCTTACCAATTAAAATTTAAAACCTAAACTGTCATGAGCAACTTCAAATATGTCTTAAGGCATTCTTTCTTGATTTCAAATTCTGTAGTCAGTCTTCATTTTCACTCTCTAAACTCCCTTTTTGGCAAAAGCCTTAAGCATGCCTGGACACCATGATTTTTTTCTTAGGCAGAGCACAATTCTCTCAAATAGGATATAATGTTAGTATAAGAGGAAGACAACCATTGTTCTCTGAAATCTCATTATCCAGTTTCAAAAACAGGAACAACCCCTTTATCCTTCCATTGAAAGTAAAATCTCAAAGGTGCACATGTCCAGTGAATCAGTTCCAGATTACAGCCATCTTTTCCCCTCTAAAGACTGGACAGGTCGTATTCGCCTTCAGCTTTAGTTTTGATTTAAATGATATTTGTTCATTGTTGAATATTACTACATCAGGGGGAAAAAGTAAAGAACCTCATATCACTCAGGCTAGAGCAAATCCAGGTACAGATGATCACATCTTCAGCCAAATATGTGGTTGATTATCTATTATGGAAACGTTGTTTAAAAATGCTTTTTTCTCCTTTTGTCATAAAGCAATTCATTTTGTATTGCAAATGAGAAACATTTCAAGATGTCAGGGAAGTGCTTCCTCTCTGTAAAGGAAAAGCACTATCCACCTGAATGTGTCCTGTTCCAACCCTTGGCAGGAAATGACCAGGTTATCAGGACAAAAAGGTCAGAGAAGAAAGAAAAATGGCTCTGTGCAATCAGTCACCAATTATAGTTTATCAGCAGGAGAACAGATGTGAAATGAGTTTCTTTTGATTACTATTCTTTGTATATAACCCAGTGAGACTGAACTCCTTTAAATGAATAAATAAAACCCCTGCTATGCCATTCCCCTGCAAAAGTTCAGCTGCTTAGTGATATGATCATTAGAAGACATATTTTAAAAGGTTTGCAATTTTTTTAATCAGACATATTTTTTCTCTATGTTGTGGATCAAAGCTCAGGTTTTTATTTTGTTCTCCTGGCATTATTTCAGGATATTCAAGCTTGTTTCTTTAGTTGGGACATTTTTTTTCTACATATAATGAACTCATAATTGGGAAAATTTGAATTCACCTTGAGATTGTTGAAAGTAAGAATCAGGACACAACCACCTACTTTCAAGTATACTTTGTCACTAAAGTAGAGTCAGGTATCTTTTTAAAAACAATCTTGATTTATTGTACTAAGAGAGAAGTTTATCTTCTCTTAGACTTGAATACAGCCTACCCAGTCAGATACCAAAAGACAGATTTCCATTTAATGAGGTAACTTTTCTTAAAGGCTAACTGTAGGCCTTATTGAAAGGCTAGTAGAGAGTCACCTGGGCAACACAGAGAACTGTTATTCAGAAGTCAAGAAAAGTAGAGTCCTCCAGCTAAATCTTCTGATCATCCCACTTGCAATAGTGGTGTGAAAGAGACTCCCAGACTCTCATTTCAGTACTGGATCTGCATCCACAAACAGCAGTGGAGCCCTTTCAGCCTCCAAAGTCAGGGTCTTGATGTATGAACTTCACTGCAAGGTGGTTCCAGACAAGATTTTGACTAAGATATAGATCAGCTATTATTTTAATTGCTATACACTTATTTCACACATATTAGAAAAACAGACATAATTAATACATGGTCATATGGATATTGTAATTTTGTATCAATATTTAAGTAAAATTTAAAGAGAAAAGCAAATAATTCAGGTTACCTTTTGGTATGGCATGAATATGATATAAAACTCAAATGGCTGAGTTTGAGGAAATCATGACCAAAGGTACATGTACTCTACCCTGGGACTGTAAGAAACCCCTGACTTTACATAGTTTCTAGTAAGATAGATACATCTTTTCTATTTGCAGGAAGCTGTCATTCATTATCTTTTTTTAAACTTTATTTGTTCATTTATTTTTATGTGGTGCTGAGGATCAAACCCAGTGCCTCACATGTGCTAGGCAGGCACTCTACCACTGAACCACAGCCCCAGCCCTATCCTTCATTATTTTGCCACTAATGCCAATATCCCATATCTAATTCCAATTCCATAGACTTGCTTACTATGTGACTTCTGAAAGCTTATTCTTCTGAAGTTTGATTACTTTATTGGGAAAATAAAATTAATTCCAACACCTACTTCATGGGATGTGTGTTAAGGGATAAATGTAGCAATATAGATTAGGGGTGAATAGAATTTCTATTTATAATGGGCGATTTGACATCACTCAATGTGTCAGGGCATGAGAGTTTATTGTAGAATCCTTTATTTCATATGCCAAGGTTAACACATCCCTTTCTTTTGTTTTTCCTTTCCAATTTGTTTAGAGAAGAAACTAAAATTATCTTTGATCTTATATCACAAAAACTTCCTAATCAAAATATGCATAGGAATTACTTCCACTTCCGAGGTGATACAGTAGATATACGTTGGTTTAAATGTGCTCCCCAAAAGTTAAGGTGGCTAGAATCTTAATCCCCAAATTCATGTTAGTGGTACTTGGAGATGGGGGTCTTTGGGAGATGATTAGGATTGGATGAGATCATGAGGGTGGGCCCCCATGTGGGTATTAGTGGCTTTGTAAGAGGAGCAAGAGAGACCTTAGCTAGCATGCTTGCTCTGTCCCACTCTGTGATGCCCTCCACCATATTATGATGTACCAAGAAGGCCCTCACCAGATGCCAGCACCACATTCTTAGACTTCTCAGTCTCTAGAACAATAAATTAAATGAGCTTCTATTCTTTATCAATGGCCCAGTCTATGAATTCAGTTGAACTAACAGAAAATATACTTTTTGGTATTTCTTTATACCAAAAAGTATATTTTATCTCCAGTTCTCTGCTGGAGTATTTGGATGAAAAGTATTTAAAAACTGTTTTTAAATACTTTAAAAATTCCAACTTTATGGCCACACCTCCAACTAATTAATCAGGATCTTTATGAGTAAGACCCATTCAAGCTTTAATATTTTTAAAGCTCCGCAAGTAATTCCAATGTGTACCCTATCTTTAGAAGCACTGCCATATAGAAAGTCTCTAAAGAATAATAAAAGGGTAACACAATTAGCTGTGTCCTATGTGCTAAAGAGTACAGGTAATGGAAAACTGAGAAAAATACACATGATCAGGCAAGGAAGAAGCAATATTGATCTTAGAAGAGATGTGTGTCCCCCAAAAAAGCTTTCAGTCACCATATGATCTACAACATAAGCTACTCTGGGTTCAACTAATCCATTATTTTTAGAATTACACAGAAAACCTTCAGGCAAAACTCTAAAGGGGAGGATTTGATTGACTCTATGACATGATGATGGATGACTTAGGTTGTATAAAAAATTTGCCAAGTGGGAAAACATACACATACTCACCCTTTGTTTCTATTTTAGGTTTTCCCCTTGAAACTTATAAGAAAGGAAAATCAAGGTTTAAGATAAATGTATAGTTCTATCACATCATAATGCAAGTTGCTGTAGCTTCTAATTTTTCAATTAAAAAACAAGGCAAAAAAGGAAACATTTTTATTCCTCTTGTTTTTCAGCTACAACCTCAGTCATATGTATGTAGAAGACAACACAGGTACAGATATCTCCTATTAAAATGCCTTGGGATTTCAAAGGATGATGAATTTTCTTCAGACAGCAGAGGCTTTTAACCTATGATCTGTGGACTTCAGACAATGCAGACAACTTCACATTACATACATATGTAAATTTTGGAAAATAATGAAACCAGAGCTTTGATCCATAGACAAAGCACATGTTGATCTAAAAGGGTGAAGAACAGTGACCTGGAAACAAGCTTATCTAAGAATATATTTCCTTAATAGGGAAATAATGTCCCCAGAGTGTGGAGGTTAGGTCTTAGGTCACAAGAATGCTTTTGTAGCAAACTGACTGCTATGTTAACCAAACCCACAAAACAGCTCTTATTACCTACTTGTGTGAGTTCCACTTGATGTATTGGCAAATCTTTCTGCCTCAATGGTGGGACATATTTGAGGGATGAGGACAGATCATCAGCTATTCTTACTGAGTACCCCCTGTGTACAGTTCTCTGTTGGAGTATTTGGATGAAAAGCCAGAAGTCGCAAAATCAGAACTTTTCAGACCAATTTTAAGGGAGCAAGTGTTTAAAAGCCTTTTTCAGTCATTTTCCCCACCAGGCTAATTCCTCTCTCAAGCAAATGGAAAATATATCACAATGAGGATAGAACCAGGTTATAAAGAGGGTTGCTCTGATTCCACTGAGCTCAGAGGGGTCAGAGGCAAGTACATACATAAGGAATGTGAGTTCTGGAGAGGACTACAGAGATGGCCAGCTAGTGAGGAAATGAACTCCAGACTTTTGGAAGAAAGTTGAAAAAATTAAGCCAGGCTTGAAAGGAAAATATTAAAATGTATTTTTGTTATCCATAAAATTCAAAAGAAGAGAAAGTTATAAGATATTTTTTTTTAATCCTCAAGCTACAAAAAGATTCTTTCCATTTTAGAAAGATCATGGGTTGCAGGGTCAAACTTGCATTTATTATTCTGGTCACAGGAGCTTCCATAACAAATACATCTCTGCATCAACATGGCTTTTCCATTTCCTGGTAAATTTCCTCTCTCTCATCCCCAAGTTCTCTGATTGGTTAAATAAATAAAATAATTATCTGAATGCATGCATGGTTTATTGACATTAGCTGTCTCTATGCAAGGAGTATTAAAGCAATTTATGCTTTTCAGCCATGAAATATTCTCCAGCATTAACACTGTCCTTACTTATATATTTGTTTTGGTTCTTTTCTCAACTCCCTTTTGGAAACTATTTTTTAAATTTTACTGAGATGCCTAACAGTGAATTCATGGGACTGTGTCACCAATACTGAGATTTAGAAAAGGAAAATCACATTAAATGGGAATAGTAAATTTCTAGGCTGATGACCTAGGATAATAATAGGTTTGATAAAAGCAACTGAAGACAGACAAACATTATAGTCCTTAAGTGGTTACAATGACAAATGTACCAGACAGAGATTTAAAGAATTATTTGGATCTGTGGCTTTATAATGTTGCCTGTTAAATTACAAGGCAAAGATTAAATGACTTTACTCCTTGAGAATCACAGAGGCAATGTCTGAGATTTAGTTAAAAGAATCAAGGATGATCTTACAAAAACAGGCTGAGAGTATCCAATCTAAAATAAATCATGATGTAGGACAAGATTAAATGTATTGGGGGACAATATATTGGGCAAATGGGAATAAGACCTATCCATTTATTTTTGGAACTCCTTAGTCACTACAGATGGTGATAGATTGCTTCTGCCAGAAACAACCATATCGAAACCTACTGCTTTAAAAACAATGATCTAGGACAGTGGTCCTTAAGGATTCCCCTAAATAAGTAATATCAGTATCGTCTTGGTACCTGCTTGAAGTACAAATTCTCAGGCCCTACCACAAACTCACTGAATTTGAAATTCTTGGGGTATGGGTTTGCAATTCATGTTTGAATATGCTCTCCAAGTGATTCTGATGTTTCCTAAAGCTGAGAACCCAGGGTCTACAAAAATCTAAAACACTTCTCCATTTTTAATTCATTTTCTTTTCAGCTTTAGATTAATGTGTCTAAACATTAATCTGATCATTGCCTGGTTCTGACCTCCAAAGACTTCCCCTTCCCTGCATTCTTTAAAGGACAACCCAACTTCCCTGGCCTGCCTTCCAAGCCCTTTCATCGAGCTCCATCTTAACTTTCAGGACACAACTCTTGCCTAACCTCATCAGGCACCACCAACATCCTTGTTATTCCTTCTGAAAGCCTATTAGTTACTGCAGCCTGGGGTTTCTCTCCCTGGCCTGGACAACAACAGGAAAAATTCATACACAGTCATAGACTTGTGATTCCACAGACTGTCCCCACTCCAAGTTCTCTCGCTTATCTCTGTCATCCCCTTCACGAACTAAAGCTGAATCAACTATCCTGATACATTAAACTGAGCCAAAAGGAAAAAGTCCCAGAAGACCTCCCCAGTCATCTGCATACTTTAAGTAAGACCTTCAGATGGAAGGGCTGCTTCTCCTCTGCTGATCTATCCATGACTCAACAAGTGGAAATTTCAAATTCTTTAGGCAGTGATAGTGATAAAGGTAGTGATAGAAAGTGAGGAAGACCTGAAGCTCCAAACATAATCTTTTGGATATGATCATGGCAGCAGAGTACCAGTACCAGTGCATTCATCATATCCCCTCAACTAGCTGGTACAGTTCTAATTTAAAAAATGTTTTCTGCTACTTCCCTAAATTGTCCAATTTAATGTTTTTTATACAAAACATATCCTAGGCTCTAATGACACTTAGAGAAGGTATTAAGATCCTTTGAGCCATTGTGTTTTAATTTTTCATTTGGAAATATCTATATCAGAGGTCATTTTCCCAACATATAAATCATTCTGAGCCACATCAGAGAGCTACATAATTTCAGAATTAGAAAAGCATTTCAGACGTCTTAATTTTTCCAATAAAAACAACCTCCCCATGACCTTTTTCAAGTTAAACACAATGTGAACTGAATAAATCTTACAAGTGGCTGACCAATACTGAATATGGTAAAAGAAGAAATTGTTAGTCTGCAACGAAAGAGAAACTGGCACTGAATTCAATGATTTGTATCATTTCCTTTCATTTGGCCTCATGTATATAAGGAAGCTTTTTTCCTATTTCACAATCACTCAGTCAAAAATATGCTAAATAAAATTAAGAACTTCATCAAGTACAGCTTATAATTTGTGAGATTTTCTTACAAAGGAAAGCTTCTTTTTGTTGTCATCTGTTTTCCAGGTTATATCAGAAACTTTTGACTATGGATAGAGTTCAGAAAGTAATGTAGCCGTGACATATTGTACTGCACAAAAAGGACTATGGATATGCCATGTGTTTAAAGTATTCAACCAACATAGTTAAGGAGATAATACAAGAGGAAGTAGTCTTCTCCTCTGAAGGCATAATGGTTATGGAGTTTAAGGAAGTAGTATTCTCCTCTGAAGGCATAATGGTTATGGAGTTTACAGATGTGTGATGTTTATGACCTTCATGCACATAATACCAACACACCTAGCAGCACCCTGATCAAACAAAGAAACAGCCAGCAAGCAAAAGAGTAATTTTACAAAGGCTCAGGATTTTACTCATAGTTTTTTAAAATTGTAGATACACCTAATCTTTTGAAAACTTCTTTCCCACCTACATCTCACAAACACCCCAGCTTCTCCCTCATCCTTCTCTCCTACTCTTCTTCAAATTAAGTTCACAAGTTTTGCCCACACATGCATTCTTCTATGTGGTATTTTTCCTGATTCTGTATCAACAAAAACTCAAGAAGATCTAATATGCAAAGCCAAGACTTTTTTGAAGAATGAGGTAAAAGAAGAGAACCTACCAGGCCAAACCAAAATCTTGAAAGGTTAGAACATTCAGCATATCATTTCCCTCAGGTATGGATTTAAGAAATATCCCAAAGTACAGTGTTCACACCTAACTTGACACTCTTCTTCTTAATTTGATCTGAGACAGGGAGTTTACAAAGTTACAAAATTAAGCTGGCATTTGCTCACTTTTAGTTAAGAGTCAACTTATAAGTCAAATCACCTTTAGAAGTAGTGGGAAATATATTTCCAATTTAGACAATTGAAAACATGCGCCAACAGAAAAATGTTGGGGAATTTTTGTGGTGGATATGGCTCCTTTTCCCTCAATGTCTTGCACATGATGGTCTCTTCATAAGTATTTGTTGAATAAACTTTCAGATTATTTTTTTCCTAAATTTTAAAGGATCCAATGTGTTAAATTTATAAAATGAATTTAGAATATTTCCAAGTTCTAACTGCCTTTCCCTGGTTTGTGAATATTAAAAAGGAGATTTCCTCAGACATAAACAAGTGTTCCTGGAGCATCCTTACATTAAGAAGGGCAATAATTATCCATAAAACTTATTAGAAGTTATCAGCTAGAAGTTGCTGAGATACCATCAAAACATGATCTTAGAAAATACATTCTATTGTACTGATTTTTCAGAGAACTCATCCATACCACTATCTTTTACTGCTTTATTCACATATGCCTGGTTTCCTATCCTCCTCACATAGATATAAAATGAATCACTGATTTTTATTTGTCCCAAACTGAATATATTGTGGTTAAAAGGAAACTCTCAAGGCTAAAAAGGATTATAATAAAAAGCATACAATCTTAAGGGAATCCACTTCAACTGATCAGAAAGATAAACTAGGTGACTAATGACTATGACAACTAATTTATGTTTCATGCAGAAAAGAGGAGGCATTGATATTATATCTTGATGAAGTTTCTTGGAATCTTTCTCTCCTTCCTTTATCTATAACTTAGCCATGTTCATTTTTTCTTAAATATTGGTATGTCAACTTGTTTCTAAAACAGAGTCAGATGAAATGTGAATGTCAAATTTTATTTGAGCAATTGAGTCGAGCCAATGAAGCCTTCTTCAAAGGAGAGTAGGATGCTACACTGCCTGCCACTCATTCCTTCAATAGATATGTGCTAAATTGCCGGAGTCCGGCTGCAGCAGAATAATCAGGGGGGTGACGAACAACTTGTGTAGATTGATACAGCAGGAGTGGGAGCCGTTTATTGCAGGACAGGAGCAGTATTTATACATTCCACACAGCTTATCTAATTAGCATAAACTAGATACATCAGTCAACCAATAAGGAATCTCCACACTTAATGGTTCACTTTTGTTACTTCTCAAACCACTCCCTCTGGCATTTTGCCAGGTACCATCCAGACTTGTTTACGAACTCTAACATTCCCCTGGCAAAATGCCAGGTGTTATTTTGACTTGTTTACAGACTCTAACACTAAATAACCATGTGTTCCAGGTTCTGTGTTGACTTTGGGACACACAAAAACCAAAGAGACCATGATATTAAAATTTTATAGCACTTACAGTTTAATGGAAGAATGAAGCCAAGGACTTATGGGAGAATTCAGATCCACCATGTCATTTCTGAATGGAATTTTATTGTAACACAATCATATCTTTTTCCTTGACTTTCTGAGCAGTTGCAGTACAGAACATATAACCCAAAGTGCCTGGAAGATCTACCCTCCGACCCTAAGCAGAAAGAGTTTACCAGCCATTTAACTAGAAAATAAATAGACACTTCACAGAAGAAGAAATACAATAGATCAACAAATATATGAAAAATGTTCAACATCTTTAGCAGTTAGAGAGATGCAAACCAAAACTACACTGAGATTCCATTTCACTCCAGTCAGAGTGGCAATTATCAAGAATACAAGCAACAATAAATATTGGCGAGGATGTGGAGGGAAAGGTACACTTCATACATAGCTGGTAGGATTGAAAATTGGTGCAACTACTATGGGAACACTATAGAGATTTCACAGAACACTTGGAATGGAACCACCATTTGACCCAGTCATCCCACTCCTTGGCTTATACCTAAAGGACTTAAAATTGACACATTACAGTAACACAGCCACATCAATGTTTATAGCAGCTCAACTCACAATAGCTAAACTATGGGATCAACCTTGGTGCCCTTCAACAGATGAATGAATAGAAAAAATTGTGGAACACACACATACACACACAATGGAATATTACTCAGCCTTAAAGAAGAGTGAAATATGGCATTTGCTGGTAAAGCGATAGAGCTGGAGAATATCATGCTAAATGAAATAAACCAGCCTCTAAAACCAAAGGCTGAATGTTTTCTCTGATATGTGGATGCTAATTTACAATAATGGGGGGTAGGGGATTAGGGAAGAATAGAGTTACTAGATTTGAGGTAGAGGGGAGAGAAGGGAGAAGAGGGGGTAAGGAGGTATGAAGGATAGTAGAATAAATCAGACATTATTACCCTGTGTACATATATAATTATATGACCGGTGGAATTCTATATCATGTACAATCAGAAGAATGAGAAATTATACTATGTAGGATGTAAATAAATAAATACTAAAAAAGAGAAAAATATGTATATATTGTTATATTTTGTGCATGTATGTGTATGTAACAACAATTCCCTCCCTTATGTACAACCATAATGTGCCAATAAAAATTTAGAAAAAAAGAAAATAAGTAAATAAACATATAATTGCAAATGGTGATAAACACTTTGAAAGGGGAAAAAACACTGCTGCAACAGAAGAAAACAAGAGCTGCTTGAATTCCATAATCACTCAGAGGATATTTGAAGTGGGATGAAATGGTGATAGAAGTTGACCATATGAAACACATGAGAAAGGATCAGGCCAATCAAAGTGAATAATAGTTAAGAATGAAAGTGTCACTGTTCCCTGGAACAGATCACAGAAAGTAAACCTGGGTTCAAATCCTGGTTCCAGCAATTACTAGGGAAAGACCTCAGGTTTTATACAGAATTCATATAAAGAATACTTTGGGAAAAGACAGGAGTAGAATGGGTAAGTCAATTACAAGTTATTGTAGTGGTCCATTCAAGGAATAATAGTGATGTTCCAGAGGGGTTTGTGGAGTGAGAAAAAACTGGATGAGTTCAAAGTGTTTTTAGAAGACAGTAACAGCAGAATTTTGTCAATGGGTGTAACATAAGAGAAGATGGATAGCAAGGAATAAAGGATGATCCCAGTGTTCTGATTTGATCCATCAGGTAGATTATACTATTATTTTGTGCTATTAAGTAGTATTAAAATTGAGAAGAGTGGGAATAAAAATGTAAGGAAGTAAAGTCAAGTTTTCAGTTTAAGACATTTCAACTTTGAGGTGCTCAGGAAGTAACCAAGTAGAGATGTCAAAAAACATGGTTGGATATACAAATCTTAGTGCTTATAACAACAGACTTATTTCATAATATATAATTACCTATGTCTAATATTGAATAGTAGGAAGTTTGCTCATTGCATTCACTCAGAGTATCAGCCAGTTCAGACTGAAACAGTGAAATAGCATAGCCTTAAAGGCTAAAAGTTTGAGGTCCAGTGCTATGAGGTTTGGTTCCAGTGAGAGTTCACCTTCCAGTAAAGGTGACCACCTTCTCTCTGTGTCCTCACATGGTGGAGAAAGAAATCAAACTCGGCTGGCTCTTATGTCGATACTAACACATGAGATTGGGACCCAAATTTATGACATCATTTAACCTTAAGCACTCACCTACTTCAAATATAGGCAGACTGACACAATTAAGTCCACAACACTCAGGGAACCAAACTTATTGAAGCATTAATTTCAGGGTATGCTTCACAATCATGGCAGCAATAGGGAAATAAAGTAGCAAATCCTAGATTAGTTTATACAGCTTGTGCCAAGAAGTTGCACATGCCAATTCTGCTCACATTTTTTTTGATCAAAAGACATCATAAAGACATTCTTAACTTCATAGTGAATGAGAAAACATAATCCTGCATGTTCCGGGAAGATGGAGAGAAACTTTATGAACAGTACTAATGTATACTGTATTCTTTCTGAACATCAAATATTTGGTTTATTTATAAATGGGAAGACCATTTATAAAACATTTGTTGATACCCACAAAGGAGAAGTTTCAAAAATATAATCCATAACTAGCATCAAGCTTAAAACCCAGAATCTAGGATGGTGTGGTTTTCAGACAGGCCCTACATGACTCCTATCTAGAGAGAGATACTTCAAGGAGAGTGTATCGATTGCAAGGCAATCAATATACAATGGTGAAAAAGGGTCAGGAAAACCTCAATAAGCTCTACCACTCAGAAGAAATGTAAAAACCCATAAAATAGTTGTCCTTTAAAAACTCCCAAATCAGTGGGTCCAAGATGGCAGGCTAGAGGGAGGCTGCATTCTGTATCACCTTGTAACCTGAGATTCAAGTAGTGAAAATACTGTTTCTCTGCAAGTTATTAGAGGACCCAGCAGCTGCTCCGCCACAGGAATTCCACCACTGCTCCCACCCAGGACACCCGGCCATTGCCCACACACAGAATGTTCAGCTGCCACTCCCATGTGGGCCCCCATCTACCAACATGGGGCTCCCCTGGTCACCTCCACTTGGGACATTGCAACTACTGCCATAGTTCCCTACACATGGTAGCCTGCACCTGGGAACACTGCAAAGCATCTGGAAAGAGCCACCAACCACAACACTGCACACCACTGAGCTTCATCTCTGTACATGCTGCCCAATGCCAACACCTGGCCCTACCCGACCCGGCACCCCATCTCTGAAAGCAGCTGCCTCCATCTTGGGACACCTTTGTCACCATCATTAGTTGGGGCAACTCCCAGCTCAAGACACTGGCTGGGGATAGAAGCAATATCAAGGTACTTATAGTCCCCAACTGCTCCCTCTCCTCTATAGCCACTAACCTGGCACAGTGCTTGCAACTATACAGATGAGCTACAGCTTGAAAAGCCTGGCTCTGAACTGCCCAGTACAAAACAGCTCTCTGCAACAGGTGCCCAGCCCCCAGAGTGCAACCCACAAGACCTCTAGAGAAAGAGGTTCCCAATTGGGAAGCAGAAAGGGAGGGGGTGAGTGAGATACAGTTTAGAAACAACATTAGAGGCCAGGGATTGTTAGGTCTACAAGTGACATAAGGAGAGAAGACCAGGTGCCCACATCATGCAACTGGGCCCCAAAGGAGATCCCTGGGGTGCGGCCTCCCATCATGAACTGGCAAGTGCTATACCTCACCTGCAGGAGCTTGGCCCCAAGAACAACCCTCCTATCCTAATAACCTTCATCATCCTGAGGGTGGAGATACCAGGAAAGAACAGACAAGCCCACCTATTGAATAAGAATAGAAGCAGAAAAGATACTAAACTCCAACAAAACCATCCTTGTATTTTCCTTTGAGACTTTTTAAAATTTTATTTTATTTCTTCTTCTTTTCTCTCTCTTCTCTTGCCCTCAAATCCTCAACATTTGTGAAACCGAGTACTTTTCATGAATTTGGCCACTGAGTTCTGGGATATCTGAATAGCATATTTCAGTTGTATTGTATATTCTTTTATCTCCTATTTTTATATTTTTCTTAATTTTTTTCTTAATGTTTGTTTGATTATTATACTATCTCTATTGTCTTTTCACATACTTGTCTCCCCAAAATCACTTTATCTCTGTCCTCCTGCTACTTGTCAACGTTTTTAGATTCATCTTTATGCTTCCTGGGATATAATAACACTATATCCTCACCTCCTACCTCCTTAACATCTCATCCCACACTCCACCCCTGGTTCTGTCTGTCCACCATCAGAAACTGTAGACCCTTTTGCAAAACTACTATTTATATTGTAGATAATAGTTAAACTCACCATTTCTGTATATTGTGACAAAACTGTGAACGTTTTAATAGCAGCTATTTGTTTTAAGGTTGCATATTGTTTGTATTGGGTTCTCTTAGTATTATTCTCCCTCTTAAAGGAGAGGTATTGGAACCCTGCAGGGACACTATAAGCCTATAGGGTAAAATTTGTAACATCTCAGATCCACAGTGCTAGAAGGGAAGACTCACGACAAACATGAAAAAAAAAAAAGAAAAGAAAAGAAAGTGCCCCAAATAAACCAAGACACTACATTATTAGAATCTATGGCCAGCACAATAGAGAAATGAAAAGGAGTTCAGGATGTACATAATTAAAATGTTCTGTGAATTAAAGGATGATATAAGAGAGAAAATACAGACAGCAAAAAAGCATTTTGATAAAGAGTCACACTGGAAGCAAAAGATTACTTCAATAAGGAAATAGAGGTCCTGAAAAAAAAAGAAATCTTTTGAAATGAAGGAAACAATAAACTAAATTAAAAACTCAATAGAAAGCATCACCAACAGATTAAATCACTTAGAAGACAGAACCTCAGACAATGAAGACAGTAAAGTGTTGGAATAACTTTCAGTCACAGCTGGCAGCTACTAGCAGCTTGGAAGTGCTTGAAATATCCACCTTCCTTCAGGCCTGACAGGAGCACCTGCAGGATGGGGTCTTAGCCAATTCTCTCACCAGCTCCCAGAATCTGTGTCTTGATTCTGAGTCTCTACCGGCTGCAACAAGGTAGCCAAGTGACCATCAACCACGGAGGGACTTAGGATCATATTCAGTAAAGATGGTAAGAAACCATGAGCAGAACATTCAAGAATTATGTAATAACATAAAAAGATAATTTAGAATTACTGGAATAGAGGAAGGCATAGACATACAAAACAAAGGAATGAACAATCTTTTCAATGAAATAATATCAGGAAATTTTCTAAACAAGAAGAGTGAATTCGAAAATCAAATACAAGAGGCTTACAGGACACCAAATGTACAAAATCACAACAGATCTACACCAAGGCACATTATAATGAAAATGCCTAGCATAAAGAATAAGGAGAGAATTATAAAAGCCACAAGAGAAAGGAATCAGATTACATATAGGGGGAAACCAATTAGGATACCTGCAGATTTTTTAACCCAGTCTCTGAAAGCTAGAAGATATATGCCAAGCTCTGAAAGAAACGGATGCCAACCAAGAATCTTATATCCAGCAAAACTAAGCTTTATATTTGATGATGAAATAAAAACCTTCCATGATAGACAGAAGTTAAAAGAATTTACAACTAAAAAGCATACACTTTTTAAAAGAGAATATCTGCAGCAAAATATTCTATGAAGAGGAAATGAAAAAAAATAATGAAAATCACTGTTTTATCTGCTCTGTTACACTAAAATCTCTAGTGCTCTATTACACTAAAAATTATTGTTTAATCTGCTCTATTACTACTATTACACTAAAGGAAAAAACAATCAAAGGAGAAACCAAGTTAAATTAAATTACCAATGATAATAAAAAATTACTAGGAATACAAATCACATCTCAATAAGGACCCTGAATGTTAATTGCCTGAATTCAACGATAAAAAGACATAGACTAGGGGCTGAGGCGTGGCCCAGTGATAGAGCATTCACCTAGCACATGTGAGGCACTAGTTTCAATCCTCAGCACCATAAATAAATAAATATATAAAAAAGACATAGACTTGCAGATTGGATTACAAGAAAAAAGACCCCAAAATATGTAGCCTTCAAGAGACTTATCTCACAGGAAAAGATATCCACATACTGAAGGTGAAACAATGGAAAAATATATACTACTCACAGGGACTGAGGAAAAAGCAGGGAATTCTATCCTCATATCAAATAGACTTCAAGTCAAAGTTAATAAAAAGGAATAAAGAAGGACATTTCATACTGCTTAAGGAAAACATACATCAACAATACATAACAATTATAAATATATATGCTCCAAATAATCTATGCTCACCTATTCCATCTATGTTCATCAAACTCTTCTCAAGTTCAAGATTCAAATAGACCATAACACATTAATTCTGGGTAACTTTAAGAACTCTTTCACCACTAGATAGATCTTCCAAACAAAGGTAAAATAAGAAACTACAGAAATCAATAATAAAATAAATAACTAGATTAACAGACATAAATATAATATTTCATCCATCTATGAGTGAATACACTTACTTCTTAGCAGCACATGGAAACTTCTCTAAAATAGACCATATGTTATGCCACAAAGAAGCTCTTACCAAATACAAAAAAAGTAGAGATACTATCCTGCATTCTATCACATCATAATGGAATTAATTTAAAAATCAATTATGAAATACAAAATAGAAGTTACTGCAACATGTGAAGACTAAATAATATGCTACTGAATGAACAATGGATTACAGAAGACATTAAAGAGCACACTAAAACCTTCTTAGAGGATGATAGGAACATATCACAACATTGTAAAAATTATTTATGCTAAGCCCCAAACCAACATAATTCTAAATGGAGATAAATTGAAAGCATTTCCCCTAAAAAATTGGAACAAGACAGGGATGCCCTCTTTCACCATTTCTATTTAACATAGTTCTTGAAAGTCTATAGTCAGAGCAATTAAACAGATGAAAGAAATTAAAGGGATATGGATGGGGAAAAAACTCAAACTATCACTATTTGCTGAGGATATGATTCTATTCCTAGAAGATCCAAAATATGCCACCAGAAAACTTCTAGAACTAATAAATAAATTCAGCAAAGTAGCAGGATATAAAGTCAACACCCATAAATCAAAGGCATTTCTATACATCAGCAATGAATCCACTGAAAGAGAAACTAGGAAAAATAACTCAATTACAAAATGGCTTCAAAAAAATAAAATTCTTGAGAATCAATTTAACAAAAGAGATGAAAGACATATACAGTGAAAACTACAGAACACTAAAGAAAGGAATTAAAGAAGACCTCAGAAGATGGAAAGATCTCCCTTGTTCTTGGACAGGCAGAATTAATATTGTCAAAATGACCCTACTACCAAAAGCACTATACAGATTTAATGCAATTCCAATCAAAATTCCAATGACATTCCTCATAGAAAGAGAAAAAGCAGTCATGAAATTCATCTGGAAAAATAAGAAATCCAGAATAGCTAAAGCAATCCTTAGCAAGAAGAGTGAAGCAGGTGGCATCACTATACCAGACCTTAAACTATACTACAGAGCAAATAGTAACAAAAACATCATGGTATTGGCACCAAAATAGACTTGTAGTCCAGATAGAATAGAGGACAGAATAGAAGACAGAGAGACAACCCACATAAATACAGTTATCTTATACTAGACAAAGGTGCCAAAAACATATATTGGAGAAAAGATAACATCTTCAACAAATGTGCTGGGAAAACTGGAAATCCATTTGTAGCAAAATGAAATTAAGTTCCTATCTCTCACCATGCACTGAACTCAACTCAAAGTGGAACAAGGATATAGGAATTAGACCAGAGACTCTGCACCTAATAGAAGAAAAATTGCATCCATAACCTTATCACATCGGATTAGGCCTCGACTTCCTTAGTAAGACTCCTATAGCACAAGAAATAAAAGCAAGAATCAATAAATTGGGATAGATTCAAACTGAAAAGCTTCTTCTCAGAAAAAGAAACAATCAATGAGGTGATGAGAGAACCTACAGAAAATGAGAACAAATTTTTACCACATGCACATCACATGGAGCACTAATCTCTCAGATATATAAAGAACTCAAAAAACTTAACACCAAAAATACAAATAAGCCAATTGATAAATGGGCCAAGGAACTGAACAGACCCTCCTCTGAAGTTAACAATTAATCAACAAACACATGAAAAAAGTTCAATATTTTTAGCAATAAGAGAAATGAAAATCAAAAATTACTCTAAGATTTCATCTCACTCCAGTCAGAACGGCAGCTATTAAGAATACAAACAACAATAAGTGTTGGCGAGAATGTGGGGAAAAGGCACACTCATACATTACTGATGGTACTGCAAATTGGTGTAACCAATATGAAAAGCAGCATGGAGATACCTTGGAAAACTTGGAATGGAACCACCATTTGACCAAGGTATCCCACTTCTCCGTCTATACCCAAAGATCTTAAAAACAGCCTACTATAGTGATGCAGCCACATCAATGTTTATAGCAGCACAATTCACAAAAGCTAAATTGTGACACCAACACAGATGCCCCTCAGTAGGTGAATATATATATACACATACATACACACACACACACACACACACACACACACACACACTGGAATATTACTCAGCATTAAAAGAGAATAAAATCATGGCATTTGCAGGTAAATGGACGTAGTTGGAGAATATTATGATCATTGAAGTAAGCCAATTCCCCCCCCAAAACAAATGCCAAATGTTTTCTCTGATATGTGGATACTGATCAATAATAGGGTTGTGGGGGGAGCATGGGAGGAATGGAGGAACTTTAGATAGGGAAAAGGGGAGGGAGGGAAAGGGAAGGAGCACAGGGGTAAGAAAGCTGGTGGAATGAGATGGACTTCATTACCCTAAGTACATGTATGAAGATAATAATGGTGTGACTCTACTTTGTGTACAACCAGAGACATGAAAACCATGCTCTATATGTGTACTATGAATTGAAATGCATTCTGCTGTCATGTATAACAAATTAGAATAAATAATTTTAAAAAACCTCTCAAATTCCACTAGGCATATATTTGAGAATGCCTTATCCTAGAGGTAAGGAATATTTCTAGAGAGCCCCAGTTCTGGCCCCTGGTAGGGTTTGTTGTTCTCTGTGACCTTCTTCTTTTGTCCTTCTTAATTATAGCTGTAATGAACACTGGAGAAAATATACCTTAGAAGATGACAAGGTGTTTCAAACAGCTTTCTGCATGAACAAGGCTGGCTGGATTTCATCCAGATTAGTGATGTTTTGTTTTAAAAAATACATTAAATACATAGCTATTTCTGATCAATTTGATTGAAGTCAGATCCATGGACCCACCAGCCACATCCATGATTATTATTAAATGTGATATTTTTGTTTTCTCTCTCCTGTGCCTCCTTCCTTCTTTTTGTAATTAGTTGCTGGAACCATGGATCTGTTAGGCCTTTCAGCAGACCTATACTTTGATGTCTTTTACTTGAGCAATTTTTTTTCTCATGAAAAGGAAATTGGGGGGTCCTACAACCTTAATTGGATCTTTGTCCTGAAACACCTTAATCCACTCAGAGTTTTAAACAATGGTTGTAACAGTTATACCTTTGATTTGATTCTTACCTTAAGGCTGTTTCAATCAGACTTTGTTGTTCAAAGGACTTTTCATTTTTTTGTTTTAATGGCTAGGATTGTGAAAAAAAATCACATAATTCATACCTGAAAGTCTCAGAATTTTCAGACTCTTTCTGTATCCTTTTATTCTTCTTCTTAAAAATGGCAATTCCTTTTTAAGATCATCTGTTTCTTGTATTACCTTGTTAAATGCAGCCAACAAGCTATTCACATTCTATTTTCTTAACCTATTTTCCGAGAGCTGTAAGTTTACTGAGTTTATGATCTGCCTTTCAAATTTTCACAGTCAGGAATTTTACCAAATGTTTTAGCACCGTAACTTATCCTTCCAGACTCCAAGTACAGTTTCTCACTACCCAGTCCCAAAGTCAATGCCACACAGTTAGACTCTGTTTTGGCAATATCCATGACTACTACCAATTTCAGTATTGAGATAGGCTGGGTTATGCCAATCAAACGTAACCACATAATCTGAAAGAGGCTTATTACAAGGAAACATGCTTGAGACTCACAGTTTATATCCAACATAGGATAACAAGATGTTCTCTTTTCATGTAAACTTTCAGGGACTCTGAATTTATGAAGTATTCCTTTCCATGTGCCCCTGCCAATCACTGAAGTTTTGGGAAAATAGCATGGTAAATCATGTTCCAGCTCTTAAAGCTTCCACAGGAATGTGAAACATGACATTTCTGCTCACATTTAATTGGCCAAAACAAATCATGTGACTATATCTTGTATTAAAAGAGGTAAGGAAGGCCAATCTCACCTTATTTCCAGAAAACTGATAATGTGAAATATTTATAAACATCACTAATAACCACCACATTCCTTTATAGTTTCCTCCACTCCAGATACACTTGCATTGTTATTGGCATGCTTTCATGTCCTGTGTGCTCAACAAATACTGAGTAAATCAATAAATACTGAATAAATCAGTAAAAGTAACAGTTCAATAAAATACTGATAATTCTATTGTGTAATAACTACATGGGGTATAAAAACTTAACTGAGGGGCTGGGGTTGTAGCTCAGTGGTAAAGCACTTGCCTCGTGTGTGTGAGGCACTGGGTTCGATCCTCAGCACTACACAAAAATAAATAAAGATACTGTGTGTTCATCTACAGCTAAATAAATTTTTTTAAAAAAAGTTAATTGAGCCAACTATATTTACCACTTGTACACCTTCTTGCTAGTCAGTTACATTTGTCATAGACCTCAAATTGCTAACACTACATATAGATGCAACTCAGATATAGATGTAACTCAGAATAGATGTAAATAACACAAGATATTAACTGCAATCATGTCTATTCAGAATAGTAAAGATGAAGTATTCTAATAAATTTAATATGAAATAAAAAAATTTAAACATAAAACCCATTTAACTTACCTATTATTTTGGAAGGAGTTTCTATCCGTAGTTAACTTTCTACCTTTAATAATGACTGTTATTTAAACTCTATGTAGTCAGGTTCTCTTCAAGAGATTCAAAGTCATTATTCTAACCAGAAGTATTCATTGTGCCATGTAGAAAATTGTAGACTGAGATAAATGCATATTGATTTCCTATAACCTGAAACCTTATGCTTTAAAAAAGAATTCCTTCATTCCAGCATAGTACCTAGTGGTTAAGATAACATTGTATTTAGTATAGTGTATTTATGTAAAGAATAAAAGTCATTTTAATTAGGTCATTTTATTATTCAACCTATTATTTTAAGTATTAATTTTTAAGTCCTAACCCATGTGTAAAATGTATGCATGACAAAGTTTGTGCAATATACAGAATTGTTAAAGAGCTGCTAGAATGATTGAAATGACCAAAGCATCATAAATTTTAAGAAAGGATTCTGAACTACCCATCATTCTTAATTATAAGTTTTTTTGAAATCAGAAGCACTGCATACAATTCATTTCACTCTCTTGTTATTTTGCATTTTTTTAGTTTTAATTATGAAAAAGGAAAAATTTTAAATTAACAAAGTTTTACATTACATATACAACAGAGTTAATTTGATTGTTCAAGAGTGTCTAACATATAGTCTTACACACATCAAGCATTTTACAAATGCCTATTAGACTTAATTTGAACTTAGCTTTAGAAAGATGGAGGTAGAGTTAATTCGAAGAGTCTAGGAGGAAGAAGAAATAAGTGTATTCTGATGAACGTAAGTACCTGTCATATAATGATTTGCAAAAATAAAAAAGCTCAGATTTTATTTCATTCAATCACCATCTCTTGCTTAAACCCGCCAACTTAACCCCCCTTCCTATTTAATGTCTCCTATGATGGGAAACTCCTCATCTCTAGCTCCTCTTTGCCATTTCTAGAAATACTTTGCTATCTGACAAGAAAACAGTAATGGAAATGGAGTTTTCAGCACCTAGGGAGAATGGCTGAAAAGAAATCATTAACTGGCACAAATTCAAAATTGGGAGTTAATATTTGTAGGTGAAAATTTTGTGATTTATTTTACCTCTGTTTTCCCCTCCCTTAAGAAGGAAATAAATTAGTGCAATGCAGTTCAAATCGATGTTAATTCTAGGTACACCAAAGAACACAGAAACAAATTATAGAAGCATATTCTCATATCATTAACTAAGGAAGGAAAAATGATTTTTAGATTTAACATAATTAATACCAATATAGAGAGTTGTTCCATATATTAAATGAATTTATGCTTCCTTAGGAAGCCAAACTCCCATATCCCAACAATTAGGTTCTTGTTTTGTAACTGCTCTAATTAAACCACTATTCATAAACAGGACTTTTTTAATTTCCTGGAATTATACACAACCTAATAGAAGAACATTTGCAAGGTAAAAACTTCTCCCTTAGTAGAGCACTATCAGAGGTTGTGCGTGGGGTAGGAGGACAAACTACAAAATTACCAGTCTGCCTTGATTTTTTCTTCTCTCACTGCACTGACCTGCTTTTCATGATACTAATGAAATGCACCAGAAGAACTAGAAACTCCCCAGATGCTGTCTTTTTCACCTAACTTTTTTTCACCTGAGGCTAGTACCTGGTGCCAGGAAGGGCAGCAATACTGCACTTCCCAGTGCAGTCCAGCACCCTATCTTCAACCGCAACAGGCCCTCCAGATGTTGTTATCCCAATGGGAGACTGCAATACAAATTTTGTAAGCTCGAGATGCAAATGGCTATTTCAGCCTGATCATTTGATAAGAATTTGTCTTCAATTATCTCCTCACAAACCATCATAGTAAGCAACTAGTAAGTCCACAAGGCCACTACGCTGACATATGAATAAAAACTTTCAAATATACACAAAAACGAAACTCCTCAACTCCTTCTGTGGCTGCCCTACTTACCATCTCAGCTTTGCCATGTGAGAACCCCAGATACATGCCTGCACCTGTTAAAGACATAGCTGATGATCTCAGAGGGAAAGGTGTGGATTAGCCTTCCTAACAAGGGTGTTGTTGGGTAGAAAAATCAAGTTTCATGTGCACTGTCAGAAAGTTGCCCTGGTACCTAATGGTAAACAAATTAACTGATGTTTCTGTAAGGATTACTTCACTATATGAAGATATCACGTTTTAAAGAAGGGGACACTAAACCGTATGCCTTCAGAGATGATAATTATAAGAGTATATTCTCTTCTATTAGTTTACCACCAATTGATAGTCCCAGTTTCTTTCATGATTCTTAATTAGATAATAGTAATGTTGACAGCAAGGGTATTACTGCACCACAGCCTAGTCTGGCTTTTAAAAATGGGATTTGGGGTAACAAGAGAACCACACAAGAGAAAGTAGATATATTGTGAATCTCCATCATCTCTACTAGAATAAATTTTTTTTTTCCTATGGATAATGAAGTTCCTGATGATGTTAATCTTTGGCTTTTAGAATAAAAAAACATTTTTCTTATTATTACTAATGACTTAAGAGTTTTATAGATTTTGATTTTAACTGAGAGCATTTCTTAAAGCATCTACAGTAGCCATTTAAAAAAGTCTTCTGCATTATAAGCTATAAGGGGGCTGCACTGCTCAGAGCCTTCTTCAAGAGAACCTGCTGGGGGGCGGGAAGGGGGGGCTGGGGTTGTGGCTCAATTGTAGAGCCCTTGCCTATCATGTATGAGGCCTTGAGTTCGATCCTTAGCACCACATAAAAAATATAATCAAGAAAGGTATTGTGTCCATCTACAACTAAAAAAATATCTTTAAAAATCTTTGAAAGAGAGAGGGGAGAGAGAAAGAGAGAGAACCTGCCATGAGGAGTGCAGTCAACTGGCAGCCTTCAGTAGCCACAGCCCTGCATTCATTTCATATGCATTTTAAGGGCAGCTTCTCCCCAGGCAGCTCCCAGCCAATGACTAAGTAAGTGCAGCAGGGTACTAGAGTCAGAGGATTTCTGACCCACTTGGGTCTCTGCTCACAGGCAGTCTTGCAGACTTAGTTGTTCAGGAGTTTCTTGCAGCTGTACTGCAGACCAACATATGTCCTACTCTTGCTTTTCCTTGCCTCTCTCCTTTCACAGAGACCAAATCCATACTGTGTTCTGAGTGTTCTCTGCTGCCTCTTCTTGCTCCCTCCTCTCACTATCTTTCACAGATATTTTCTCCAATAAAAATCTAGCACTTCTAATGCCATTTGCTTCTTGGAAGACCCAAGTGGACACTTTTGAGCCCTAATTGTGTGTGTGTGTGTGTGTGTGTGTTTTAATCTAAATTTTTACTGATTTTAATCTTTAAACTTGTTGCACTTGAATTGTCTCACCTCTGAAGCATGGAAATTAAATCAAGATATTGAGAACTTACTAGAATTTCTTGTCTTACACGAATGTGTGACTCTATGTTGTGTACAACCAGAGATATGAAAAATTGTGCAATATATGTGTAATATGAATTGAAATGCATTCTGCTATCATATATAACAAATTAGAATAAATTTTTAAAAATATAAAAAAGAATTTCTTCTCTTTTAACTGACTATATGTTGGGTTATTAGTCATTCAAGTGAAACAAGAAGGAATAAAATGTTCCCTTGAGTAGAGTTCTTCCTTTCATTGGAATAGGTGGTTTATTGTTTTTATCTCCTACTGGCATCATTCATGAGCTTTAAATTCATGAATGTCTCTTTCTGAATGGTTCTGTATGAATGGAAGACGGAATTTTTAGTAGTTTAGTCCTTCCATTGTGTATGAAAGAACCAGAAAATAAAAGAATAGCAGGAGCTCAACCCCCAAAAAAACTTGAAGGACAGGCTTCTTTTTTGTTTAATTTTTTAAAATTTATTTGTTCTAATCGGTTACACTTGACAGCAGAATGCTCTTTGATTCATTGTACACAAATTGAGCACAATTTTTCACTTCTCTGGTTGTACACAAAGTAGGGTCACACCATTTATGCAATCATATATGTACCTAGGGTAATGATGTCCATCTCATTCCACCATCATTCCTATCTCTATTCCCCCTCCCTTCCATCCCCTTTGCCCAATCCAATGTTTCTCCACTCATTCCATGACCCCTACTATAGATTAGCATCCACTTATCAGAGAAAACACTTGACCTTGGTTTGGGGGGATTGGCTTACTTTGCCTAGCATGACATTCTCCAACTCCATTCATTTACCTGCAAATGCCATCATTTTATTCTCTTTTATTGCTGAGTGATATTCCATTGTGCATATACACCACAGTTTTTTATCCATTCATCTACTGAAGGGCATCTAGGTTGGTTCCACAGCTTGGCTATTGTGAATTGTGCTGCTATAAATATTGATGTGGCTTCTTTACTGTAGTATGCTATTTTTAAGTCCTTTGACTTGATAATATTGGATTAGGCTTTGACTTCATTAACAAGGCTCCTAAAGCACAAGAAACAAAATTAAGAATCAATAAATGGGATGGATTCAAACTAAAAAACTTCTTCTCAGCAAAAGAAATAATGAAGTGAGGCGAGAGTCTACATTTTGGGAGCAAATTTTTGCCACACACACATCATATAGAGCTCTAATCTCCAGTGTTCCATATATAAAGAACTCAAAATTATAGCACAAAAAAACACAAACAACTCAATCAATAAATGGGCTAAGGAACTGAACAGACACTTCTCAGAAAAAGATGCACAATCATTTAACAAATATATCAAAAAATGTTCAACATCTCAGTAATTAGAGAAATGCAAATCAAAACTACTCTAATATTTCATCTCACTTCAGTCTGAATGGCAGTTATCAAGAATAGAAGAAACAATAAGTGTTGGTGAGGGTGTGGAGGAAAAGGCACACTCATACATTGCTGGTGGGACAGGCCTTTAAATGGTAAATACTTCTAGCCTCTTAAAAGTACTCTCCAAGGGGCTAGGGTTATAGCTCAGTAGTAGAACCCTTGCCTAGGATGTATGAGGCACTGAGTTTGATTCTAAGCACTGCACATAAATAAAAGCCCATGAACAATATATAAAAGTAATGTCCAATGCAAACTCCAGACTGCTTAATATTGTTCCTTATCCAATGGAAATGCAAATATCCTACAAACACCCTACTGTATAACTTAACTCTTAAATTTGAGTGTTTCCAAATAACATTTCTGAATTACCTTGGACAACTTTCTAAGTATTTTCTATTATTCTTTGAATCAAGCTGTATAGAAGATATTCAGAGGGAAAAATCTTCTTCACAACTTAAACTTACTCAATGCCCACATATACTCAATCCCAGACAATCCCTGGGCTGTGGATATCCTACATCTTTCTAGAGTATTTCCTTAGCAGTCTTGATAACTTCTTCTAAATGTTTCCAGAGAACTTATTTTGCCTGGAAAGCCTTTTTTCAGTCTTATACACCTATAAGTATATTTTCTGCCATCATATTTTAATGATAGTTTTGTTGGATATGCAATTCTAAATTCAAAGTTGTTTTCTTCAACATTTTAGAAATTGTTAAGTGAGATCACTGTCGAGATGGCAACCTCATTCTTGTTTATTTTTTATAGGTGCTCTACACATTCCTTCTGGAAACCTGTAGTATTTTCTATTCTGTTTTGTCTTATTTAAGTGAACAGTATGTGGCTTTTTCCTTTTCTCTCTCCTGTGTTACACTCTATGAGATGGTTCCATCTGTCTTCCATTCCCTTGGCACTTCTATTATATATTCTACCCCTTAATTCTTTCTATATTTTTTGAGAGTTTCTCTGAAAATATCCATTCTGCTGTTTAGTTTACATTTTTCCTTCTCTATTTTTATTTTCACCATTCCATTTGCCATCTCCAATGCTTCTTCTTGGCTTACCCTTTCAATACTTCTTCCTGCTTTCTTTTAGTAATCTTTAAATCTTCCAGATATTGTAGAATTAATAACATAATCTCTGGAGTATATGATGAAAATAGTCAATATCCTGAAAGATTCAAATTTGCTATGATGCTTAGATTCTATTTATACTTATTTAATTTGTCCTATGTATGCTAATTTTGTTGAGTGTATCTGAAACTTTGGTTAATAATAGCTAACCTCAGGATAGGTTAAAGCCTTGTCAAAGAGCCAAGTCACACTCCAGGACTCTTTACCCATGTGTCATTCTGGATTTAAACACTCCACTCTTCACAGGCAAATCTGCTTCATGTTATACAACCCTACGTGGCAGTGTCTTTTCATTTTTCTCTGTCCATTTTAACTGCTCAATCTCATGGATATGAAGGGAAGAATGTGAAAGAGAAGTTTGTCAGAATCTGATTAGTAACCTTCTCTATGATTATTTGCTCTTCGTCCATCCAAGGCCTTCGATTCTTCCCTAATGTTGCCATTATAGTCCCTGAAACACTGAACTGTTGCTGCTGTTTATCTGTCCTATACTGGTCATGGTGAAAATAAGGCAATTGAGAGAAAACTGGCACAACCAAAGCTCTCTCAAGAGAAATTTTTCTTCCTCACAAACTTATGAGCGTACAAGAAAGAAATGATAGTGATCAGAGAAAGATACTGAGCCAAAAGATACTTGCCTGGCACACTCTAAGGAATTGGTAAAAGAGGCCTTAAGAATTTGGCCTGGAAAAATTCAACGAGGCTCCAAGGGACTTTGATGTTTACCTCTCTGGTATACCAAGATGAGGGAGAGATGGGGTGGATTGGATAGTATGGTGCTTTTGCAAGTATCCTGTAATATACTCCAATTTAAAAAAGATGGCAGATATAATTTATTTGTCAATGGTCATTTTCTAGACTGTGGTTCTATTTCCTAGTTCACCGCCAAGTTTCTAAATATAACCTCAAGCTTGACTTCCCTTAAGTTCCAGTGGAAAAGCCTGGGTTATTTATGCCAAAGTCATCTCTGACATCAGAGTTATCTCAAAAGTGAAGGAACTGATGGTCATGTTGAAATTATTCCTTCTACCTTTCACTCTGGCTCCCTTACCCCTTCACATCAGAACTGCAAGATCTGTACCTGCTTTAATTTCCTTCCACTATCTGTTGACAGACAGTACCAAATCAGCATGACTGGGGGCATGTCTCTTCTCCAATAAAGTATTCTGACAGTCCTTCATCAACAGAAAGCTGGTGGCCACTCACCCTTAAGGCTTCAAGTGTGCTATTGATCTCTTCGATAAATAGTCACTTCTCCCTTGTGCTCTCTGGCAAACCACATTAATTCATACAATACGAATATTGACACTCCACTGTCAAAGAAAACCTTGACAGGAAGTATCTAAAATGGTCTGAGAAATCCACATTCTGCTGGCCAAAATGGTGTTCCAATTTTACCACTCACCTGCCATGTAGTGAGGACAAATATATTCAATCTCTTTGGGCTTCAGTTTCCTAATCAATAAAAATGAAGATGTCCTTCTACTTCTAGCAGTATAGAATTTAATCCCTCTGTTATAAAACTAATTTTCAAGGAAGTTTTGTACCCATACTTTGATCTTCATGGCTTTTATCTTCCTCATCACTAAGCTTTGCCCTCCTCATTCCCTTTCTTTAATTTTCACACATGCCACAACTTGACAAACTTACAACTTATCTTCAACCAGTTTAAACTTAAAAAAAAAGTTTACCTTATCCATAGGTAGTTTCAACTGGAAAGTTAGGCCAGGTTTTTCTTCTTCAGAATATCTCCTTAATCTGATTTTCACCATGAAAAAATAAAATAAAAATTCACCTTTAGAAAGTCATCCCTCTGTTTTGATATAATTGGATTAGAGCAAGAAAAGGGTAAAAGTAAGAAATGGTCTTGAGGTACATATTTTGGTAATTAACCACAGGTTCTCTGTGTACTCAACAAGAAATTTCTAAATGATAAATTGGCCTGTTAGTAAATGCTTTGCAAATAGCAGTTTATTGAATGACTAAATATTTCTACATTTATGACCACACTTAATGTTTAATTTATAGTTTCTGAGCCATGGGAAAGAAGAAATGTTGTGAAACAGCTGAAATCATTTTGGTGTAGCCCCAGTACATAATAGAAGGTAAAAGTGATAAGAAATGACATTGGAGGCATAAGCCCAGGCTAGACCATGACAGACCTTGAAAACCACTCTAGGAGGCCTGCAGGCAGTGTAAAATCACCAAGAGATTGCAGGTATTGCATATATATCATGAGCATCATTGTAATTTCAGTATAGAATCTATACTTGAGAGGAAACAACTGTGGTTAGGAATCCTATTAGGAGGTGATATATTCCAGGCAAATGGTAATTGTGCCCTGGATTAAGTAGATGAACAGAAGTAAGCCCATTTGTGAGTAAGAAAAAAAAAAGTAAGACAGTGTTGTTATTATAATTTGTTTAGAGAAAGGAAAAGAGAAAAATCAAAGAACTCACCCAGTTTTCTGGCATGAGTGAATGTGATGCCACTGATAAGTCACACAGAGGAAGAAATAACAGATGAAAGTTTGTGGTCAGTTGAGATTTGGGCATTCAGAGGTAAAGATGTCCTTTAAGAGCAATGACAAGGTCTTTGACAAAGTTTTTACTAGTCCAATCATCAGTATTGTCAGGAGTGGTCTCTCTCCCTGAAATGAATGTGAGCATGTTCACTGATCCTCATAACATAAAGCACAATCTCCTTGGCAGAGCCTTGCTCTGCACAGAAACACTGACCCTAACAGGACCTCCACCTTGCATTATTATTCTTGAAGTTCCTTCTGCATCATAGTCTTATTGCTGCTATGTATCTTTCTCTCTAAAGGTAATGTTTTCAACAGAATCTTTAATCAATGCAACTCTGGGGCAACACAAAAGAATCCAGGTAGTGTTTCCCAACTCTTGCTGCTCTCTTCTTTATAACTTTGTGACAGAGTATATAAAACAAACCAAAACATCCTTACTTATAAAATACCCAAATTAATCTACAAATTTGATACAATTCCTATGAAAATTTATGTGGAACTTTTTTAGTGAAAAGAAGAGAGAAAGAAAGAAAGAGAGAGAGAGAGAGAGGGGAGGGAGGAAGGAAGGAAAAGGAAAAGGAAAAGGAAAAAATCTTAAGCAAGAACAAAGAGGAATCATACTCTGTAATTTCAAACCATGCTACAAAACTTCAGTAACTGAAATAATATAGACAATTAGAGGACTGAAACAGAATAAAAGGCGCAGACATAAATCTGTGAATATATGGCAATCTAATCTTTGATAAGGGTGCCAAGAACACATATTGGGGAAAGGAAACCCTCTACAATAAATAGTGTTGGGAAATCTAGATATCCACTTGCAAAAAAAGAAAGGAAAAAGAAATTGGACCTTTATCTTATATCATATGCAAAAATTAACTAGAAATTAATTATAGTTAAGAGTTAAATTTAAGATGTGAAATTATAAGCTCCTCGAGTAAAACATGGGTGAAAGCTCCTTGACGTCAGTCTTGACAATGATTTTTTGAATGTGACACAAAAAGTATGAAGCACAAAAGCAAAAATAAACAAAAGTAGAACTGCATCAAACTAAAAAGCTTCTGCACAGAAAAGGAAACAACAAAATGAAAATGCAATCTATGGAATGGGACACAATAAGAGGTTAGTATCTCTAGTATATATGAACTCAAACAACTCAGTTGCAAATAAGTAATCCAAGTTTTTAAATGGGCAAAGGACCTTAACAGACATTTTTCCAAAGGAGGTATATAAATGGGAAACAGGTATATAAAAAGGTGCTGAACCTCACTAATCATCAGAAAAATGCAAATAAAAACTACAATGAGATATCACCTCATACCCATTGGGATGGATATTATGAAAAAAAAATAAGAAAGAATAATTATTGGTGAAGCTTGGTATAGCCTTTATGGAAAACAGTATGGAGGTTCCTCAGATCTTAAAAATAGAACTACCATATGATCCAGTAGTCCCACTTCTGGGAATATATCCAAAGAAATGAAATAAGTGTCTCAAAAAGATATCTTTATCCCTATTCATTGCAGCATTATTTGCACAATAGCCAAGATCTGGAAAGAAAAACTCTCTATGACAGATGAATAAAGAAATTGTAGGATATACACACACAAAAGTTCATTATTCAGTAATAAAATGGAGGAAATTTTGTCATTTGCAACAACATTGATGAACCTGTAGGACACTATGCTAAGTAACACAGAAAGAAAATACTACATAATCTAACTTGTATGTGAAATCTAAAAAGGTTGAACTCTTAGAATAAAATAACAGAATTACAGTTGTCAGGGTCTCAGGATTGGTGAAAGGGGGAGATATTAGTCAAAGGGTACAAACTTTCAGTTATTAGATGAAGAAGTTTCTGGGAAATATACAGAATGGGTGATCATGGATGTACTGATTTTGATTGTAATAATCACTACATTATGTAATCTATATCAAATCATCATGTTGTGAAGCTTGAATTTAAATGTCAATTAAATTCTTTAAAATAAAATTTTGAAAAAGAGAAAAAGAAAGACCAACCTGTTTGGATTTTACGTAATGGAAGTCTTTCCAAATAAAATTTCTGAAGCCCAAACAGAAACCTGGTTTTGAGCAGTATTCCTACATTTTCTTAGGCTAACTCTAGCCTAAGATAGAAAGGAATTGGAAAATTTCTCTAATTTCTTTAAGTTGAAACTCTCCAAGTCTGCATTCATGACAAGAAGCCTTTCACTTGTGATATTTAATATTTATATCTGGAAAGAAGATTTTTTAAGAAACTCTAGGAATAAACGAGGAGGAGGGCAGCGTTTATTGATGCCAATGTAATTGAATAAAGACCTACTTTTTCAAAACTACAATGTTCTCAGAAAGAACTAATTTTCCTATGAGTTATTCAGTATGTGGACATATAATCATTAGTTATAACAGCAAAAGGGGACTTTGGAGATCATCTGGCCCAATTTTCTCATTTTGCAAATAATGAAACTGTGGCTCCCCAAAAGCTAAATGCTTTGTAGAGTAGTAGCAGAGCTGTGCATTAGAGCCAGGTCACCTAACTCCAGGCCTGTGACATTACCATGAACATATATAACTTCTCTAGGAAAAAAGTCATAGGATACTCTACAGAATCTATCACAAAGAATATAAAAGCTGATTGCATTCACCTAATTCCCTCATGTACATATCTCCAGTAATATAGTCATGACTTAAACAATATGAAAATCAGAGGTTTTTGCAATCATTAATTCATTGGTTATATAAGCCCTATAAGAATTATCAAGTGTCCAAAGTGCTTCACATAATACAAAAAAAAAAATTATCAATCCACAGTAAAGTTAAGCTTAGCCGTTCTCAAACAGAGGCAATGTCAGTTGTAAGTTTCTAAAGATATTTTTATTGTCATAAGTGGAGAGTTACTATTAATGTCCAGTGAGTAGAGGCTAGGAATGGTTCTAATCATCCTAGAATAAACACAGCAGCACCCCCCAGTGAATACCTCAACTAAAATGTCAATAGTGCTAAAGTTGAGAAAACTTTGTCTAGATTAATAATACAAGTAGCAATTTCAAACTCTTCTATGACTGACTAGAGGTGATAGTGTTGGTTTGAAAGAAGTAAAAAATAAGGAGTGGTAGATAGATACATGGAACAGATCAAATGTATTTCACAAGGCAAACACAACAACCCAGGAGACGGAGTCTCAGAGGAAGTGTAAGGTAGCGGCTGAAGTCATTGAGCTTAGATTCATTCTCTTCTCGCCATGTGTCTTTGAGAAAGTTACTCTAAATATTCCTAAATCTTGGTTTCCTTCACTCTAAAGTGGAAGTTAAAGTAATAGTACACCTTTTCCAGGTTAGTTGTAAAAATTAAATGTGATAATATATAATTATACACACACACACACACACACACACACACACTGCCTGCATCTAATAAATGCTGATAAGTGGCCATAATTGTCACCAGATTTAGAGATTAACAAAATTATTTAAATCCAATTTTCCCATTTAATAGATGAGAAAATTAAGTCTCAAAGGTAAAAACATGAATATTTTATATTTTTTCTATCATTCTATTTGACAGTAGACACTGGATAAATATTATGTTATTTTATCACCAAATCCTCGACATCTCAGGCAAGGCAAGGCAAAAGAAAAGGCAAGGCACAAGATGTCCAAACATTAAGTGTCTCATCCAAAGTTGCCTTACAACATAGTAAGGACCCTGATTCTCAACTAATAACCAAGGACTCATTTGCTAATATCACAGCAGTGAAAGTTTCAAATCATGCCTATTTCTTTTTTTTTAAGGCATCACTCCTGATTTGATCAATTAGACCATATTCATATTTCCCTTAAAGGTAAAACTCCCAAATTAAAAATGATTGATTGATTGATTGCAGGTAGCATAAATCATTCATAGGCATGAGCTCTGACAGGGCCCAGTTCATTTGATGTCTTCTCAACAATAAAGTATATTAATCCACTAGCTTAATAAACCTTGTATCAATTTATCTAAATTCATCAAGAATAATAAAATATCAGCAGTTACAATGCCAGTGAGCAAACTCTTTCTTCATAAAGATGTGGACCAGTGGTGTTTTTGAAAGAGAGTCTGTGAGCCGTTCAAGACCCACTACATGTGTGATATGTTCTGTGGAGTTCCCCCAACTCCAGGTGGATCAGGGCTTTCTCTAAAAGCCACAGAGAGGAGTTGTAGGAGTCCAGACCAAGGAAAAAAGTCTTCAATCCTAAGGTAAAATACATGACTTCCTGTCCTACTCCATCAAAGGCATACAGAGAAGGCCAGACCTGAGGACTGCCGGAGCCAAGATCAGGAGTTACACTCCTTCCAATTTTGGAAGAGTAAAGGAAAGATACAAGAGAACACTTAGGGCAAGACTTAAAGCTGTATCTGCCCTGGGATTCCTCCCTCTGCTTTGTTTCTTTACTGAAGTTATAGATGATTCCTTCTACATTTGTACATCGATAGTGGAACAAAAGAATAGCTATTCCCAAACCTGACATATCACAAGCCTTGCTTTAAGCAAATCTACTGATCCACCAAAATTTCCATACCAAAAAGGTACCATACAGCCAGCTCAAGGCAACCATAGAGCAATAAATCAAGAGAAAATATTTGCCTCTCCTGTAACCTGTTGCCTCCCTCTGATCTCTGTCATGACTGCCCATTGGCAGAACCTAGAGGAAAAGGAATCTGATGATGCTGTTAAGACTTGTCATCCTCTTGGGGTCAGACAGCAGTATGGCAAGGCTGCAGACTACATCTGTAGAGACAAAGAATATCTGATACATTTATGTCAACCTGAAAGTCTCTGGCCATTTCACAATGAGCTCAACAGCCCAAACAGAGACAAGACTATTATAATCTGGGTATGAAAACCAAGTCTTTCCTTAGCTGTTTGCATGGTCTTGTACAAATAACTTTACTTTCTTAGTTTGCTCATCTGAAAACTGAAAAAAAAATAACATATAATTTGTATTATATCTATCTTATACCAGTCAATTATGAATGTTTTGAATATGTAGATGTTAACTTGGTTGATCTTCACAATGACACTATTCCTATTATTCCCAATTTACAGATGAGAAAATTTGGCACAGAAAATTTAAGAAATATGCTTAAAACTCACACAACTAGTGTAGTAATGACATAGTCAGAATTCAAAATCATGTAGGAAAGGCCCAAAAGTCATACCTGTAAGCATTATGTCATGCTGCATCTCAGCAATACTAATATATATATATATATATAATATATATATATATATATATATATATATATATATA
>NW_025999990.1:5075803-5104045 GCF_001458135.2 Marmota marmota marmota | reverse complement strand
GGAATAGCACAATAATATCTCAGAAGGTGACCCTGCTATACTAAATTTATAATAGATCTATTTGTTCATCCATTAATTCAAAAACTATTTATTGATTTCCAAATATGTCAAGCAGTAGGAAACAATATGGATACGGAATAGTAAGGGAAAAAAATATGGACCTCTTCTTATGGAGTTTCTAGTTTGATTATCATCGAATAACAAGGTGAACAAAAGCACAAGACATTAACCCTGTGTGTGATAGGTGTTTAAACATAGCTCAGATATAACATACACACCTTATGCTTTAAAAAAATGAATAGGGCTGGGGATGTGGCTCAAGCAGTAGCACGCTCGCCTGGCATGCACAGGGTGCTGGGTTCAATTCTCAGCACCACATAAAAAAAATAAAATAAAGATGTTGTGTCCACTGAAAACTAAAAACTAAATATTAAAAACTCTCTCTCTCTCTCTCTCTCTCTCTCTCTCTCTCTCTCTCCCTCTCTCTCAAAAAAAATGAATAAATGGTAGCTTTCATGTGCAATCTCAAGAGTGATTGAACAATTGCCAGATTTGGGGAGACTAGAAATGATGCTAGAAGGCATAGGCATTTAACTCAGAACTTAAGAAGAACTTTGACAAATGGAAAAGGTAGTTAGGAAATTCCCAAATTACATCAGAAAATGAGAAAATGCCTGAGAATTCAAATGACTCAAGGAACTTTTAAGAGAAACAAAACCATTTAGATTCTTTTTTCAGGGCAGGGTACTGGGGATTGAACCTAGGGGCTCTTAAAAACTTAGCCACACCCCCGGCCCTTTTTTTATATTTTATTAGAGAGAGGGTCTCACTGAAGTGTCTAGAGCCTCACTCAGTTACTAAAGCTGGCTTTGAACTCAACATTCTCCTGCCTCAGCCTCCAGAGTCACTGAGATTACAGGTGTGTGCCAAAATGTCTGGCCTTTTAGCTTCTTTTATAAATGCATGTTAAAATACACTGACTCAAACTTTATTTATCTATCATTTCACCTATTGTAGAGCTGTTCTCAGCCATGTTTACAATTAATCAATATCTGAGTTGATAGAAAAATGGTGATTCCCTCTGCTTCTTCCTCTCTGACCTCCATAAAGAAGGTGAAGACTTAGGTAGAGAAACTCTCTTTTTTGAACAGACACTTCATATAGTCTCAATGGAAAATTAAATTGGCATGATCTGGAGCTGATCATCTGTGGACTGAGACCTCTAAAACCATGAGTGCCAAGTAAACTTTTTCTCCTCTCAAATTGTTCTTGACAGGTCTTTTGGTCGCAGCAGCAAAAAAGCTGACTAAACATTCCTCTTGGAACAGACAGTGAAATATTTCCTTAACAGTTTCAAGAGGGGAGAGATAAACCTTCTTTTAGCCACAGCATATAGGAAGATCCAAAACTGAGGGTCAAGCAGGCTTTGAAAAAACCCATTGGAAAACCAGCCCTATCCTAAACAGAATGTATTTCTAGAAGCATTGGAAGTCTGTGATGCATAAAATATTACTATAGTAACAACAAACCTCAATCCCAATTTACAGTTGGATTAACTCAAATCCTCACATAAAAGTTTAGAGAAAGGAAAGTCATACCTATATCCATGCACAAAAACTATTCCCTCAGTCACTACTGTCCTGCACAAGAAGTCCATTTTTCAACAAAGAACCATGAGGCATGTGAAAAGGCAAGAATAAATATCATGCTGACAAGAGACAAAGTCATCAACAAAACCAGACTCAGACTCAGACACAGATATTGAAATTATCATGTAAGAAATTTACAATAATTTGGGTGCATTAGCTAAAGACTCTAAAATATCGCTTCTCATAGCAGAGTATTCAGAACCACAAGGTTCCAATAGCATTTACCCAAGGCCTGACAACCAAAAATGATTCCTGTCATTGCAAATGTTCCAGGAACGAAGGAGAGAGGGGCAGGTGGAAGGGAAGGAAGAGGAGGAGGAGGAGAAAGAAAAAATAAACCTAAATCTAGCATATATAAATTGCTGAAATACAAAGAGAAAAGTCTTGAAGGCAGTGAGAAGAAAGACCTACAGGGAAATGCAGATAAAAATCACAACAGACTTTCTCCAGGAGAAATGAAGTGATTTACGTATAATACAAAAAAAAAAAAATGAAACAGAAGTCTATACCTAGCAAAAGTGATTTTTAAAAATGAAAGAAAAATAAAACTTTCTCAGAAAAACAAAAACAAAGAAAATTAATTGTCAGTAGGCTTAAAAGAAATGTAAAAAGATTTTTCAGGGAGAAGGAATAAAATACTTGACAGAAATTTGAAATTACACCCACACACAAAGATGAAAGTACTTTAGGTGTTACTAGTAATGGAATAAATAAAGGTATAGAGAATTTATTTTCTCTTACCTATAATTGCTTGACTCTCAAGCAAAAATAGTAGCAGGGCATTATTTGTTTATAGCATATGCAAAAGTCAAATTAAGAAAACAATGGCACAGGGCTGGGGTTGTGGCTCAGCGGTAAATCGCTCGCACAGCACGTGTGAGGCCCTGGGTTCGATCCTCAGCACCATATAAAAATAAAATAAAGATATTGTGTCCATCTACAACTAAAAAATAAAATATTTAAAAAAAGAAAACATGGCACAAAGGATGGGAGAAAGAAATTAGAATCAAATTGTTGTAAGATCTTGATACTATGCATGAAACAGAGTATTATTTTCAGGTAAAATGTGATAAAATAGATTTACATGTTATAAATCTGAGTGATCCACTAAAACACTTAACAAGGAGGAATAATAAGGGAATATTGAAAATAAATAACAATTAATGAAAAGCTCAATCAATCCTAGAAAGGAGAAAAGTGGGGAAGAAAAAAAGTAAGGATGGAACAAATGCAAAACAGTTAGCCAAATGGTAGATTTTAATTCAACACTATCAATAAATACAAAAATATGAATGGCCTAAAAACATTAATTAAAAGAGGGAAAACTTCATATTGTATTTTTAGAAAACAAGATCTAATTGCTGTGAACTAGCGACTCACTTTAAATATAAAGGCACAGATAGAGGTAAAAGGATGGAAAATAATGCATCTTACTACAACTAGGCAATATAAAGCTTCTGCAGTTATATGAATATGAGACAGACAAAATATCTTTTCTTGGGGGAGGTGCTGAGGATTGAAGTCAGGGGCACTCGATCACTGAGCCACATCTCCAATCCTATTTTGTATTTTATTTAGAGACAGGTCTCACTGAGTTGCTAAGTGCCTTGCTTTTGTTGAGGCTGGCTTTGAACTCAGTATCCTCCTGTCGCAGCCTCTCAAGCCTCTGGGATTACAGGCGTGGACCACTGTTCCCAGTGAGACAGATAAAATATCTGTACAGAACAAGGAATATGATCAGAAATAAAAACAGATATCAAATAAAGATAGAAAAGTAAGTTCTCCAGGAAGATTTAACAATCCTATCTGTGTGGGCACATAACACAGATCTTCAAATTATATAAAGTGGAAAGTGACAGAACTGATAAATCATTATTTATATAATTGAGGAAACAGGTATTTAGAAAATCAGTTAGGATAGATCAGACCTAAACACCACTATCAACCATCCTGACATATTGACATTTATACTCTATTGACTCAGCAATTGCAATTTACACATCTGAGTGCATATAAAATATCCATCAAGATAGACAATATTATGGGCAAGAAATAAAATGTCAACAGATTTGAAAGAATAAAAGTTGTATCAAGTATGCTCTCAAACATAATGGAATTAAGCTAGAAATAGTAATAGGAAAATATCTGGGAAATTCCCAAACTGTGGGAAACTAAAGAAGACACTTCTAAATACATTGGGGTAGAATAGAAAACCTTGAAGCATATTTTTTAATTATTTTAAATAAATAAAACAAGTCACAATTTGTAGGATAGACTGATAGCAGTCTTTAGAGGTTAATGTATAGCATTAAGTGGTTATCTTAGAAAAGAATAGTGTAAGATCCATAATCTAAGCTACTTCCTTAAGAGACTAGAAAAATAAGCAGAAATTAAACAGAAAGGAGGAAATGATCAACAAAAATTAATGAAACAAAATCTATACAGAAAATTAATTAAAGCAAAACTGATGACTTAGAAAATATAGTTTTTTAACCGGGAAGGAAATGACCCCAGTTGCCCTAGGTCTGGAATGCAGAAGGGAGACATAGCATCATCAGCCACCTGTGTACCTTGGAAGATAAACTTTTCTTTGAAAAGTGGATCAAGTTAAGGATGGATATCAAAGAACCTATAGTCAATAGTATGACCAGATAACCAGAGTGTGGCATATGAATTGAGGAAAAATAAAAGGTGAGTCATGGAGGTTTTAATCCAGTAACACAAAACATGTCAAAGTGTCCCTTCATGTGTTGTTCAACAAATGATCACAGGCAGCATTATGGATTAATGGATCACATTAATAATTCAGAACATATCTACTGTGGATTTTATTCCTCCTCACCTCTATAAAGGACAACTCTTCTCTATAATCTTTATCTCTTATTTTCTCCAGAATATTTTTTCCTTACCTCAACCTTCCAGTTTTGAAACACAGGAAGCACTAGTCTCCTCTTTGGTATATTAAGTGCTTCTGATCCTTCCCAGAATGGTCTCCTGGCCACCATGCTGGCAAGTCTTCCCTCACCCTGAATCTAGCATGGGCCCATAGCTTCATCCCTGCTCTCCTCATTGCCCATCTCTTCACTTAATTCTTCTTAAATGGAATAAATTAACTAAAATTCTATTTATATTTCCTTTCTCCACTGATCAAAAAACCACAATAATTTCCTGATCATATTCTCATTACATACAGATTATGGATATGTATTGGTATTTGTGAAATCTTCCTATCTTACCATTCATCTAATCTTGTAGCTTTCTTCTAATATGAAAACAAGGTCATATTATACCAATTCCTTCATTTTTTTTCTCATGAATCTTTCATCTTTGCATATGAGCAACTTCTTCTTTTATCTATTGAATTCAATCCTACCAGCCTTACAAGCCAAGATCATCTCACTTAATTCAAGGCAATTAAATATGGCCAATGAAATTTTTCATTAATTTTATGTCACATAAGTTATTAAAATTTATAGAATTTTTTAAAAGAAAGAAATCATCCTCACCCCACCCCCAGAGAGATGAACATTGTTAACATATAAATATTTAAGACTTTATCTTCTTTATGTGAACAAATATTTCTTCATATACAAATATTTTGAAACTTGCTTTTCTCATCCCTTAGCAATATTTGTTAATATAATTCAAAAACAACACTTATGAGCTTATATATCACCTTGAATTACTACATAGTATTCCATTGTATCTATCACTATTAAAAAAACTCACCCAAATTCCTATTATTGAACATTTGACCTCTGCCCAGATTTTATGTTATTAACACTGCTGTTGAGAGCATCTCTATGAACACATCATTGATCAGATGTGATTATTTCCACAGAACTTCTAAAAATGGAATTACTAAAAGAAAGGTACACACATTTAGAAGTCCATGATACATAGCACCAATTTTCCTTCAGGAAAATTTATACTAATTTAATTTTTATCAACTGTATTATGAAAATTCATTACCATCAGTCTTTCAGTATAAGGAATGTTATCATTCTTTTTTTCCCTAATGCCATGGATTCATTCACCAGTGCATTTTTCAAAGTCATTGTCAGAGTTAAAATTTGGTTTCTGTTTACTGCCCACTTTGCACCCAACACTTCAGTTTCCATTTGGAAGTAAGTTTCAGAGATGTAGTTCAGGTGAATTTTTCACAGAACCTCTTATCTCCATTTCCATTGAAGAAAAAAATCTTTCTGGATCATATTTTTGCAATGTTTTGTATTTCTAATTGATTATGTTAACAATTTTGAAGGGTGAGAATTAAATGTGGGAACTCAAATGACCATCAGAAACTAGAAAATTCTTATACAATTTTATTCTATTTTTAGCTTTAACAAATTAGATTTTAGGCATGATAGGAACAATCTAATCAACTTCTAACAGCAAATCTATCAGTTATATAAGATGGCAAGGGCAGTGATAATTGAAGAAAATTACCATCCATTATGATACAATGCTTAGTCTAATCATCTAACTCTTAAAACCTACTTCTAAATTGCCCTCCAAGAATATAGTTTTGTCAAATCTGCATGTCTACGTACATTCCTATTAAAAACATGACAATTTAAATAAATTGCCCCACCTATTTTAGCTCACATCTATAACCAATGATTAAAAAGAAATCTGTACAAGGTTTAGGACATCAGGAGAACAAAATCATAATTATTATCAAAATGACCACCAATTTATCTTCCAGTTCTTCATTACAATTTCCTTTGTTTTCTTGAGTTGCTGTATGATTTATTATATAAACCAATCTCTTTTTTTCATCCTACAACTCCAGTATCATGGTTTATCACTCACAAACCCAGATTTGAAAGCTTCTTTATCCTTCAGTGAGCAAGATTTCTGCAATGCATGTGTGCATGTATGTATGTGTGTGTATCCTTCCTGATTTTGAGCAGTCAATATTCTGCCACTGACAGGGCCTCCTCCTGGTTGTCAGAAAACAGCATTTACCTTTTTTATCTCTGGAAGTCATTTCTAGCACAAAACTATAAATTGATGTAAATAGTCTTAATTGTTAATCACATTATTTTAAGTCTGCTTTAATTTAGTTTCTATTTTTTCTGTAATTTAATTTAGTTTCTATTTTTTCTGAGTTTTAACTTGTTGTCCTTAAAGTGTGTTAGTCAAGGGTGTCCCTTAAAGGCCACTCAATAAATTAGGTAACAGTGCCATTGACTGTCTATTGTTCTGTGTGACTCCCCTAGTTACTGCTATGCTGGGTCCCACAGACTCCAAAGGGTGAGGAGACAATGAGTAAAGTTGTATTGGCCCTTTCCTGTTCATTCTTTCCCAAAGGGTAGAATACATAGGGTAGTTCTATTTTTAGGAACCTCCATACTATTTTCCATAGTGACTGTACTAAATTACATTTCGACCAACAGTATTTAAGTATTACTTTTTCTTTACAACCTTGCCAGTGTTTGTTTTTTAAATTAACCACGGAGCTTTTGTTTGTTTGTTTGTTTGTTCGTTTGCCTTTATAATAGCAATTTCTCAGGCCTAATTCCAGACCCAATGAATCAGAACTCTAGGTGATGATGTGCATCTTCCAAATGTTTAAAATTTGGTAATTTGAACATGGAGCCAGGATTAAGAACAGTTTGAATTGTTTGCAAATAATTCCTCCATTACTTTCCTTTCTATTATTGTAATTATTAACATATTAATTGTACAAATTAGTGGTTTCACTGTGGCATCTCCATACATGCATATATCATGCTTTGATCATTTCTACTCACTCTTTTCCTACTCTCCCATCCCTTCACCCACTTCCAGTCCCCAATAGTCCCCTTTCTATTCTGTGTTTGCTTTCTGTTTCAATGACAAAATACCTGAAATAATAAAATTATGAGGAGTAAATATTTGTTTTGGCATATGGTTTCATAGATTTCAGTTCATGGTAACTTGTCTCAGTTGTTTCCAGACCTGTGTTGCAGCAGAACATCATGATGGAAAGGATGCAGCAAAGCAAAGCTGCTTACCTCATTGGTGGCCAGGAAGCAAAGAAAGAGAGAAAGTGCAAGGGGCTGAGGGCAAGATATAGCCTTCATTATCATACAACAAAAAAGTATTTCCTCTCACCAGGTCCCAACCCCTAAGTTTCCAACTTCTCCCAACAATCTATTAAACTAGGAGTGAACTAATCCATTGATGAGGTTAGAGCCCTCCTGATCCAATCATCTTCCAAAGGCTCTACCTCTGAACATTGCTTCACTGAGACCTGATCCTTCAACACATATGCTCTTGGGACACATTTCCAAACCATAACCTATTCCCAAGTACTTTTTTTCCAGTTTCCATATAAAAGAGAAAAACTGTGCTACTTGTGTTTCTGTATCTGGCTTATTTTGCTTAAACTGAAGTCTTCTAGTTCCATCCATTTTCCTGAAAATGACAGAATTTCATTCTTCTTTATGGCTTTAATAATGCTCCATTGTGGGTATATAGCATATTTTCTTTATTCATTTATCTGTTGGTAGGCACTTAGGCTAATTCCATATCTTGGCTATTGTAAATAGTACCACAATAAACATGAGCATGCAGGTATCTCTTTTGTATTCTGACCTTATTTCCTTTAGGTATATACCCAGGAGTAGTATAGCTGGATCATATGGTAGTTCTATTTTTAGGAACCTCCATAATATTTTCCATAGTGGCTATACTAAGTTACATTTCTACCAACAGTGTTTTAAGTGTTTCTTTTCCTTTAGAATCTTGCGAGTGTTTGTTATTTTGTTTGTTTGTTTTTTTGTGAGGTGTTTTGTTGTTATTGTTATTTTGTTTGTTTGTTGTTTGTTTTTGATGATAGCCATTCTAACAAGGGTGAGATGGAATCTCAATGTAGTTTTGGATTTATATTTTTCTGATGGCAAAACATGTTGAGATTATTTTTCATATATTTATTGGCTATTTGTCATCTTTTCAGAAATGTCTATTCAGATCGCTTGCTCAATTATTAATTGGAATGTTAGTGAGGTTTTTAGTAAGTGTTTTGAGTCCTTTATAAATTCTTCATGTTAATCCTCTGCCAAATAAATAGCTAGCAAAAATTTCCTCCCATTCTATAGTTTGTCTCTTCACTATGTTGTTTCCTTTACTGTGCAGATTTTTAATTTGATGTAATGCCATTTGTTGATACTTGCTTTTATTTCTTGGGGTTTTTGGAGGCCTAGTCAATAAATTATTGCCTAGGCCAATATCTCAACATGTTTCGTCTATGTTTTCTTTTAGTAATTTCAAGTTTTACATTAAGGTCTTTGATGCATTTTGAATGGATTTTTGTGCAAGGTGAGACAGGTCTAGTTTCAATCTTCCATGTATGATCATCCAGTCTTCTCAGTTCCATGGGTCAAAGAAACTATCATTTCTCCAATATATGTTTTTGTCACATTTCTTGAGAATCATTTGGCTGAAGATGTAAGGATTTATTTCTAGATCTTCTATTCCATCTTTCTAGGGATCTGTTTTTATGCCAATACCATGCTGGTTTTGTCACTGTGTATCCTATGTTAGGTATTGTGATGCCTTCAGCATTGTCATTTTTGCTCAGAATTGCTTTGGCTATTCAGGGTCTTTTGTGATGCCACAAGAATTTTAGGATTTTTTTTTCTCCTTCTGTGAAGAATATCATTGGTATTTTGATAGAAACAACATTTAACTGTAAATTGCTTTGGGTAGGATGGTCATTTTAATATTAACTCTCCTAATCCATGAATATGGAGGTCTTACTACTTTCTAATCTCTCTTCAGTTTCTTTCTTCAGCGTTCTGTTATTTTTATCATAAAAGTCTTTCACATACTTAGTTAGGTTTATTCCTGGGTATCTTATTTTTGGGTATGCAGCTATTGTGAATGGGGTTGCTTTCCTGATTTCTTTCTGATTGTGTATGTGGCTATTGTGAATGGGGTTGCTTTTCTGATTTCTTTATTATTGATGTGTATAAAGGCTGAAGATTTTTATATATTCATTTTTTATACTGCTACTTTACTGTGTTTATCAGTTCTAATAGTCTTTTGGTGTAGTATGTAGGATTTTCTATGATAGAAACATATAATCTAACAGAGGGATTATTTAACATCCTCATTTTTTATTTGTATGCCTTTTATTTCTTTCTCTTGCCTGATTTCTCTGGGTAGAATTTCTAGTCCCATATTGAATAACAGGGGTTTTCAGCTACTCAGGAGGAAGGAAGAAGGATTGCAAGTTTGAGGTTAGCCTGGGAAATTTAGTGAGACCATGTCTCAAAATAAAAAATAAATAAATTAAAAGGGCTGGAGATGCAGCTCTGTGGTGATCACCTCTGGGTTTAATCCCCAGTGCCACATAAAAGAGGAGGTTTAGAATAGATACCCTTGCCTTATTCCAGATCTTAGATAAAATTCTTTCAGTTTTTCCCATTCAATATGATGTTTTATAGGGGTTTGTCATTTATATAGCCTTATAATGTTGACGTACAATTCTTTTGTCCCTGATTTATCATGAAGAGATGTTGGATTTTTATAAAACCTCTGAAATAATAAGGTAAATAATTATTTCCTCTTTTAAGTTTATTTTCTTACATATTTTGTCACAGTGACACAAAGCTGACTAACACAATGCCCTCCCTGCCTTTAGAGTTTTTGCTGAGAACTCTACTGTTAGTCTAATGGGTTTGCCTTCAAATGTGATTTGGCATTTTTCTCTTCCAGTTTTCAATATTAATCTCTTTATTCTGTACTTTTGGCAATTTAACTATAATATCTGTGGAGAGGTTCTTATCTGGTTCTAAATGCCTCCTGGATCCAAATGCCCATGTCATTCCTAAGATATGGGAAATTTTCTGCCATTATTTTGCTAAATAGTTTTTGTTTTTTTGTTTTTGTGGGGGTTTTTTTATTTGTTTGTTTTTTGGTACCAGGATTGAACTCAGAGGCACTTGGCCACTAAGCCACATCCCTCAGCCTGTTTAGTATTTTATTTAGAGTCAGGGTTTCACTGAGTTGCTTAACAACTTACTTTTGCTGAGGCTGGCTTTGAACTCATGATCCTCCCGTCTCAGTCTATGGAGTTGCTAGATTACAGGCACTGCACCCCGACATATTTCATTAAATAGTTTCTATGCCATCAGCATGTGGTTCTTCTCCATTCTGTATGCAGAATAGGCATGTTTGATCTTTGAATAATGCCCCAGGGATCTTTTATGTTCTCTTCATTCTTTCTTATGTTTTTTTTTATTGCTACCCAAATGTAGTATTTTGAGAGACTTATTATCAAGTTGTAAAATTCTTTCTTCTGTTTGATCTAGTCTGTTATTGAGACTTTTAACTGAGTTTTTTTAATCTGCTCACTGAGCTTTTCATTTTCAAGATTTCTGTTTGTTTTTTTCAAAATCTCTCTTTATTGAATTGTTCATTCAGATCTTGCATTGTCTTCCTTAATTCATTCAACTATTCATTTGTGTCCTCTTGGGTTTTATTGAGCTTTCAAAAAATCATTCTTTAGAATTCTATTTCTGGTACTTAATCTACTTTGATATCTTTGGAATCTGTCTCTATGGAATTATAAACTTTAGAAGAAAGCATATTACCTTTTTTTTGTAATTCTTGTGTTTCTATGTTGAGATTTACACATTTGATGGGATGGCATCTCTTCTGTTTTTATCATGTGACCTTCTCAGTATGCAGTTTTCTTCTGCTAATGTGTCTTGGGGTATTTGTTTGTATTGTAATGCTATATTGTTATAACACAGAGTCAGAGAGACCCACTGTCTCTGCAGGTTTTGTAAGAATGGGAAGACTTAGGGATGATGTGGTATAGGAAAAATAGTATGCAGAATGCACCCTCTGTGGTTATGCCTACTATGGGAATGATAGTCCCTATCAGGAGCTGAAATTTCCACAGGGACTGTTGATTATAGCTCTGTTACTGGTTGTTCCAGTTGTGTTGAAGGGCATGAAGATCTTTTCCTCTTCATGCCCTTCATCACAACTGGAACAACCAATTGTGTTGGAGACTGTTGAATATATAGGTGCTTCATGGGGAGAAATGGGAGCTGGAATTGCAGCACATTCTTGTGAGCCTAATCCTCCATCTTACCAGTCTTTTGTGATCTGAACAGGTATAGCTTCTGTCCATATAGAGGATCCAGATAAATGCAAAGTTGGCAAATATTGTGTTTATTTTCTTTGCATCTACTAAAGGGTATGATTTCCCAGTATGAAGACTTTAGCCTCCTCCTAGCTGTGGCTGCTTGGGGAAGGGTCTACAGCTTGGAGCTATGTCCTCCCTTTCTGCTTAGGAGAAGTGTGCACCAGAGTTGTAGTTGGGTTGTGGCCAGAGCTGGGCTTAAGGCCTCTCAGTTGAGATGGGAGTGTAGCTCAGAGGTACAGTACCTTCCCTTTGTTCCCAAGGCCCTGGGATCAATACAAGCAGTAGAAATAAGTAAGGAAATAATAAAGAAATAAAAATAAATAAACAAAAAGGAGAATAAATAGAAAAATGATAAAATAGACATAAAAGGAAAAAGAATAATTAATTAAAAGTAAATGATTAAAAGATAGAATAAATGGATTTTTTAAAGAGTCAGAAATTTCCCCACAAAAGGTGCTCAGAAATGCAAATGACAATGAATGATTATGGGTTATGCCAATCTAATCTTTTCTTTGGGTCTTCAAAAGTTGGAAATTGTCAGTTATGGAAGATGGTAGTGAGTATGATTACAGATTGTTGAAATACCTATCAGCTCTCACCAAATGAGTTAGGGCCAGATGCAGGCTGTGCTAGGCACCTCTAACTGAATGGGTTAAAGAGGAATGCTAGGCATACCATAGTCTCTCAAGAGGTTTTAGTTTGTGAACCCAAAATTATAGCAAATGCAACAACTCATGGAGTCTTTCTCTCTGGTGAGTTTGGGCAAAATACAAGGCAGTTCGGGTGTATATTCACTTTGGAGAGTTTTAATATTTGTGCCTAGGGTATGGCAAACGCCTAATCCCTAGTGGATTCCTAAATGCTTCAGAGGGTGGAGGAAAGCAACTGAACCACCAAGTTCTGTGCTAGAGGGGAGATATGGAAACCAAGGGATCTGCCACCCTCAATCCCAATTCCCCCAGAACTGGTCTCCACGCAAAACTACACTCAACTGCTGTCACCACAAGCCACATAAATCAGGTTCTTCTAAATCCAGAGGGCAGTGTCCTCCACCCCCCTACCTGCCATAGTCCATGCTCCTCACAACATAAAACTCTCAGCTTGTCTGTGTCAGAGACATGCCCCCAAGCCAAGACTGTCCTGTGGTGCTGTCTAACCAGTCAGTGAAGCACATGTCCTCGGGGACTTCAAGACTTGATTATGCTGGTTCTTCGATACCTCAAAGCAGCATAGTCTCTGACAATAGTCTAACAAAGAGTTAGACTCTTCATTTTAGCCTGAAAAAAATGTCCAATAAGTAGCTTAATGCAGGATTTTTTTTTTTTAAAGATGGCATCTCAGCCTATATTTTGCTTCAGTCTTCTTTTCTCCATGTCATTTTGGACTCCAGGAACAACAGATCTGATCAATAAATATATCATGATGAATTGAATCTATTCCTCAGATAAGAGAACTTTTCTTATCACTGACAACTCCCTCCTGATCAATTCTTAGATAACGATGGATTGGGACATGCTTAACCAAGATCACCTACTTTGCCAGTCATGCAGACTTTCCAATTATCCAAACCCCCAACCTATGCCCTTATTCCTCTTTCTGTAAAACCTCATAGTCACTGTCAGCCCTCCAAAGATAGGGGTGAGACGCGTAATCTCACTTTGCCTTCCCACTATCGTTATTCTTCCCATATTTATTAACATTTCTTTCCTGACTTTCACCATTACTTTTTTCACTTGTTTGGGACAAGTGACCACCCCTGAGTCCAGCCTCTGGCCCACAACTCCATGAACAATAGAACACTTTTCAAGACGGTTACTGGCTACAGCCCTCTGAGAGGCTGCTAAAAGATGTAGCAAATTCTTCTGTAAAGCTAACTTGCTGTGCAGACACTAGGTAACTTAATTATTTAAGCTGATTCTTTGCAAGGTGCAGCCTTCATGTCAAACTTTGACTCTCTTTCACCACTAGCATCTTGGAAGGAAGAGTGTTATTCTCCCAGGAATTGGGGTATACTGCTTTCTTGCTTTGTTATTCTTTTCTAGCCTCTGGATTTCATCATTTTTTTGTTTTGTTTTGTTTTGTTTTTCCCCTCTGCTGTCAATATCCAGTGCTCACCCACGGCCACTCACCACCTCATGCAGTTACACATTCGCTGCATTGGTTCCATCCTATGGAGGAGCAAACTAGTGCTAGGTGCCTCTCTTCCCATCTTACTGATTCCTCCAACTCCTCTATTCTGAACAAACTACTTCAATAGGTATGTTGGTATTTTTTAAGACAACTCACTTTCTAGCCATTCTATTAAATAAATAGCTTGAAAATATTTCTGTGGGGATAATTTCACGTCTGTTTTTCCTTATTTTCTTAACCTTTCTCTCAGCTTTCTGCTCATCTGCCACCAAGCTGAAAATTCCTAGGGATGTCTCCTCTGTATTTAGTTACTCATCAATGACAGTCCCTTTATCTCTGAAGCTGGGCCATCTATATCTCTCTAGGATTACTTCAGAATTTACAACCTAATAAATGCTTAACTGAAGAAAACATGTATGAAGCCACTCTGCCCCTATGGTGTATCCTCACTGATAGGTATTTGGCAAAAGCTCAGTAAATATATTGAGAACAAACCTTTACTCCAATCTGTAAATTTCAGGAAACTCTTGACTGACAGATGGCCAAGATGTCAAAGTAGGATGAAGGGCTTTGTAATCCCCTATGCATTCACTTTCAAAGTCCTTTAAAATTTGCTGGAGAGGACTTAAATGGTATGTATTCTGAATGATGAATATATTTACAAAGATCATTTAGACTACAGCTGTATTTTGTTTATAATTAATTATCTCAACTATTAAAATAAAAGATATTATTTTATAATATTAATGATCTCCAAGTTAGAGCTATAAGATCTTAGTTCTTAGCCAAAAAAGCATAAATGCCAGTGGATTTGTCCTCTGTGGTAACCATTCTGGATATCATTGATGCCATTATCCAAGGTTCATACCACAGATTAGGCATCAATGGCTGTTCCATGTCTCATATCAATCTCTATCCTGTCTAATGGAATTCTGTCATAAACTCAATTATTATTCAACAACTAAGTGAGAAATAATGACTTATAACTTGCAAAGGAAATACATGGAAAGTCCATATTGCTTGAAATGCTTCAGTTTTACCAGAGCTACATTAGTAGAATTTATAAGATCAATTTGAGATTTACTTCCATTGCATAATATGATTAATGCTAAATGTAAATTTCAAGTTAACATAAGTGATTAATTTTATATCAATAAAGAAATATGCTTTAATTGAAATGATGACATGAGATTATTAGTGTTTATAGATAGAACAGTAAAATTACTCCTCTGGGATTTTTCATATTACTCAGGAGATGGGAGATAAGAAGAAAGGAAAGAGCAGAACATTCTGTACACCAGCAGTATTTGCCTGATTTTTCCTAGGAATGTCAGCCTCTAATTTTACTCCTACAATCATAATGAGGACAGGGATCACTAATGAGCATGTAACCTTAGTATTATCACTGAAATTCTCTATATAATTTTGCATCTCTAAGAAAATCGTATTTATTTGAAAATCTTCCATTTCTATATCACAGGAATAATGCAAGAATTATATGACATTCTATGTGTGAAAGCTTCCAGAAAAGCTAAAAAGCATCACAAAATCAAAGTGAAGTTTATGGCATTTTTGTCCTTAGAATCTTCCTAAATGTGTGCATTACTTCTTTGCTAGCCATAAAAGTACCTTAGAATTTTTTGCTCTGAAACATGAGAAGGTGATCACAAACCCACTTTACTAAAGAATTTCTTTAAACCCATCATTACTGATATTTTGAGCCCTTGTTGTGGGGGCTATTCTGCACATTCTGGAAGGTTTAATTGCATCTTAAGTCCACCCACTAGATGAAGAATGACTCTAGACATTGCCACATGTCCCAGCTAAGATCCACTGATTTATAGTTTATTTTGTGCATGTGAATGTGAAAATTATATTGTTGAGAGTGTACCAAAATTTATAAAGACACATTGAAGTATGTCAAATTAAAAGTTATATCTGTGTATGTGTATGTAAATGATCATGAAGTAATTGATCAAACTTCCAAACCAATTATTAGCACACAAGAGATTATTATAGTATAATTTTAAAAGTAGTAAGCATCAAGAAAAGGTACACATAAAAAAAACTCATCAAGGTAAGAACATGATAGTAGAAATTCACATCAATTGAATATTCAAATATGATCAGATATTATGTCATTAAAATGGACAGGCAAAATAAGGAGATAAATCAATTTAACATTAATATTTTTCTTAACATTAATATTTGACTAAATCAAAAAATTACAATGTTATTAGATAGCACCAATGAAATGTGTAGATTTGAGATGACTAAGGCTTAACCATTTTAAAACAAAGAATAACTGTCTGGACTCTTGATAATTTGTGAATTTTAAAGTCAGCTTTTGAAGTCTCCATTATTTAAAGATAACTCTTTCAAGATTAAAATTCAGTAAAGAAGAAAATATCATTACCCAACATGACTAGAGCCAAAGATTAGAGAGTGTCTGTCTACCCCTGAAAGAGAGAGATAGAGACTGAGGAAAAAGGTGATTTGCATCAAGGTCAGGCAAAGGGTAAAGCAAAGACCAGGAGGGAGAAAGGTTGATGGGTACTATATTTTCTAATTTTAATGATTAACCAAACTCATTCTTAATTCTTCTGCATTATCTTATTTCTTTAAAATAAAAGCTCAATCATGTGGACACTGATCATTTGTAAATGTCCTCTTACTTCTCTCTTAGGCATTCAAAAAGGCCATTAAAATGGCAAAGTCTGACTTCCACTTACCTCTGTCTTCTATTTCATGTGATTAAAAATTGGGGGTTACATCTAATATTAAATAGTATTTTTCTCCCTGCTCTGAAACTACAAAAACAATGAATGTCCCAATCAAAGTTACCCCTTGAGTAAAGATTAAATATTAAGAATAATAATATTCTTTCAGTAGTGAATTCATAGCAGACATTTTTGCTGTCCCCAGAATTTATCCCATTGAATCCTAGCACCGGGTTAGAAGAATTGGTCATATTTAGGTAACAAACTAGAATATGGGGGATCTTTCCATGATAGAAAAATTGACTTAACAGTGGTACTCAAGACATAATGGGAAGAAATGGATGAAGTAGAGGAGAAAGGAACGGAGAACAAATTAGGAAGCTAGAATAGTTGTGCCATCAGAAGGCATAAATAAAACCTAAAATAAAATCTAGAATGGCAATGCACGAGGTTTTCATTGTTCTCTCTCTCTCTCTCTCTCTTTTTTTTTTAATGGAAGAAGCATATAAGAGAGACAAAACAACAGAGGAACAGGACTGGGTAATAGGAGGAGGTAGGGATGAATGGCTAAATAAGCTAAGAGTCAGTTATTCCCTTGGATCTAATTTAGTATATAACCAGACTGCCTAGCTTTAGGTATAACCATAGCTGGCTGACAGTTCAGTCATCCTGCTCTTACCAAGCCACCAGTACAATTTTAGTCACATTAGCTTTTCTAGATCCTATCTTTCCAACAGAAGTCATTGTCCCTACTCCTGTTTTTTATTCCCTTACTTCTTTTTTAAAAATTTGTTTTAATTAGTTACACATGACAGTACAATGATCTTGACATATCATACATTTTAATCAGATGGGATATAATTTCTCATTTTTCTGAGTGTACAGGTTGCAGAATTACATTGGTCATGCAGTCATGTATATACCCACAGCAATAGTAATGCCTATTTTATTCTGCTGTCCCTTACTTCTTACTTTTAAAAAGCATAAGGCACATATTCTTTCCTCTTTGTCAAAGTGCCAGTAATGAAAGAACATTCCTATAGCTCCTTAGAGAGACAATGGTTATGTGAAATTAATCAGCAACTGCCAGGCCTGGAAGGTACCCACATGCTCTGTTTCACCATTTCTTCTTTTACATTCAACTTTGAATCATGCCAAAGATGGGGAGGAGCAGGCCAGGAGAGCCAGAAATAGACATCACATGTCCTGTAACTTTCAAGTCAAACTCCAAAACAACTTGCAACAAATACTGCTGCAACCTTCAATTCTGTTCTTTTCCCTGGATCCCAGATCACAGTTCTCCAGTCCAGAGGTGCTTTAATCTTGATTCATCATCTGTGAGCATCCTTCTACACAGGCAACTCTCAAAACCACTGACAGGATGGTCCTCATCAAATATCTTCTCTCCTCCCAAAAGCTGTAAAATACCTCTGCCTCTTCACACATCTCCTATCTCACAGAATGTTCCTGCCTCAAAGTTTAACCCTTCAATCTCTTGCCTTCCTCAATATTTAGCTCCTTCAATTACCTCTTATTCAGCAGAATTTCAAGTTCTTCTAGCCTTGAATTTACCTCCTCTGTTGTTTCCATTTTCCTAGTATCTATAGACATAATGACTTCCTTTTATTTGAAGGGGGAAAATAAGACACATAAACATTGATATCACCAAACTCTTCTATTTCATTCTTCTAATAACATACACTTTAAGGCTAGTGTTCAACACGCAACAGTTGTATGGCCTCTTTTACCCCCTTACCTCTCAGAAGTCTATTTTCTTTCTTTTTCCTACTCTTGAAATTGAATTCTAGAAATTCATCAAGGACCTTCTTTTGCTTCTAAACTAACATCTTCTCTTCTTAATTTTGCTATTTCTAGTCTATTCCATTCTCTTCACAAATCCAAATGTAGGATTCCTCCTAATGGCCCTTTTCACAGCCAATCAGTCTCCAAGATCTCCAAACTCTTTGCATTCCTCTACTGTTAATCTCTCCCTTTTCAGCCCTTTCTCCTTTATGCTAGGCTAAACTATTCTAACTGCAATCAATATCTAACTGTGCTCGAAAACTCTTGAATAATTTCACGTAAACACTGAGGAAGGCTTCTTAGATATCTGTCCTCTCATTATCATCTACCTACATGTACAAATGTATGCACTTAGAAAACTATTACTAGAAAAACATGGTACAACTAAAATTACATTATTTCATTCCCTTGTGTGAATATATATGCATATATATATATATACACATACATAATATAAACATGGGAATAAACTAAAGCATGAGATGTTCTATGGTTATTTTGTTTTTTGAATGTCATGTCAATTAGCATTATCTTTATTAGAGAATTCAGAACACTTCACTCTTACATTCTAAATGATAAAAGTTTCTGTGTGTCATCATTATTGTTAGTCTGCTTAGAAATTTTTAAAAAGGTAGAAAGGAGACTATTATGGTTTATATTTAAAATGTCCCTCAAACTCTTATGTGTTGAAAGTGTGGTCTCCAATGTAGCAAGATTCAGAAGTTGAGCTCTTGGGAAGTGATTGGATTATGAGGGATCTGACCTCATCAGTGGGTTAATTCACTAAAAGCTATATGTACTACAGGGAGGTGGTGGAAATTGTAGGCAAGTGGGGCATGGTTGGAGGGAGTAGGTCACTGGGGCATGCCCTTAGGTACTATATCTTGTCCCTGACCCCTTATACTCTCTCTTTCCTGGCTGCCATGAGATGAGCATCTTTCTTCTACAATACCCTTCTGCCATAATGTTCTGCATCACTTTAGGCCCAAAGTGATAGAGCTGGCCAACCATGGACTGAAACCTCTGAAACATGAACCAAAATAAATCTTCTCTTCTCTAAGTTGTTCATGTTATGTATGTTGGGTCATAGTGATGAAAAGCTGACTAATGCAAAGATTTTAGAAAGGAGTTATGCAGTGTACATTTTCAGAGACTAATAGGGAAAGCATGATGGAATAAAGGAATTTCTTTATTTTAATAATTTGTGCCTACTTACTCATTTTTTTCCTGGGACAGCCAAGCATGCAGCCTAGGCACATAATTATAAAGGTACTCTATAAAATTAACCCAGAGAAACACTAGGTGTCTGAACTAAGGCATCAGTGAGCGTCACAAGGCTTCCTCTTGGCTTCTCAGTAAAGTTCAGAGCATATACTGAAGATACAACATCTTGGTCTTTGTTCATTGGCTACCAGCACATTTGTGACCTTAACAAAATAAAAAAGTAATTGGAAGTTACCTCAGCTATCTAGTACAACATCACTGAGAGGACACTGAAATGTTTAGTCTAAAATATTGCTTCTGTATATTTTGTATTGATTAGGGTAATGTAATTGCTATACAAACAACCCCAAAATGTCCCTTTACTGAAATTAAGCTCAGATTTCATTTATGTTCTTATCATAGTCCAAGGCTGGTTGGTGGATACTGTGGTAAATGAAACTGTACTCCACATAGAAATTCATATATCCAGTCCTTACACCTGTGGTCTTAATCTTCTCTAGGGCCATGGAATCTTCTTCCTACCAAATAGCAAAAAGAAAGTCACTCTGGAAGTTTTCCAGTATAACTCTCTTTTTTTTTAGAGTATTTTATCAATTATTTTTACTGTCAAATAGGGCAAAATATTACTACTGCCAATATTATATATTATATTGTCAGTGTGGGTTATCAGCTGATTTCTCTAATCTCCAATTAGTTTTCTTATTCCTGGATAGACCAAGTAAACTTCCAACAAAACAAACAAACAAAACATCTACAAAACATAACAAACATAATAAAACATAACAACAAAACATAATATAAAACTAAAACATAACAGATAAAATGTAAATTCTTCAGACTGCTTTTTAATGAACTTACCTTCCCAACGTTAAAAATCGCTGAAATGAAAGATATTTCCAAACAGCCTTATTATCCAGACGTATATTGGATATAAGAAAATCAAGTCCAATTTGAAATTATTCTCAAAACGTAGCACATGAACATCACAAATTCTCAGAGCACAAATAGTCCTCTTAAGGAATATAATATTTAGCATAGAAGAATGTGAAATAACATAAGAAGGAAATCTCTTCATTTAGCTAAAATTGCTAAAATGCTGCTATTCTCAACCTCTAAATTCAGTACAGAGTCAAACTCATTTTCTCAAACTAAAGTACTACAGCATTATAAGTAAACCCTTTGTTATTGAGTTAGGATAGAAGGGAAAACTATAGCTTACAAAACAAATTCCTCAGAATAACATGAGACCATTTCACAAATCCTAGAAGGCACACATATTTCCTATCATAGTAAGTGCATTTAAGTACTTCATATTTAAAAAAGACAAAGCTGTACAGAATAGAAAAAGCATACATTTTGTCCATTAAACAAATTTACAACTCTTATGATTATGATTAGATATTACAATAGAACCTACCTAAAGTTCACATCTTAAGAATTATCACTCAGTTTAATAAAGTGAGCAAAGAACTACGTTCATTTAATAAGGCTAATAAAAAACACTTTTATATTTCACAGTAGATCAGTTAGTGTCTTGGAGTTCATATTGCAAGATAAAAAGGTATGTGCAATATCAAGTCGCTGTTTAATAATTCCTTTAAAGGTGACCCTGGGGGTAAAATCATTGGCTATACCTGGAGAGATCAAAAACCTGGAAAGCAACATTGCTCATTTCCAGAAATGTTTAAAATTAAATTGGGGAGGTAGCTCAATGGTAAAGCACTCCTCAGTTTAATCCCCAGTACCAAAAAAATATATATATTAATGGACATGCAAATAAAATAAAATCCATTTCAAGGAAAAATATCTGGCTAATAACTTGACTCCTGATAGGATCAGCTAATTACCAAATAGCTAAACACTCACTACTGGGTGTTTATGCAAGCAGAATACTGGAAGCTCTATCACATCAACATGGAGATGCACTTGGATGATTGTGTAACCTTGAGAAAGTCTCTTACTCTTGTTGGTAGTTTCCTATTTTAGAAACAGGTTTTTATCTGTGGTTTTCATACTACTACTTCAGCAGTGGAATCCTTTTTTTTTCAAGTAAAAAATCTTAGAACCCTTATGTACATATGCATGCACACATTCTAGCCCACTATATTTCATATTTTCTTTTTTTCGTTAATATCAATTCCTTATATAAACTTTATGTACTATAATTACTAAACATTAGGTTAACCAATGAAAACACATAGTAATGCATTGGTAATACATATATTAAAATTTGGTAACAAATTTGTACCATGAGAGTTGTTTTCCTTTTTAAAATCAAAAAAATTTTAAAATTCCAGTCAAATTCGCAGGTTCCTAAATCTTCTCCATTGATTCCTCTTATTACATGGAACACATGGAATGTTTGTTATTTGAAAACCTTAGGATAAGCGATCCAGTGAGATGTTTTCCAGATCTAAAATTGTAATTGTCATTTTTGCATTAGACTGAGTTTAATTCAGAGTGTCTTAATTTTAAAACATTTCTGTAAATGAGCAATGTTGCTTTCCAGTATAACACAAAACAGTGATATCACTTATGCACATATTATACTAGCCCAAAACCAGCTTCATCAATACATTGAAAAGAAGGGAAATTGGAAAATGTAGATTAGCTGTGCAGCCGGGAAGAAAAAGGCTCAGACATTGGTAGTAAGTACAAGCAGACAAATACATTATTCAACCATAATATGGTATTTTAATCAGATAGAAAGTATGAACACTTTTGTCTCTGTGATTTGTAATTATTATGGTTGTGTTTTAGGATTATGGAGGCCTACCCAGATCCTCTACTGGGCTGAAAGGCATCAAAACTTAGCCAACACTTTGATGCATGGTCAAATCTGTACATGTGCATACACAGATCATCATTACACAGGAGCCATATGCACATGTCAGGCCTAGTCTTTATTTTAAAAGTATAGACAATCTAGAATTATACAGAGACAAAAATCAAATAAAGATATAACAATGACAGAAAAACAACAAATACCTCTTAAGAGTATAGATGAAAACCCTAAAAAAAAAAAACTAGCAAATCAAATCCAAAGTAACATATCAAGAATTATATAACACTATCAAGTGAAATTTATCCAAAGAATGCAAATTTGGTTTTATTTCTTAAAGTAAATTCATATAATAAACCATAATCAACCGAATGCAGATTCACACAGAGAAATCATTTAATAAAATCCAACATCCTTCCATGATGAAAACTTTGAACAAACTAGGAAAATAAGAAAACTTCTTCAACCTGATAAAGAGCAGTTATGGAAAAAAAATACAGTTAATGTCATAAAGAACAAGGCCAAATTCTTTCTCTAGAAGATCAGGAACAAGACAGGATGTCCACTCTTAACCACTTTAACTTTATACTATAGGTTCTAGCAAGGGAATTGGTCAATGAAATAAAATAAACCATCCAGATTTGAAAAAAGAAGTAAAGCTATTTCTGTTTGGAATTGGTATTATGTTGAATATAGAAAATGCTAATAAAAGATCTATTAAAATAAACACTTTTATCACGACTTCAAAATATAAGGTCAATATACAAAAATTATATTTTTATACACTAACAACAATCAACAATTTGAAAAAAATAAGAAAACAATTCATAATAACAACAAAAAGAAGAAAATGACTAAGAAATTATTGTTAAAATAAGTCACACTAAAAATAAAGAGAAAGACACTCCTATCCATAGATCAGAAGATTTAATACCATCATTATAACAGTATTCCCTGTACTGATCTACATATCCCTATTAAAATCCCAGCTGTCTTTTTTTCTGAAATTGAAAAGTTGATCTTTATAACTCATATGGAATTATAAGAGACCCAGAACAGTTGAAATGATTTTTATTAGCACATTTTATTGATACATAAATATATGTGACATATTCATACTTTCACACAACATATTTTGCATCATTTCATTCCTTAATATTTCCCATTTTCCTTCCCTCTTCCCTCCCCCAATCTTCATCTAATATATTGGTTTCCCTTCTATCTATTCTAATTGGTACATCATAATTACACATAAAATAGGCTTTATTGTGATTATATTCATATAGGCATATAGCATGATTTGGTTGATTTTATTCTTGAAAGAAAAAGAACAAAGTTAGAAGACTCACATTTTCCAATTTCAAAAATTATTACAAAGCTATAGGAATAAAAGTTAGGTGGTGTTGGCATAAAGATAATCATACAGATCAGTGGAATAGAATTGAAAATATAGAAATAATTCCTTTCATTTATGCTCAATTGATCTCCATAAAGGGTGCTAAAAAAAATCAATGGGATAGAATAGTCTTTTGACAAATGGTAATTATATTAGTTGGCTTTTCATCACTATAACAAAATTCCTTACACAAGTTACTTAGGAAGTAAAGAGAAGTTTATTTTGGATCATGATTCTGGAGGCTCAAGTCTAAGATTGGGCAGCCCCTAGTTTTGGACCTTTGGCAAGAGTGGCACATATTGGTGGACTCACAAGTCAGAGTAAGCAGTCACATCTCAGGACAGGAATTAGAAACCAAGGTGGAGGGCGGGGCAAAATCCCCTTAAAGGATATGTCCCTAATGAAAATAGGCCCCACATCTTAAAGGTATATAGTACCTTCTAATACTGCCACCTGGTTTCAAAGCCTTTAAATATGGATCTTTGAAGGAACATTGAAATTACACCCAAACCATAGCAACATTGAAAATGGAAAAAACAAAACAAAAAACTAAAGCTTAACTGAAAATGGATCAATTACCTAAATGTAAAAGCCCAAACTATTTTTTAAAACAGTCCTTAGAAAAACAGGAATAAATCTTCATAGCCTTCTTAGCTACTACATCAAAAGCACAAGTGACAAAAGAAAAAAAAGACACATTAAATTTTATCAAAATTAAAATCCTTTACTACCTATAAATTGAATTGACAAATACTATGGTCTGAATGTTTGTGTCCCCTTGCCCCAAATTTACCTGTTGGAGTCATAACCCCCAGGTGGTAGTTTGGGGAGGTGGGTCCCTTTAGGACATAATTAGATCGTGGCAGCAGAGTCCTCAGTCAAAAGACTACTTACTGCCTTGTCAAATATGCTCAAGGGAGCTCTTCTGCCTCAGCACAAGAAAGTGCTGTTTGTAGACTAAGAAATTGTTCCTCACCAGATACTGAATCTGTTGGTGCCTTGGAGACTTCTCAGATTCTAGAACTGTGATAAATAATTTCCCTTTGTTTATAAGCTAAAAAATTATTAACATCCTTTTGCTGCAAAAGATAGCATCAAGAAAGTAAAAAGAAAATAGGATTGGAGAAAAAGTAGAAAACCATAAATCTGATAAGACTCTAATATTCAGAATAAAGAACTCTTGCAAGTCAATAATAAAAAAGATTTTCTAGTTTAAAATCATCAAAGAATTTGAATTGCCATGTATCTGAATAAGATATGCAAATGGCCAATAAACATATGAAAAGATGCTTAACATTTTTGGTCATTAGAAAAATGCAAAGTCAGGGGCTGGGAATAGAGCTCAGTTGGTAGAGTGCTTGGCTCTCATGCACAAGGCCCTGGGTTCAATCCCCAGCACCTCCAAAAAAAAGAAAAAGAAAAGAAAACTGCAAAGTCAAAACCACAATGAGAAGATACTACTTAAGACACATCACATATCTACCAACAAACAAACAAACAGAAAATAATAAGTATTAAGGAGGATTAGAAGAAATTAGAATCCTCTTATTCTGGGAAATTTAAAATGGAACAGCTATTCTATAAAAGTACTCTGGAGGTTTCTCAAAAAGTTAAAACACTGAGTTACCGCATAATCCAGCAATTCTACTTCTAGGTTTATAACCAAGATTAATGAAAATATATCCCCACGCATAAATTTATGTACTTTTTTTCATACCAGGGATTGGACGCAGGGGTGATTAACCACTGAGCAACATTGGAGTCTCACTAAGTTGCTTAAGGCCTTGCTAAGTTGCTGAGACTGGCTTCAAACTTGTGATTTTCTGGCCTCAGCCTCCTGAGCTAGTGGGATTATAGGCATGTGTCCCTGCACCCAGTTTATTCATGAGTGTTTTTTTTTTTCTAATTTTTAGTTATCAATAGTCCTTTATTTTATTTATTTATATGTGGTGCCAAGAATCAAACCCAGTCCCTCACACATGCTAGGCAAGTGCTCTGCCACTAAGCCACAACCCTAACCCCTATGCATGAATGTTTAAGCAGTATTTTTCATAATAGCAAAAAGTGGAAACAATCTCAATATTCATGAACTGATTAATGAATAAATTTTTAAAATATTTTATGGGATGTTATTTGGCAATAAAAAGAGATAAAGTATTACTACACATTACAACATGAATGACCCTTGAAAACATTGAACTAAATAAAAGAAGCCAGTTACAAACACCATGTGTTATATGATTCCACTTATCTGAAATGTCCAGAAAGGGAAAATCCATAAAGACAGAAAGTAGTTAAGTGTTTGGCCTAGAATTCAGGGATCAATGAAATTGATCCCTAGAATTCAGTGATAAATGGAAAGTAGGGCTGACTGCTAAGGGATCGGGATTTATTTGGGAGGTGGATGGTGATGAAAATGTTCAAAATCAATTGTGATGATGATGTGCAGTTCTATGAATGTACAAAAAGCCCTTTGAGTTGTACACTTTAAATGTCTTAATTGTAAAGTATGGGAATTATATCTCAGTAAAGCTGTTTTAAAAATAAAACTATACAACATACCAAGATGGCAATATTTAACATATTAGGGAGTTAAATTGATCTCATTTGCTTTCTACACTGTAGAGTACATTCTAGAGTTTCAGGGTCATAGGAGTATATGCAATTTGATAAAACCTCACTTAGGTCTGCCTATGATCTGGCTGGGCATTATCATGAAATGGTTGAATACTAATACTTTTAATATAAATGAGTCTCTGATCAGGAAATGCGTAAAACCCTAGAATTGCAGTATACAAATCCCCAAATCAACAAGTTCCTGTTATTTCTAATTGGAAACAAAATTCTTTTTAGTTTACACAGTAAATTGCTGTTTTAGTCAGCTTTTTCCCTGCTGTGACTAAAAGACCTGACTCGAACAGTTGTAGAAGAGGAAAAGTTTATTTGAGGGCTCATGGTTTCAGGGGTCTTAGTGCACAGAAGGCCGTCTCCATTCCTGAAGCCTCAACATTATGGCAGGAGAATGTGGTGGAGGAAGCAGCTCTTATCATTATCAGAAATCAGAGAGAGAGAGAGTATGCACTCTCCAGATACAAAATATATGCCCCATAGCCACACCCTCAGTGAACCACTTCCTCTAGCCACACCCCACCTGTCTCCAGTTACTACTCAGTTAATCCCACAAAGGTTTAATTCACTGATTAGGTGGTTAAGGCTATGACCCAATCATTTCTCCTCCAAACCTTCTTGCCTTGTCTTACACGTGAGATTTTGAAGGACACCACATCTAAACCATAACAATTGCATGATATTTCTTAAGCTTTATTTATCCAAGTGCTCATTTTTACCGCACCTCTAATTCATGGTAACTTTTCAAGCCATCTTCTGAAAGCCTGCAAAAAATAGCAACATCCTTCCCCTCCCTTTCAGTACTCCTATATATTTTACTTGAGTTAATTTTTTTTCTAGTTGTGTGTGAATGTGTGTGTATGTGTGTATTTTGTTGTTGTTTATTTTCTGTGTCCTTTCTAGAATGTAAACTCCTTAAAATATGAGATTCTGTTGAGACTCCATGATGGCCACAAATAGAGTGCATCACACCCCATGTAACGCGCCACTGTGCAGGTGAATAACGAGTTAGAACGACAAAAAACTATCTTGTTAGGAACTTACAGCAAAATGGGGGTGCACCGAAACCTAGAAGAAGGATTTCCAGCACCGAGGTCCGGTAATTGAGTCTCAAACACGAGCCAACTGTGCGACCAGAGATCCGGGCTGACTGATCCACGCGGCCCGCCCCGCGGATACAAACGGCGGGGCACCACCAAGAAGCAACCAGGAAGCAGGGAGAAACGTTGCTGTGGATTCTGTGGAATCCTGCCGGCTGAGCCCCAGGCTGAGTTCAGGATTTCAGACGGGGAAAGAGGCGGTACAGTTCTATCCCCCACAATGGAAACTTCACCAAGGAAACCAGCGGCCACCATCTTGGAGAGCTGAAGTAACCACCACCACTCTCTGACAGACTGCAACAATAAAACAGGTGTGTGTTACTCAGCTCAGCTCCCATACAGCGGGGAATTCGCATAAAATCTCTCCTAGTCTTTCCGGGGGTGGGATTATCAGAGCAAGCCTGTATAAAGACGCGGGGAAAACTAGAGACACCTGACCTTCAACTACCCCTCCCATTAGCGGCGAAAACGAAACCTGTCTAGCCAGCACTGGGGGAGGGGCAAGCGGAAAAAATCAAAACAATAGAGTGCTGGGGTTCCCAATAGACACCCTCCGCACCCAACAAACGGCAGGCCCAGAGTATAGTTTGAACTGCTGAGAGGCATCACTCAGGGGAAATCTGGTCTAGCAGGAGAAACCAGGACTAGCAGGAGAAACCA
>NW_025999990.1:5053740-5071908 GCF_001458135.2 Marmota marmota marmota | reverse complement strand
AGGGAAAAGGGGGGGAAACAAGGGAGAGAATTGAACAACAGCAGATGAGGTAGAGAGCGCAGATGGGAGGGGAGGGGAGGGGGGATAGTAGGGGATAGGAAAGGTAGCAGAATACAACAGTCACTAATATGCCATTATGTAAAAATGTGAGTGTGTCACCGATGTGATTCTGCAATTTGTATTTGGGGTAAAAATGGGAGTTCATAACCCAATTGAGTCAAATGTATGAAAGATGATATATCATGAGCTTTGTAATATTTTGAACAACCAATTAAAAAAAAGAGAGAGATTGTGTTCATTAGCTTCTCAGTATGACAGATTATCCAAAGTTTAGTGACTTCAAATGACAACCATTTATTCAATTTGTAATTTGGATTGAATGAAACTGGGAGATTCTTCTGGTCTTGGCTGTGCTCACTTTTGTGTCTGCAGTCAGCTGCTACATCAACTGGAATATAACTGGCCCAGGAGAATCTCAACTAGAATGACTCCTCTGCTCCATCTGGTCTCTCAGCCTCCAGCAAGTGAGCCCAAGCTTGTTTACATGACAGTTGGGCAGAGTTCCAAAGGAGCAGGTAGAGTACAGGTCTCTTGAGTTCCATCATCAGAATTATCACCACAGCAGTGTTGTCCCGAAGCATCATAAACTCAAGGTATAAAAAAGCAGCCCATATATTTTTTTTAAAAAATATATACATTATTCATATACTTAGCATTTTTTTGTATGCTGAGAATGCTTAAAATCTAGTTTCTCAAGTAATTTTCTATAGCCTCCATATCTTGATGGAAGAAGCTGAAAATCACATCACAGAAGAAGTGAACACATAGAATGGAATTATGATGATCATCTTTTGCAAAGTACCAGAGATATTTATCCAATCCATTCACTGCTATATCCTGAATATATAAAATAGTTCCTGGCCAGTAAATACTCTAGAAATATTTATTAAACAAATGAATGAATCATTTTTCCACTACTCCTAAGCCAGAACCTCTCCCATAAATCATCCCATCTCTGCTGTAAATACTAGCAATATAGTAGAATTTTGTATCTACTGTTCTTTTAAGATTAAAATCAGTTTTAGTCTGCATTCTATCTTCTTTAGGTCTTGCAAAGTCAGACTAATTGCTTCCAGAGACTATGAAAGACACCATATTTCATAGAATGCTTCTTTTCTAAGCACCTTGCAGAAGTTTCTAAACATGTCCCCATCAATTTCCATAGCTGTGTAACAAAAGAGTTGAGTTCCATTATCTCTTCCTTTTTTCCCCTCCTTTCTGCCCTAAGCAGCCTGTTTCCCTTTCTGTTTTCAAGAATGAAACCAGCTTAGACACAACAGAACAATTACTTGCCAATGTAAATGGGAAACGTTTTTCTGAAAAGCTGGGAGTTGCACAAGTTACATACAGACAGGAGGCATGGAAATGTCTGACCTAGCATCAAGCATTGAAGCATCCATGTACTGAACTCATTTTCCCCTCCCTGCCATTGCCACATAAACAAAGCAAACTGGAAAAGGGAAGAGATTCACTGGATACTTTAGCCTCACTCTTATGGTCTGAAAGTATGCATCTCCCAAAATCCAAATGTTGAAATTTAATCAGCAATGTGATAGTATTGGCATGTGCAGGGAGTAATTAGGTCATTCAGGAAGCCCCCATGAATGCTATTAGTGACTATAACAAAGGACTGAGGGTTCCAATTTTTCCTTCTATCACATGAGCTTACAGTAAAAAGATGGCCATTGATGAGCTGAGAAGAAAGCCGTTACCAGATACTGAATCTATTGCTGCCTTAATCTTTCGGCTTCCAGGACAGTACGAAATAAATTTCTGTTATTTATCAGCTACTCTGTTTATGGCATTTTGTTATAGCAGCCCAAATTAAGACACTGATGGATCTAGATTTTCTAAGAATAACCTGTGTAAGGATCAAATGGGTCTATGGTTTCTGACAAGTGTACTTGAAGAACAAACTATATTGCCCTGCCCTCCACTTGGTCAACTGGTCTGAACCAACCTCTAGGCCTCATGTGTCACTCTTGACACATTGCCTAACATGGTATTTGGGGGTTACTATTCCTGAAAGGCTTTTCCCCTCTGGACTGTACTCTCTTCAAAAAATAACTAACATGTTCTACTAAAAAACAAAAACAAAAATTTACAATAATCAGGGAGTTGATCCAACCACAGCTCTGTGTAGTAGCATTCCCCACATACTCACCCAAATGGCAGATTGTTCAAATGCTACAACATCAATCAATATCTTTCCAGCAGGCCCCTGCCATCTGGTCTGAATCTTCTTGTTACAGAGGACAAAGCCTTTCCACTTTTACAGATGAAACTATAAAAGGAAAGATCCATAGGAGAAGAAACAACCAACTTTCTCTTCTGTCATTTACCCAAATCTCCCTATCATGAACCCTCATCAGAATCTTCAGCTTTTTCTCTCTTCACAAACAGACCCTGGTGTTTTCTTTCTTAGTGGTCCCATAGACTAAAACTGTAGTTCTGGTTGTTTAAGTTGTATGAGGCCTCAGGAAGACCTGTGGAAAATAGGCACATAAGATCTTATGTCCCTTTTCTGTACTTACTTATTACTGTAAATATTATGCTCAGCTAAAATTGCCTAATTAGGATTTTTAAATTTGAGGATCTATCCTTCAAATTTAAATGGTATGTAATGTGTGAAAATCACTTGGCAAAATCACAAACTTTACATAAGTGTGAGTTCTTTTGTCTTGTACTTAACTCTGGTCACCCTGTTGTCACTTTCTCTGTCTTTACTTTGCTCAAAACATTCTTCCTCTTACCTTGTTTCCCCAATTCTCAGTCCTTTGGTTTCAGATCCATCTTCTCTCTCTTTCCTTCTGGACCATTCAGATTACCCTAATACATGGGGATTTGATTCTGCATCTCTATCTAAAGGCATCACCTATATAATCAACCTCAAGTGTTAATCAGCATCCAGGCAGAAATGTCATCTCAGGTTTGCACTTGCCAGAAAGAAGGGATCAGACTGCCTTTTGTCACTTCATAAAGAATGTCTGCCTTTTCTTACCATCCCCCATCTGCTGAGAACTCAGTCCTGGATATCCAATGCCACTTTCCCTACCTACTGTTCTCTATCTGCTCCCAGCACACAGTGATCTTTGTTCTATGAAAGATTACATAGAGTCAAACTCCTGTGATTCATCTTATTACAACACTTTTATCCTGCCATGAGTATTTATATAGTTTATTCTCCTATACCCAAAAAGGTTGACGCTCCTTCAGGGTGACAGTATTTTATTCTAATTGGAGATCCCGTATTTCAACAATGGCTGACTTGTGGTCACTGTTCATGGTTAGGGGTCTGTTAATCATGCCAGAAGTGACTGGTAACAATTCCCTCTCTTAATTGACAGAGGTCTCAGGAAGACCTGTGGAAAACAGAAAGCCATTGTCTCCTTGGAGGAGGAGATGCCAGAACCAAGAACAGAGATAATCAGAATTCAAAAGGCAAACATGTGGAATTTAGCATTTTACTCAAGGGGCAGGATACATTTATGTAACATATTTCAAATAAGAAACTGTAGCGAGTTCTCATTCTCCTTCATTGAGATAATGTATTTATCTACATATTTTGTCTAAACCAGGATGCATGCAACTTCTGAGTGCTCTCTGAGGTGGCTGACCTCTGTTTACCGAGGTTTGCTTTCTTTGCCCTACAGCCATCATTCTGACACCAGAAAGCAGTAAGATTAACAAATATAACAATAGAAACAAGAGGTGTTACTGATTATTCCAGTAAGGGGTAAAGAACATAAAGAATTGTGTTTAGCATAGTATGAATCTTACATCCAGAACCCCACTATCAAACAAACCCCCAAACCATGAACTGCTTCTTTGAAATGAGAGGTAAATTTCTTTTAGCTGAGTGCTTAGGAAAGACAGAGAATGGATCTCTGTACTATCACTGCTTTAAAAAGCAGAATGGGCCTCTGTTGCTTCTACTGGAACTGCATTTTTCTTCTTTGTGACTCTCACCCTGTCCATATTAATTAGACAGATACCTAAAGCCTATCTGCAGTGTCAGGGAAATGCATGGTTTCATGCCTAAATCATGAGAAGGGACATTCTCTTTCCAGAGACATATTTTTTTTTAAAGAAATCACTTATCTAAGATACATTTCAGGTTGTATAGCAGGGTCTTCCTCTAATAACTGCATTTTCACCTTTAATTTTAAAATTTTGCAAATAATACACAAGTGCACAGATTTCAATTAAATAAAGATGCATGTGTTACTGATATCAGTTTATTGTAACATTGCCAGTATTGAAGTTCTTTATTATTACAAGGAAAAGTGAAGGCCAATTTTGATGCATAAATACTTTACCTTAATACAAGTACTGTAAAAGAAAAAAAAAAAGCATCAGGGATCTTTAGAGCTATATGGCTCTTTTGCACTTATTATTTTAATTTCTCTATTGCTTTTAGACAATTACACCCCAAATGAATGTTTCTTTTCCATTCTTGTGTAAAGCCTCTAAAGCAGGAAGAAATGCCCCCAAATCACAGTCATACAATCCTGTAAAAGAAATAAGTAAGTAGAAATTTCAAAATTTCTAATGTAGTATTTGTTGGCCAAGGCATAATTTGAAGGAGCTAATTTGGAGATCAGATTATTTTAAATATAGAATTTGCTATAAATTTAGTAAAGCATACAGAAAAGTTTGTTTTCTCATATAATACTACTTAGATTATTTTAAACAAAAAGAAAGGAAGAAACTGACTTTTCAAATGGATAATAGTTGTATGGGAGAAGTCTGCCTTAACTTCTCCACTAGAGCCCAGCATCAGCATTACATATGCATAGACAAGACATTCTCAAATTTCTTAAATTTTCCTCTATTTAAGTGGATTACCATATTTACTCCCAGTTTCAAAAGAAAGAAACCAAAAGGAGGCTTTGTTTAGTTTGACAAACAATACAATGTCTTCAAGTGATAGAGCTGTCCTTTCACCTTCTTACTCACAATGAACATTTGCAACTTTTGCAATCTGTAAAAATACAACACAGTTCTCAAAATAGCAGATGCAAACATTCAAAACATACAGTTGAAGGACGAGGAGAGTAAGAATCAGTAACTTCATATAATTACAGGAAAAGGAAACTATTATTCCTCCGAAAATTCGAAGCTAGGATCTAACTATGATAAACCTCTTAATCTCCACATGTGGCTGGAAATTTACATCCAAACGGAGCACCGAAATAATTTCCCTTCCTGGGGGCAGCAAAGATTATATAATAGGTTTCTCAGCAAAAGTAGCCAGGCAAGGCGGGAAGATTAACTTTTCTAGGGAGAGAAAGCTTAGAGTGCTCCACAAATTTAAAGGACACACAGCCTGATTCCCAGTAAACCCCAGGTGCAGAACAACCAGACCAGGGAGCAAATACATCTTCTACAAGATTCTCAGAGACTCCTCAGAGAGCACCCGCTAAACAATCTTTTAGGGTTGCACTATTTAAAGTGTCTGCCTCTGGAATTATAGATCATTCTAATCCAGTGGGAGTCATTCAATTAAAAATCCAAGACTTCCTATTCGGAAAGCCACAGTTCTGCTAACTTTGTGTACTGGAGGTCTTGAACAAATCCAGTGCAGTGTTTGGACACGTTGAACAGAGCTGTTTCCTGATTGGAAAGGGACAAAGGGTGATTTAAGAGGGAAAAGTCAGTATCCTATGGACAAAAGTGCAGTTTCGAGTTCCGCGGGAAAAGGAGCTGGAGTCCCGACACGCGCACCTTGGGAAGCCCTTCTTCAACTCCCCGGACGCCCCTCTTAGAGTATTGTAGCTCTTAAGTTCCCGGAGCTCCGCAGGACCTAGCGCCGCCAATTTCAGCAAAGGCTAGCTAATTGTCTACCAGCACTTTAATTCGTCCCGGAGCTTAAGCAAAGGAACTCGGACCCTGTAAGCACGGGACGAGCTCGCCGACAGCGCAGCAGGTGAGGCGCTTTGGATCTCCGGCCTCTCAGCTTTTCCAGCACACTGCGGCCGGCGGGCGCCACCCGCAGTATATAAGTGGCGAAGCTAGGACATACAGACTCGCCTGAAATCTGTACAAACAAAAGTCCGCTTTTCCCACTGATTATCAGTTTCTTTGGTGAGTGCTGACACCAAAGGCAAGCCCAGACAAAACGGTCCGAATTCCTTCCTCGCTCTCCACCCCCTGGATACCGGTCTTGTACTTACAAGTCCAATCAAAGACACCTCTGGGCCACTTGTTTAGAGTCCAAGAAAACACAGCAAGCAGGAGCTGTGCACCTCAGAGTTATTCTGTGAGCCTAAGGAGTAAGATGGTGATTCCGGGTGCACTAGTAGCAAAAGGAAAAGCAGACCCTACCGCCTTTCCAGACCAGCAACAAGTGTTTAAGGATGCAAGACAGCAGAGAGGGAAGCAGGGAAAGGAAAAATAGGGATGAGACCATGAGACAGAGAGAGAAGCGGCTGTTTCCAGGGCAAATAGGGGCGGGAAAGAGAGGGCAAAGTTCTGAACGTTAAAGTCCAAGTTCTAGAAATTGTGCTGACGGGTGGAAGTTGTCAGCACGGAGGCTGTACGTATAGTTATTGTGTTTGAATTTTCTGCCTTGAGAGACTGAGGCTTAAACTTCCACTCCGACGTTTTAGGGGACTTGAGGGAGGAGATGATTGCTGGAATCAAAACTGATGGTGAGGCCATTGTCCTTCTCAAAGATCCTCTGAGTTCCCCGGGCCTTTCGGCCCCACAGCCAGGGACCCTTTGCAGAGAGCGCCCTCCGCTGACGTAGTGGGTGTGGAAGGGGTGATATGTGAGCCAAAAAGCTGAAAAGAAAGATCACAAGTTATCTTAAGTGTTGATTCCAGATTGTTGGAGAGGCAGAGTGAATGGGGCGGGTCCTTTAACCCTTTCTCTCCCGATACTACTCAATTATCATCATCGGCTGCAAAACTTGCACTTGATGATCTTCTTAAACGCGTTTTGAAAGTCCTTGTTGAAGTAGGCATAAATAACGGGGTTGAGCAGAGAGTTGGAGTATCCCAGCCAGTTGATTATGGCGCCCAAAAGGGTAGGCATGTGACAGCTACTCTCACAGAAGGGCAGAACCAGGGCTACGATGAAAAAGGGCAGCCAGCAGAGGATAAAGGTGCCCATAATAATGCCCAGCGTCTTCACCGTCTTCCTCTCACGGGCCAGGGCCATCTTGCGCTTCGCCTCAGCGTTGCGCTCATTCTTCCTCTCGAAGGAGGCGGTCGCGCAGGGGGCAGCACCTACCCCCTCGCTGGGCAGCGGCAGGTGCTCTTTGGAGTTGCCCACTCGGTGTACTTCAATTACCTCTAGGGCGGTGCCATCGTCGCCCTGCCTCACAGCGCCGTTGGCGCACAGAGCCCCCAGTGACTTGTTCTCCACGCCCCGCCTCCAGTCTTTGCTACCTGGCTGTCCATTCACGCTCTTCTTGGGTTGCGGAGCCGGAGATGTTCCAAGGCGGGTGTCAGCTCCCTTCTTCTCCACCTTCTTGACCGTCTTGCGGATGCGGAAGCGAGCGGCACGGAAGATGCGCCCATAGAGAACCAGCATGAGCAGCAGTGGGATATAGAAAGCGCCGAAAGTGGAGTAGATAGTGTAGCCGTGGTCCTTGCTGATAGTGCACGCGTCGGGGTCCAAGCGGTCTTCTGGGGTGCGCCAGCCCAGCATGGGCGGGATGGAGATGAGAAAGCCAATGAGCCAAGTGAGTGAGATTAGCGCAGCGGCGCGCCGGGGCGTCCTCTTGTTCATGTAGTCGATGGGGTCAGTGATGGCCCAGTACCTGTCCAGAGCGATGGCGCACAGGTGCAGGATGGAGGAGGTGCAGCACAGAACATCCAAGGCGATAAACAGGTCGCAGGTGACCTGGCCCAGAGTCCACTTGTTGAGCACCTGGTACAGCGCGGCCATGGGCAGCACTAGCACTGACACCATGAGGTCAGTGACCGCCAAGGAGCCGATGAGATAGTTGGCCACATTCTGGAGGGAGCGCTCCAGGGCGATGGCAGCCACCACGCACGCATTCCCAAGCACCGCGCAGAAAATGAGCGTGCCTAGCAGCAGAGAGGTGATCAGTTGGTAACTGAAGGTCACGTCGGAGATGTCTGTAACATTGCTGCCTGTCCCGAAGGGCCCCTGGGACGATGTGGTATTGTTGCCCTGGCCAGGGCTGAGCACATCCATGCTTGCCTGCACGCCAGGCGTGGGGAGGGGAGAAAGACTGCACGAGTATCTCCCTCGCCCCTCCCCCTAGGGTCTTCTCTCCCGGAGAGTTTCTGAGCGAGGGGATGCAAGAGTCAGGCAGGAAGTTCTTACTGCTCTGGCGAAGGCATCTGGAGGAGCAGCTTCTCGGGCTTCCTTGGCTCCCGCGGTGCAGGGCGCTCAGCCACTCCAGCTAGAAAACTAGAGTTCCCCAGAGAGCAGTGTCCGGATCTCTGGGTGGCAGAGAGGTGGCTGGAATGTTTGTCTCTCGCTGTCCATTTTACTTTCTTGATGCCCAACTGGGTGCTGGAGCCGTAGTCTTTCCACTAGCAAACAGTCTCTAATCCCAGAAGTATCTGGAATTGAGAAACCCCATCCTCCAGGGCCACTCTCTGACCCTCCTCTCCCTGTTTCCTTCCCTCTCTCTCTCCTCCCGTCTCTTTTCTTTTCAGCTTCCTCCTCTCCACTTCGTCCTGCTAACCATCCTTTTCACTCTCCCTCTTCATCTCACCTTCCTTTCTTTATGCCTCTGTGTGTCGCTCAGCCAGCCGGTCTCCCTTCCTCCCACGCTAATCCTCCCCTCCTAACACCTCCCCAACCCTGAGTGTCTCTTTCCTCTGGGTCCCCGCCTTCCTCTCCTTCTAGCTCCGCATCTTTACATTCAAGTCCCTTTCTGCAGACAGACTCAAAATTCGCTTACAGACAACTGATCTGCTGGTCAGACTGATGTTGTAACAAATAAACTCCGCCTCCCGCCCAGCCAAACTCGAGGAGGAAAAGAAGAAAAAAAAATCCGTTTTCAACTACCACGGGCTCTTATTTCTGTCAAATTCTTAAGTAGAGTCAACATCCCAAAGTGGCAATAGGAAAATGAAAAAAGGAGACACAGGGAGACTGAATGGGAAGGTGAACGCCCTGGGTCAATCTGTAAATTATTGTTAATTGGTGAAAGAAGATTGGAGTATATCTTAGTTTTTTTTTGAAAATCGCCCCCATTCATCATCTTAACAGTCCAGCTTATCATCCCTGGAGGTTGTTGCCTGACTCTATTTTTTCCCCTCTCCCCTTTTAACCTTGGGAGTTTGGAGGAGAGAGGAATTATAAAAGGTGTGCCAAAGGATGAGGACGGGTAAACAGCTGAATCTCAGAGTGAAGAAAAAAATCAGCGCGGTATGTATTACTTACACCTACACACACACACACACACACACACACACACACACACACACGCGCGCGCTTTTCATTTACCACTACCTATTACATTTCACCAAATGCTGCCACCTCTCATAGCTTTGTGGCGAGTAAATTCAGAGAAGGAAATATTTTACCTATGTGTTGTAAGTGAGATCCTGCATTCAATATGGTCTTTTTCATTTCTTACAGTACCTTGCAACCTCTGGGGAGAAAACTTGGTGGAATCTGGGTTCAGCACATGGGACAGCTCTAAACAATAAGGGCTTATGCCGCCACCTTCTGGCAAACGCTTTAGAGCGCCACCTAGAAACCTTTGCTTGCAGAAATTAAGCAGGTATTTTGGAAATCCCAAACTTGTAGAAAAGGAAGAATATTATAAAAAGAAAAATAACATTGAGTTCTATCTTTTAAATTTTTCTTCAAAATTTTCTTTTGGTGATCTCTTTTGCTCTTAACCTCAAGAGCCACACCTATTATATGTTTTAGCTCCTTTTGAAAGCCTGCAGCATCTGTCTTTCAAAAGTTCTGTCTGGAAATGCCTTTTTAATAGACCTCGGCGACACATTCACCTGTGTTAGGTTTGTGCTGCCATAGCTAGTACTTTGGAATTCACACATTCACCTTTTATTGCATGGGAAACAGTGCTGCATTTTTCAAATGGAATGATTAAACATTGAAAATAAAAAGACTTTCATGGGTTTGTTTTATAAACTGTTTTTCTTTTTACCAAGAAAATGAAATTTAATCCAATTTGAACATAGGTAAAGAATGGGACTTCTCATAAACTAGAATAAACATATAACACAGGGCTCACATATAGTTTCTGTGATGTCCGAAGTGAATGAAAAAGTGCAGAATGTAGTCCCCAAAGCAATTGACTCTAGATTACTTGCAAAGACTCACTATAGATTGCAATACTCTTAATATAATGTTCAAATTTGAACTTTAAATTTCATAATTTGGGATTCTCCAAGACAGAAAAAAAAGAGCCATCACCAAAGCATCAAAGAAAACCCAGTTAGGCCAATATATACAGAACAGGACAGTGTATTTGGAGATAGATTAAGCTGGGCACAGTTCCCACTCAATCATTTCAGCATACCACAACAATGAAGCTGTCATTTGTGATGATTCATGGCTTGAGAATAAAAACATATGTGTGCTTATCAATACTGACTACAGACACTGAAAATAAGTCTTTTTAAGATTTGTGAAGGTATCCATTCATCATTTTAAAATCTCCTCACAAATATAGAACTAGTTTGTTAAAATACAGTTGCAAGTCCAAAGATTATAATGAAATATTATTTAATACCTGAATTTTCAAAAGATAAAACTTTGAAAATATATTTGAGAATGTAAACAGATTAGAAGAGGAGAAATTTAAGTTTTAAAAATCAAATATATACATATCAAAAACCTACCTGAATAAGAATTGTCAGACCTGGTACATTTAAATATGTAAATGTAAAAAAAAATAGTAAATATGTCATTCAGCAATTATACTTTCATCTTTTGGATTCCTAAAGTTTCAATAAATAACTAATTATATTTTTTTTCCTTTTCAAGAAAGCTATAGTACTTTAAATCTGAAGTTCATATTCCTGAGGACTGTCATTTATTAGTCTACTTAAATATATAATGAATCAGCATTTTTAGCCAAGTTAAAAGAAATTCCAAGTAGTTCATGTTTTTTCCTCATAAACAATGCACATAATGTATCAAATATTTAATTTTATAAAATTTACAACAAGATTTTTAGGCACTTAGATGAATGCTAGGAAGAAAAGTATCAAAGGACATAAAGTGCTATAATTCTATAGCTTGCAGGTGACTAATAGTTATATATAATTTTTATTTGACTAATAATAATGTAATATACAATAGAAGCACAATGATGTTGCATTTCTTCATGTTCACACTTTGCTATCTCTTCTATGTTAAAGAAAAAGTATTTTATTCTGTTAAAAAATACAGAATCCAAGATAAGCCTGAAGAAATGGTGCAACCCAAAGGTCCTGAATAGAGTTAAGCTTTTATTCTTTAAGGCTTATGAATTTAACTTAAAGAAAAGCTAACTTTATAGCAGATATTATTGATGATATCATTTGAAAGCAAAAATTCCAGTCATTCTGCTTTTATTTCTTATTTAATTTACTAGATATGAGCATGAACTTGTCGGGTTATTGATTTGAGGTACAATACATCATCCATCATGGGAAATTTCTATAAAACCCTTCATGAAGTATAAATATTTTTAACATTTTCACAGGAAATTTGATTCAAGACAAGCATTTCACTGTAGTTCCTTGACCAGGGATAAAAAAATAAAAGGATATTAAGCTGCAGTTTTGTTATGAACCTTGAACTTCCTGTCATTACTGAAGGCTTAGTAATAGTTGGAGCATCTCAGTAATTGATAAGTTTATCTATCATTCCCAAATCATGGGTGATTTTTTAATGAAGGAGAAAAGAACCCATGTGGTAAATAGTTGGAATTTTACTTAGGAGATTATAAAAGTAATTTCTAAAGCTCCAATTATTTTTTTTTACTTTTTTCCAAGTAATTGAAATTAGGATGAATTATTTTAAACTAAAAATACTATTCTAAATTTAATTATCCCTGATCCTCAAGTACCAAAGCAGTAGGGGAGTTCTAGTTTTTCCAGAACTGTGGATTTTAATTGGATATCACTAGGTAAAAAAAGGTTTAAAGATAAATTTTGCTTAGATAATTTGGGAAACGTGGTCTTCTGATCATTATTGAAAATTTACAAGAAATGCAATCAAAACACCAGATAAATTCTTTTTAAAAAATAGGTGTCTAATCCTCACCATCTACCTTCCTCTGGTGATATAATTCCTTCCCTGCTCTTTCTCCCTGTTCAGTATTTCTTGCAGGCCCAGAATTGCACTGGGATTTCAGTGGTAAAACACAAAACAATGGGACCCTCAGTCTCTACTCCTAAGAACTGAAGATTAGTTTGATTTATTTAGCATATATGCTATACACACAGCATATAGGGAATGAATAGAAAGGTAACATGTATTCACTGTGCATATGACCTTGATCAAATTAATTAGCCCATTTGTTTCCTCAATAATTAAATGGGTATGATAATAAACTTGTGAAGATTCAAGTACATAGTACAATTCATTGACCTGTAATAATCTTCAATAAAAATTAAACAATGATAGTACTAATAGTGATACAAGGTAATAGTATTAGTGATCTCTCCGCTGATAATTTCTCAGAAGTGTGAAGAAAGAATTGGATGGCCTTTGTGAAAGAGAAAGAGCTTGAGATAAAAAATAAATAAAGGAGCTGGGGTTGTAGCTCAGTGGCAGAGTTCTTGCCCCGTATGTATAAGATATTGGGTTGGATCCTCAGCACCACACAAAATTAAATAAATAAAGGCATTTTGTCCATCTATAACTAAAATTATTTTAAACATTTATATAAGTAAGGCCTTTTCATGTGAGAAACTATTACGAAAATAATTTGCATGTGGATTTTATAGTCTTCCCCATTTTTAAAAAGTATTTATTAAGCTTCCAATTCTCTAGGAAATTTGAAGTTAAACCTTTATGGCGAAAAGATGTGATTCTGAAACTTCTTGACTTAAAGCAGAAGTTATTGAGGGGAAAACAAGAACATGACAACAAAAGTTTAATAACTGGTATTGAACAGGAGTTTGCCCTTTCCCTGGGTACTCAATCATTTGTTCAAAAGTATGAAATAAATATTTGAAATTTATGCTTCCCAATAAAATGTTAAAAGTACAGTGAAAGCCTGTATTTTGTTGTTAGAAATTATCAGATTTATGGTGACAGGTGTTCACAAATTACTTTTCAGGGTTCAAGTCTTCTACAATGCTATCTTAAAGTGTAAGAGCATAGATGTGATGAGACAAATGTTTGAAATGTTAGTTTAGTATTTCCTTTTAATCTAAGGAGAGTTTGAAGTCAAATTCAATCAAATAATTACTTGAAACAATTAATTTACTGCATTTAATCTAACAATGTGGGGAGGAAGGGGTACCCATGATTTCATTTGTTTTGCAAGTAATATTTTTTGTTATAAAACATAAAACTAATGCTCAATGCGTTATCTTAATCTTTTAGAACATGATACTTATATAAACACAATTTTGATTATAAAAAATTGTTCTAAAGTTGTGCACTTGTTACATTGAAGCAGTAATGTGTTAGTTGAGAAGAGTGATTCAAGACCAGAGTTCTTGATTTATGTAATTATTCTAGCCTTGAATTTTCCCTTAATATTTCCATCTTATTACACATTACTGAAAATACAAAAATAATATAACAAATACATATGTGTTTAAGAAAAAGTATAGTATGGATTCCATTGAAGCCCTATTTACTATTTTTAAAGTATTTTTATTGGTTCTTTTTAGTTAGACATGGCAGTAGAATTTATTTTGATATAATTATACAATCATAGAATGTATCTTATTCTAATTAGGACCACATTCTTGTGGATGTACCCAATGGTGGGTTTCACTTCAATATATTTCCTATGTATATATGTACATAGGAAAATGGTTTTAAATCCATTCTACTGTCTTTCCTTTTCCTAGTCCCCCTTTCTTCCCTTCATTCCCCTTTGTCTAATCCATTGAATATCTATTCTTCCCCTCTCCCCCTTTATTGTGGGTTAGCTTCCACATATCAGTGAAAATATTCAACCTTTGGCTTTTGGGGACTGGCTTATTTCACTTAGCATTACAGTTTCCATTTACTCTTGAATTTGGTGTTTATCATTCCCACAAATGACTTTATACTTTTATATCATACGTAGGTATCATCAAGTAATATGGAAAAGATATCATCTATATGCATTCTGCTATTATTTGGATAGGAGGGGTGCACCCAAAGCTGCTTCGTTACTATAGAAATGTTCAAAGGTGAAATGTTTGGATGGTGAGAGATGTAATCTCATCAGTACATCTTAGTTTGAATGCACTGGGTGGTAACTGTAGGCAGCTGGGGAGGAGGTGGATCACTGAAGTGTGACCCAGAAGAGTGCATCCTCCCTGTGGTCGCTTCCCTCCCCGCCCCTGCTACCTAACCCGACATGAGGTGAACAGTTTTCCTCCTCTGGCCTCTTCCCCCATGGTATGCTGCCTCATCTTGGGTGCAGAGTAATGAAGTTGGACATCTCCAGACTGAGACCTCTCTAAAACTAACTTATTCTCCTCTAAGTTGTTCTTGTTGGGTATTGTGGTCTCAGCAACACAAAGCTGACAAGAATACATTCTTCTACAACTTTTTCATTCTAGATTAGCATTGGGTTCTGATTCAATGACTTGGTATCCTTATAAAATGAGGAAAATGTGGACACAGACACAGAGGAAACACCACATATAGATACAGAAATACACAAACACACAAGGAAGAAAACCATAGGAAGAAAGCGGCAGAGAGCAGAACTATGAGATCACAAACCAAGGAATGCTGAGGATGGTTGCCAAATGCAGAAGCTAGGACAAACTCATGGGAGGGTTTGTTCCCTAAAGCCATCAGAGTTTATTCTGCACCAACACTTTCTTTCAGATTTACAGTCTCCAAAACTGTGTGACAACAGATTTATGTTGATTTTACCCTCTTGGTTTGTGGTTCTTGATCAGGCAGCCTTAGGATCCAACCACTTAAAATATCTATGTACTACTACTTCATTGAGGTTCAATGTTTTTCCTTGTTTCTTCACTATGGAATATTTGATCATATCTTTTGCCTGTGCTTAAATTGGTCGATTTTTTGTTTTTAACAGTACTGGAAGTTCAGTATCTATAATGAATATTAATCTTTACTCATTTGTATTATTAGAAATAATTTTTTAATTTTTGGTTTAAATTTTCAGTTTTTGAAACTACTTTTGATAAATTAACATTTTTCATTTTAATGAAATTAAATGTTTTCTTCTTTGGTTTGTGCCTACTGTGTCTTTTTTTTTTTGGGGGGGGGGGCGGTTACCAAGGATTGAACTCAGGGGCACTCGACCGCTAAGTCACATCCCCAGCCCTATTTTGTATTTTATTTATAGACAGGGTCTCATTGAGTTGCTTAGTGCCTTGCTTTTGCTGAGGCTGGCTTTGAACTCACAATCCTCCTGCTTCAGCCTCCCCAGCTGCTAGGATTACAGGCATCCAGACCCTGAGACTAGTGCCTGCTGTGTCTTATTCAAGAACTCTTTTTCTATCTTGAAATCATTAAGATGTTAGCCAATACTTTTTTCTAGTTTCATATTTAGACTATTAATTCACCACAGTTTGGCTTTTAAGTATATCATGTGAGGTAGGAATACAGACTAACTTTTACTGTAAGAAGAAAAAATTTACCCAGTGCCATTTATTTAATGGTCCATCCTTCCTCAGTTGATCTGCACTCTCCTCTGTCATATATTGCATTTTCATAGACATGTGGGGTTTTTAGTCTCTATTCTGGTTCTTTGGTCAGTTCATCTATATTCTTTACAAAAATACAGGGAATAAACTTTTATAATAAGTTATCTATCTAATAGATCAAATTATTTACTTTATTCTTTCTTGGAAATTTCTTTAAGATTATGCCTTACTTTTGAATTAACATTTAAATTCACCCCCATATGTACAATCAAACTCTTATAAAACATCATTGTGATGATAACTTGGGAAGAACAGACACTTTATGATATTGAATCTTCTTATTCATGAATATAGGAACTTTTCATTATTCAGCTATTTCTTGCTTTCAATAAAGATTTTTTAATTTTCTTCATTAATGGAGTCAACAGCTTTTGGTAGATGCTTTTCCCCTAGTAATCTTATTTTGTTGTGGTCATGATTATATAGGTGATAGCTATTTTAAATGTGTATAAGAAATATACAAATATTTAGTATTTAAATATATAAACATCTAAATATATTTTAAATGTATATATTTAAATATAAATATATCTATGTATATTTATATAAATATATATATTATATATATAAAATGATTCTTAACTTCTTTGTGTAAGAGAGAAATGTGATTCCAAAACATATGATAAAAGTATGTTTTGTGAGAAAGTTCCAAAGCTGTTGTATGCACCATTTTGCATTCCCACCAGCAATGAATGAGAGAGTTTTCCCTTTAATTTATCCTTCATTCGTTGGTATTTTGTAGTGGAGAAAATTTTAGTACACAGAGTCTGCAATACTTAACCAGAAGCAGAAGATTTAAAAAATTCTGCTTTAACAATTTGCATCAGTACAAAGTAGGAAAGAACAGGAAAAGAACTTAGCAGAGTTTCTTATATTATGTGTTCAATAAACATCAGTAAAATAAAAACGTTAATTGTTTTTCCAAAATAGTTTCTATATTGGGCTTTTCTCATCTTTTCCATTTGTGTGAAATATATATGTTATATAAAGACAAGTGTCCATCTGCATAAATAATAATTAGAATATTGTGTGTTTTATTTTACAAAACAATTATATACAAATTAACTTATTTCATGTCAAATAAAGGACAAAATTATGATAAATTACCTTATTTGAGTTTATAATCAATGACTTTAAATTCTACAGGAAGGACTTCTTTAAATAAAATTAGTCAAAAAGTTCTGTCAATCAAAGACAATATCTTATTTGAAAGTACCCAAGAACTAACATTTTGAAAAGTAGTTTAGAATTCATGGGCAACAGCCTTTAAAATCTATGACATCCATTTTCCAAAAACATTTTATTCTTAATTTCTAATACCACCTTGAAAGCTAAAAATAAATTAATAGCATCTTTAATGAGCAACACCTTTAAATATATCTATTTTATATGAGAGTTCCTTTATTCCAGGCCCATCACTTAATGGAAACAACACAAAAACAAACAAAACAATGCTTCCCCATAAATTTTCATCCTGCCACAGAGCAAGGGAGGTGAGTATACCAGAGTATCAGATTGTCACTAAGTGCAGTATTGATATAATTTTGGTGTCAAGCACATGATATCAACATTCTCTACAAGAAATCTAAAACTTAAAATTTGCTTCCAGATTGAATATGTCTTTGTTATGGATTATTTTTAGATTTTTTTTGCAGCTTTTTCTAATTGTTTGGGAAGCATAGCTGGGCTTGTTAATATTCTGTGGCATTTCAATTGAACAAGTGACTGTCTTTGTGGGCAGTTCTGGATCTCACCCTTTGGATTTCATAGCCAACTGTTCCATCTCCATTAGAAAGAAATGGAACCAAGTGCCAGTATTGGGAATTAAATATTTTGGCTTCTGGCTCATGGCTTCTATAATGTAATAACAATAATAGCCAGCATGACTGAGTGCTTATTATATACCTGGAACTATACTAAGCCTTTGCCATGTACTATGATATTTAATCTTCACAACAGCCTAGGCCTATTCAATTTTTAATTGAATAAAATGAAGGCCTTTTTAAGTGTTTGAGTACATTAAGAAAATAGAATTTCCAGCCCTGAAAGTTTCTTAATTAAATGTAGCTACCTGATTTTAGTAGCTGCAGTTTCTTATACACTCAAGATTACTAGCTGTGAGCAGGAGCATCCCAGCAGTTGTGAGCAGAGAAGAAGGACATGTAGGTGTCCTCTCTAGGAAGCTCAAACTCCTGAAATAATGCATTCTGGATGCTACATCTTTTTCTTCTCTCTCTCTCTCTCTCTCTCTCTCTCTCTCTCTATATATATATATATATATATATATATATATATATAT
>NW_025999990.1:4986163-5050429 GCF_001458135.2 Marmota marmota marmota | reverse complement strand
CCTCTTCTCTCTCTGCCCCCTCTACTGTCATTCATTTGTCCCCCTTGTATTATTTTTCCCTTTCCCCTCACTTCCTCTTGTATGTACTTTTGTATAACTCTGAGGGTCTTCTTCCATTTCCATGCAATTTCCCTTCTCTCTCCCTTTCCCTCCCACCTCTCATCCCTGTTTAATGTTAATCTTCTTCTCATGGTCTTCGACCCTACTCTGTTCTTAGTTACTCTCCTTATATCAAAGAAGACATTTGGCATTTGTTTTTTAGGGATTGGCTAGCTTCACTTAGCATAATCTGCTCTAATGCCATCCATTTCCCTGTAAATTCTATGATTTTGTCATTTTTTAATGCAGAGTAATACTCCATTGTGTATAAATGCCACATTTTTTTTATCCATTCATCTATTGAAGGGCATCTAGGTTGGTTCCACAGTCTTGCTATTGTGAATTGTGCTGCTATGAACATCGATGTAGCAGTGTCCCTGTAGCATGCTCTTTTTAGGTCTTTAGGGAATAGACCGAGAAGGGGAGTAGCTGGGTCAAATGGTGGCTCCATTCCCAGCTTTCCAAGAAATCTCCATACTGCTTTCCAAATTGGCTGCACCAATTAAATGAAGACGGACATCTTTTCTTCTGAAGGCAATAAAAGGGCCACCGAAGCTCAAGAAGGAAAGTCTGTCAGGAAGTTGTTTCCATTCTTGGCAAGCTTTCAGAAAAGGTCACACAAGTGTTATTCGCAAAGATTGGTTCATTCAACCAACATCATAAAGAACACATTACGTATGTACCAGGCGCTATGCCAGGTGCTGAGTATAAGATGTAGTCCTTGTCATCAGGCAGTTAAGTGTCCAGTAGTAGGAGAGATGAAACCTTTGTAATATGATACAATCAATGCTACTCTAGTTCTCCATGCAGGGGGCCTATGGGAAGGCCCCTGTATCTTGGCCCATCAGGGTCCCTAGACATTTCCTGTATAATTGGCAGTGTTTCTATTTCAGAAGTTAGAGAGCTGGAGTGCCCCAATATCATTGCTGTCTTGCAAAGCAATGTCTCTGGAAAAAATCAGCATGAAACAAATGATGGTGGTATTGGGGTGAAGCAATATTCAAGAAGGATGTTTGTGGTCAAGAACACTTTCCTCTTCCCTCTGCCTGACATGTTCTACCTCATCCCCTCTTCTGGCCATTTCACTCAACCTTCAGCTTCAAAATTTGAGTTGCTTCCTCCTGGAGACTTTCCTTAATCCCTCAGGTCTAAGAGATACAAATGCTTTCAGGAATTATTTCATCTTTACTTACTTACATAAAAAGAAAAATGCATGTAAATAAACAAAACTTAAACTTTCAACTTTCTTCTATTTGTGGCTCCCTTGTACCTGATGTATGATATTCTGATCTTCTCACAATGAATCAGGTGCTAAGAAGAAGACAAATTCAAAATAATATTATTTCTATCTGTCTATTTGATATTCACAGGATAGTCAGCTTTTTTTGCCATTGTGGTCAAAAGACCACAATTTTAGAGGAGGAAAAGTTTATTTGAGGCTCCTGGTTTCAGAAGTCTCAGTCCCTAGGTGGACAATTCCATTCCTCCATTACACTACTCATGGTGGAAGAGTATGGTGAAGAAAAGCAGCTCAGGACATGACAATCAGGAAGCAGAGAGAGACTGCTTCACTCACCAGAGACAAAATATATCCCAAAGGCACCACCCCTAATGACCTACATCTTCCAGCCATGCCCTATCTTCCTATGGTTACCACCTACTTAATCCATTCAACTAGGTTAACGCACTGATTGGGTTAAGGCTATCCTAACCCAATTATATCACCCCTAAACTTTCTTGCATTATTTCACCACATATGAGCTTTTGGGGGACACCTCACATCTAAACTATAACAGATGCTTCATAAATATTTGTTCAAGGAATGAAAGGATCTCATAACCCACTCATTTCACCTCTAAACTTCCTAACATTGTCTAACATGTGAGCATTGGGGAGACACCTAATATCTAAAACATAACACCACACACTCCCTCTGTCAGAAATCCAAAGTTATTTTTACATCTCAAATGTCCAAATATCTGCCTTTTGGCTCTGTGCCTCAGACCAAACTTCCTATATGAGCACTGATGTTCAATATAGCAAGATGTGTTCAGTCCCACATAGAACAACAGACTGGATTTCACATTCAGACACTGGCCACAACTATTGTACCCATGAACTGCTGCTACTCTGCTGTTTGTAGGGAAACTGGCTTCCTGAAGGTCAGATGCCTAATGATTTGAAACACTTGGCCTAGTCCCCACCTCTACACAAACAAACATCCCAAACAATCAGAAACTACAGTCTCCTTTGTTTTTAATAAGGGTATCAATAACTAATATTTAGTAAATTGCACATATCTAGCATTTTTCTAAGTGTTTTACACATGTTAGTTCTTTTTCTATTTTCAGCAACTTTATGATATAGAGAATATTTTTATTCCCCCTTTGAAGAGGAGGAAACTGAAGGTCTAAATGAAGTAACTTGCCAGGTCACACATCCATTAAACAATAGATGAGGGATTTGCAACCCAAGAAGCCTGGCTTCAGAGTCAAGTCTTAATCACTTGAAAATCCTTTGACACTTTCTGATAGGAGGACAGTTCCACCCATCTGGAAATTGTACTAATTAGGTGGTTTCCAAGAACCAAGGTGTAATTGTTTTAGCAGTTCATGTAGCAATCTGCCTGCATCTATTCACTTAGTCAATACCCCTTGGTCTAAGTAACTTTCCCATTGTCGGTGGTGGTCTGTACTTGACCAACCTCCAGTTGTGCTTTTCTTCAAGGCAGCAACCTTCCATATTTTACTGGTGTTTTGCACTCCCTATTATCACTGAGTCATGGTCTTTAACTGAACCAAAATGGCCAGGCATCAGGCATCATTTCATTTCTTTTTTGCCATCATTTGGTTGTTTAACAGCTAGCTTGTCACAGCAAGGGACAGTGTCAAATTGCTCTTAAATTTGCTGCTTTACTTTTAAAGATAACCACTCTACCTCCCTGCTCTCTTTGCCTCAAGCTGACATTTTCATTTTGTACTTACATGAGAGAGTTATTAAAGGTTTTCCAACATTTAGAAAAGTTTCAGAGCTAACTGGAACTTAACTCCTTTTAGAAGAAAATCTGTCAATAGCTATGACAGAACTACATTAGATTTCAAATCTCTGTATCTGGAGAGCTAACTTTAAAAAGGATTATTTTCCTCTCAATAATAATAATCACTAACATTTATTGAACACTTATTACATGCCAGACACTGCTACGTGCTTTTCTGTATTATTTAATTTAGAAGTCAGAAAACTGAGGCTTAGAAAAGCCAAGTACCTTGTTTCACACCACAGTGGGTAGCTACTCTAGAGTCTATGCCTTCTGCAGACTCCAGCTAATACACAAATCTCCTTCTTCCATTACCCAGGTGGTTAATTAATCTACTTCAAAATGTATTGAATATGAGATGGAGAAAAGACCACCATCTCTATCCTGAAACAGAAAGGACCCCATTTTTATAGAATTTTTTAAATGTATTCTTAGCACTATAGAATTTTATTTTTGTATTTCATCAACATCTTTGTTCCTTGTCAACTTCCAAACTTGCTACATTTGTTTTCTGAATTACTAGCAGTGGTATTGAGATCTATCACAAACCCTCCTTTCGCTTTGGGATGCACATGAGCTATCATTCAAACTAAAAATTAAAAGTTAAGAATATTAACAGTTCTAACAAGGATGGAGTCAGGGTGTGCTGCAGACACAGGACTTTGAGGATTAGCATCCACTTTTTAACTTTTGGTTCACTTTTAAGTTCTCTTTTTACTACCTTATTCCTCAGAGCTATTTCTTGTAGAAACTGAGGAAATATTTTTGTATCTATTAGAAAAATAAGTAAATACACACTTACATATATACATACAAGTAAACAAAAAACAGTAAAACAAAATATGGGCTAAAAGTCTTTCCTTTGTTCTACTAGGCCAGCCTCAGCCTCAGCCTCAGTCATATGCCCCCTTGGGAAGGAAAAACCATATGACTTTTCATTCAAACAAACTCATTATAAAATCCAACATGTATTTACAATAAAACAAAATTTTCAGACTTTACTCATAAAAAGCATGTCCTTTGCCTGATAAAATGGCTATAGGCAAGATTTATAGCAGTAACCAAAAACCACTCCTATTGGTGAAATTTTGGGAACATTCCCCCAAATCAATATCATACCAAAGGCATTAAGTTTGAGACAAAGAACTAGAGAAATAATAATTGAAAAGTTAAAGCAAAAGTAATATTATGTGCAGGAAATATTATTTGCATGAAAAAGTGAAAGAGTATCTATAAACCATTAGGACTAATAAGAGAATTTAGAAATGTTGTGAATTATATTTAAGAATAAAACAAGAGCATTCATATTTATTATCAGCAATAACTAAGAAATGTAAAACAAAATATTCATAATAGCAACAAATGCATAATGCACTTAGGAATAATTAACAAATAGGTAAAATTAAATTCATCATATTTAAGAACATGAAATATAATCTAAGTAAATGAAGATATAAAGCATACATGATGTTAGATATAAAGTCATAATATGGAAGATGTCAATACTAAGTTAAAAATTCAATGAAATATCCATTTAAGTATCTTAATAAAATAAACTGATGTTGAAATTCACGTAGAACATAGGACATGATTAAAGTTAAAACCAAGCCACAAATAGAAAATATTTGCTGTATATGCATACACATATATGTGTGTATATATATATACACACACATACATATATGACAAATGTTTAGCATCTAAATCATAAAAGAAATTCAATATAATATGTATGAAACAAAACAATCCTTTTAATCCCTGGAAAATAGACAAAGGGTATGATCAGGCAATGCACATTTTAGGAAATCTAATTAACATGGAAAAGTTCTCAGCTTCTTTAATGATCAAGAAAATACAAAATTAAAACAATGAGACACCTGTCATAATCATAAAATTTCCAAAAATATACACTTTGGCAGTTCCAAATATTGGCAAGTTTCTAGGGAAACAAGGACTCAAAAATCATAGGTGATGAGTATACATTTGTATAACTGCTTTGAAGGGCAAGTATGTCTTTGAACTGTTCTGAAGCACAACATTATCTACTAAACTTGACACGTCCACTTTTAGGTGTGTATTTACAGAGGAAAAAAACTTATCTACCTAGTCCCAAAGTCATGTACCAATTGCTAATTACAACGTTGATTATAATGACAAAAATTAAGAGTGGGCAATTAATCTCCATTCATAGAGACACAGTGGTAGCTAAGTTGTAGTTTAAACACTAATATATTATAAAGCAATTAAAGTGAAATAACTAGAATTAAGTATAGTCCCATTGAACTGCTCCCATACCAATATTTAGTGAAATATAGGACTGTCATACAACATATGAATATTTTAATATCCACATAACGAATTTTGAAAACACACACACACACACACACACACACACACACACACACACACATATATATATATATATATATATATATATATATATATATATATCATGTTATATACTACACACATGCATATATGTGTGTATATATAAATAAAATTTATGGATAAACATGTAATAAACATGGACTCCCAGAATATTTACAAAATTCATGATAGTAATTGGGGGAAGGAGAGGCAGAAATGGGGCTACAGGAAATAAATGTAACCAATCCACCTTTAAATAGTGTTTCTTTGATTAAGAATATGTCTGAAGTAAAAATAAGAAAAGGTTAATATTTATTAGTTTAGGTAGTAGAATCATAGCTATTCAGTGATCTAGCTTCTGTACTTTTTTTCTGTATTTTTTAAGCTTTAAAAAAACTAAAAATCTTTCCTGGATATTTTAAATATAACAATTATAGACTAAAGAAAAATAAAATGAAGGACCATGAAGTGAAATATCTACATATTTTGCATTTCTTTTTTTCCCCATAGCTAAATGAGTAAAGTGACTCTGTCAAATATCATTTGACCTTAATTTTATATTGGATCTGGAAGTTCATAAACATATTTATTTATTTATTTATTTATTTATTTATTTATAGTTGTAGATGGACAGCCTGCCTTTATTTTTTTTATTATTTTATTTTTATGTGGTGCTGGGGATCAAACCCAGTGCCTCACACATGGTAAGCAAGTGCTCCACCACTGAGCTACAGCCCCACCCCCATAAACATATTTTTATCTATCATTTAATGTCTTGATTCTTTTTAAGTCAATAAAAAAGAAAGTATCTTTGGATAGCAACTTGACCATACTGCCTAAGAAACATCGCTTCACAAACTATTACTTCCAAGAGTCCTTGGCTTTACTTTTGTTGAATTCACCATTGAGTTCTATAATTCAGCAGAAATCTACTTGTTAAATTTAGAAATTCCAGAAGATCTTATATTTTTAAAAGCTTGTATTAGCATATAAGCATGAAAACAGCCTCTCAGAAAACCTGCCAAAGCAACCACATCCAAGGAGGCCTTGCTCTCTCCGCCTTTGCTATGATTCTTTCCAGAGAGTCAAAGTCACTTTAATTAAATTGAAGGTACATCTTCTCCTTAAGACTAACACTATTTTATTTTATTTTATTTTATTTTTCAGAGTAGAAATTAGAAGTTTATTAAAGGACAGCAGAAAAGACTTCTCCCAGCGGAAGAAGGGGACCCAAGAGGTGGAATCTGAGACTAACACTATTTTAAACATGGTAGCATTTGCAGCCAATCATAGCCTAATAACTAAGCCCTTGATAAAAGATTCTTCCCAAATGATAAGTTTTATAACCTAATAAAACTTGAGAAAAAAATTCTCAAATTCTTCCAATGGCTACAAATACCTAAATTAATCTGTATATCTCCCTTGAATATAATTTTGTGTTTTTACTATTTCAAAATAAGCTTAAAATTTATGGAAATCATGTCACAAGAATAGTATAAAGAACGATTGGACATTTTACACATACACTTACATATATGCTATTATATTTTTTCAGAGCCATTGGACAGTAAATTGGACAGATATGAAGATTTTTTTAACTGCATACTTCAGTGTGTATTTCCTAAGAACAAGTATATCCATTTACGTAACCATAGCAATTGAACATAGTGTCAATTTTAGGAAATCCTCATCGATACAATATTTTCATTTCATCTGAGCCTTATTAATATAATCTATTCCCATAACAATGTCTTCCATAAAAGGGTGGAGGTACAATCCAAAATTCCACATTTCCATTTAGTTGTCAAGTTTCTTTTTGTTTCCTTAAATTTGGACAATTCCTCAATTGTTGTTTTCTATTACCTTGACATTTTGAAAATTTTGAAGAGTTCAGGTCAATTATTTGCTAAAATATTTCTTAATTCGAGTTGATGTGATCACAGTGATCCTTGTGATCACAGTGACACATGCATCGGTAACAGAAATATCAGTATCTTTTGCTGCTCACTGTCTCTTTTTCCTACTATGCTTTTTATTTTCCTATTATACTTTGATTTATCCCTTTGAGCATTTCTGAATTGCTTTGGTTTGGATATATACTTTTCTAAAGTGTATAGTTGGAACTTGGTTTGTTAGCCAAATTGAAAATAATTTTTATGTTTTAATTTGGCTAAGCTTATTCATATGTATTGATATGATTAATATCTTTAGTCTCAACTCTGCAATTTTACAATCTATAGCATTTGTTCTGTATTTTCTCAGCATTTACTCAGAATTCATCATGTTTTTATATGTTTCAAATGATTTTTTTATGTCTTGATATTTGAAGAATGTCTTGGCTAAATATAATAAAATCCTCAGATTGCAAATCTCTTTCTTGAATTTCTTGAAACTACTGCCTTATTGTTGCTTTTCTTTAAGTTTCTTGCTTTTGCAACTGATTAGATCCTTTGTTTTAGAACCCTGGGATGTTCTTGAACTTTACAATCCAAAAGTTTTACTAAGATATGCCTCAGATTTAATCACTCACATTATGTAAGTTGAGAGTACCCAGCAGGCAATGTACAAATGCAAGTTTTCTTTTATTTTTGTAAAATCTTCATAGATTATTATTCTAAATCTTCTGTTCCATTGATTTTTTTTTTCTCCTTTTGGGGACTTCAGTTATTCATATATTGGATATTTGCCTTTTTTCCATTTTCCCATTCCAAGCACTTTTTCTGACCCTTTTCTTTCTTTAATTTTCATTCTTTCGGTGGTTGTTTTGATTTTCTTCATTGACCTTTATTACGTTTTTATTTATTATTTATTGAACAGCTTATGTCTCTTTTTCTAATTATTCACTTGCAAATAAAAAAACAAATGCTCATCTAATGTCTTCCATAAAAGAGTGGAGGTACAATCCCAAATCCCACATTTCCATTTAGTTGTCAAGTCTCTTCGTATCTGCCTTGCTCTTAGAAAAGTTATTCAAGGCACATTTTTCTCATATTGTCAAATGTTTGAGGATGTCTGATTTAGTTCATGAGCTATATGACAGGGTTCTTCTGGTTTATGGTGGTTTTATTAGAGACAATTTTCATTTGGTAAAATGTTTTGATAAAATTCTGTTTTCTTCTCAATATAGATGAAGTGAGCTTGCATCTCTGCAGGAATGGTAGCCAGGAATGATAATCTGGGAGGTTTACAGAATCCCTTGTTCTAGATCATCCTCTTTTTCAGTGAAACAAAGCAGAATGCCTATTTTAGTGTTAGAGACAAATGGGAAAAGTTAGCATCTTTTTTTTCTTTCTTTTCTTTTCTTATTTGCCTGCTTTCTTCTTTTTGCTCTATGCAGTTTCAAAAGGTTATTTTCCATACTTTTTACTTTTATCTCTCCATAAGTGTTTCCCTAAAATTCTCTGTTTTCTTTTGTACATTTTTTTAACATTTTGGTCTCTGAAAATATTGGGGTAGGAAGTTAAAAATAACTCTACTGAAGGCTAATGTTTATTTTTCTATTTATAAAGAAATTGAACTTTGCTGTAACTTGTAGTCATTCACAAGAATGGGATTTGCAGGGCTTTAATCATTAATTTAGCTCATTTTTATGCCTTTTAGAGGATTGTTGAGCCACTCAGATTTAGGTGTCTTCATTCATTGGCTGTTTCTTTGCATTCTTGATTCAATCTTTCAAATTCCCATTTTGGTTTTAAAAAATAAGATTTTAAGATATTAACCATGATAAGACATTTCTCAAAATATTAATTTACGTCATATTTTACAGATTTTAAACATTTTATTGTTAGCTTCAATTCATGTATGTGCAATCCACTGATGTTCAGCTGTCTAGTTATCCCTCTGTCAACTCCTCCTCTGGCTCTCACTCTCCAAATCTGTCATGTTTATAAAACAAGAAGCTCTACATAAAGTTCTTACCAAAAGTTTACTATGAATATTTAGGGATACCCTGCAAGAATATTCAGAGAATGTATGTCAGCTTCAATATTATACAAAAAAAATCCATAAAAAATCCACAGAATCTCCATCTTTAAGACAAGCCAGTGACATGCTGATGATACCCATTAAACCCAGACTCATTTTTCTGAGGAAAGTATCATGAGATTCAACATTCCTTTGGTTGATTCCCTTGAGCTTGCATGCTTTAATCTTGCCTATCCCCATCACTGTTCATTTCCCTGTATAGTAGACAGCATCCATACACCCTCAGCACTCACCATACCAATGCATTGCCATAGGAACCAGAGTAAAGCTATTACTCAGAGCCGACCCAAAGTACCCACTCCCAAGAGAAACTCAATCACCCAGAAGCCTTGGTTAAAAAAAAAAAGTACCACAGCTTCCCTTGAGTAGAACAACACTGAGGCATATTCTATACAACATTTCAGAGGTCCTCACTAGGCACTGAGCCCTACTTACCTATAGTAACAAAATACCCTTTCTTGGCTCACAGCCCCATTCCCAACCAGCACTTCCTGGAACATCTCTCAAAGAAATTACTTCCATTCAAGCTTCTGTCTCAGGATATGCTTTCAAGGAAACCAAACCTAAGACATACTTCCATGAATCCATAAATATTTATAGCGTGCTTCTTTCCCATGACTTGTAGTCCTACAATGAAGATGAAATAGGGTTATTTTTACCTTTTAGAAGATCAAGTTCTGTGGAAACGATCTTGATCTAGACTCTCTAGATTTGTAGTCATTTATCTCCAGGGACTTAGATTCACTTTGAAAGTTCCAAAGTCCTCAGAAGTCATGGGAATAGTATTTAAATTGACCTGATTAAAGTGAGCTGCAGTAAATATCCCCAAGTAACTTCAAGTGGAAGCACATCTATGATCCGGCCCTTGGTAGGATAAGTAAACCATGAATATTATACTAAGAAAACACCAATCTGAACTCTGATACTCAAAAGTTAGGTAGTCTTAGAAAAGTCAATTTGCCTTTCTAACATCAGCTTTCTAGTAAGTAAAATGAGGAACCAAAATACTTTTTGAGGGCTTGCAAGTCTGCTTGGCTCTATGAAACTAAAATAGGTCTGTGAAATCCATTTGTTTCACATATATATCATTTTTTTTCATAAATATGTTTCTTGGAAATGCAATTTACCAGTAATGCCCTTTCTCAAAACCTATTTATAATTTCAAAGTTAGTCCTGATCAATCAAAGAGCTGAATTTCCACTGGAAGTTTTCACTCATCATTAAGCAGAAATTTTGGGGTGTTCTGTCCACCAAATTACCCACAACATTTTGGTGTTATTTTATTACTGAAAACAAGATGAGATCACACAGAGAATCCATATCTCTTGAGCAATCTAAATGTATGATCTGAATCTTCTCTAGGTACATAGCAGGTATTGCATAGAAGAGAAAGTTTTTCAACAGTAATTCCACTCCTTTTCAGATATGAACTAAGAAACTGAGCTTTGAAACCAGTTCCTCTTAAGTAGAACATATTGATCGAAGGATTGTCTGATTTAGAATGAAGAGAAAGGAATCAAAGTGAGCTAGGTAAACAGAAGGAATTAAACTTGATAATTTATCAGATTGCAGACACATTACACCTTGAGAAGAAAGAGAGACAGCAAGACTAGAAAAAGGCAGGGCTGTGGAATGATTGGCAATCTTTAAACCACAGAAGTGAAAAGAGCTAACAACATCGTTAAAATCAGATCAAACACAGTTAAGAGCTGGGATTCAACTATACCACACTTATTCTACTCATAGAAATAAGTGCCCAGAAATTAAAACTTCACCTATGGCAACAGAATAAAAATAGGAAAACTACATGAAAATTAAACAAAGAGAAAGTCCTAATGAACTATTTCTAGGGGAAGACCTGGGGAAGAGTTTGAGGAGGAGTTTGCAATGTAGAACAAGAAGTATTTAATGAAGGAGAAGAATATAATGTGTAAAAGAATTAGTCTGCACCTGTAGGCTCAAAGAGAAAGACTGAAACATTCTATTGCTTCTTTTGCTGATCAGATTAATTTTAGGTAATAAACAACATCTTTGCCATCTATACTGTTTTACTTGGTTTATTCATTATTTGCTTCTTATATAGAAATCCCAAGCAGCATCTGCACCACAAGGAAGATGCCCTGCTGATTTCCATGTGGCTGGGTTAAATTGGTAAAACAGTTTATTGTACATCTGCCCAGGGAGGCCACAAGCAAGAGACCCACTCAGTCCTCAAGCAGCAGGGAAGGTGTTAGAATGTGACATGACTTAAGAACTATGACTTTGTGAACATAGAAGACAAAAATGTCCCCTGAGTACGCTTTAAGCAATCTGTCCCACTACCAGCTTTCTGGAGTGAATATCAATGTGGAAGCCAATAGTAACAGCAAAACCTCAACAAAGTTGCTTTTGGGTAATATCAGTCCCACCTGTACCAACAAGGAGCTTCAGGCCCAGGTAGAAGAATATGGTCCAGTCATTGGATGTGACATCATGGAAAAGTATGTCTTTATATGCAGACAGCAAGCAGAGGATATAGTATAGGCCATCAGGGACCTTGATAATACAGTTTCAACATGGGTGGGTGTCAGCTGAAATTCCCAGCTATGATTGTACATGAGCACATACACCAGTCTCTGGGATGTTCTCTGTTCTGTGCCTTCAGCCCCTCAGCAACTTTGGGCCTTAATTTACCTTGTTAAGTTCAGACCTTCCCATTTACTTTCCTTGCTCCTGCCATTTTCCTGTTCTTCCTTCCATTCAGTGCTTCTGGATTTTCCCATTCATGCTGATTTCCCAGCAGCCTCATTGTTTGCAGAAACTGTAATTTCATGGCTAGCTCCTCCCTGTCTCCTGCTTCTAGCAGGTTAGATTTGGGCATGACCTTAGTGAGATTGTCACTGCTCCTGGAGCTCTTTGTGGCCCAAAGGCTAGACCTCTAGAATTGGGTCACTTTTATTCTTTCTGTTAAAAATAAACAGTTTTTAAGGAAGAGATGGAAGGAAGTCCCAAAATTGAGGAACTGTAGATAGTAAAAGGTGAATGCTATTCTCCAGGAGAATAGACTCAGAGCAATATAGATCTGCTACCTGGGCTGTGGCCTCATCCTTGGCTTCATCATGGAAGGTGGACCAGTTTGGGCAATGGTGAGTCAACCATTGCCATTACTGTTTTAAAGGTATAAACTAAGTATAAAATTGATTTTTTTTTTTAGAATTTGAAGCTAAAAATGATAAACTAAAATAAGGAGTAGGTCTAAAACTAAAACCCAAAGCTGAATGTAGTCAAATTGGAATGGCTGTCCCAGTCTACCAAGGCAGTTCATAGTCCTCAGAGATACTTGGCCACAGAGAACCAGTCCATCAGTCATGGCAGGCGTAAATGATGTATTCGCTGAAGAAATTTGCTGGTCAATTTATCTGGCAGATGCAAAGACATTGCTAACATCTGCACAAGTAGAAAAGGAAAAATAAAACCAACAAGGGAAATCAGATCCTAGTTTGAAATCAGCTGTCCAACTTATCAGAAAATTTATTCCATTTCATTTTACTTGTGTATATAACCTCTGAACAAACTGGTGGCTAAGGAAAGTCATCCTGGTATGGTGGCTAAAGTAGAATTTTTTAAAAAATGAAATAAATTTACCTCCAATTTTTGATTCAGCCACAGTTATGTGATCAGTTATGTGATTCAGTTATGTGATGTTCAATGAATTATTTAGTCTCAACTTCCTTTCCATATAAACTGAAAATAGTAGTCACTTCCTTACAAAGGTAAGTAGGGGAAAGAGCTTAACATATAGAGTAGAGGGTTCATTATGTGTTACCAGTGGTAATAGCAAGAATAGTGTTAATAAATGTGCCCATGTTGACAATTATTGTCTTTATTTCTCTTATGAGAATGTCAGTTTTACATTTTTCCAATGAACTTTATACCCCCTTCATGGATTGAAAAATTGTTCTGGTATTTTTCAGTTGATTTTTTTCCTCTGACTCTGCCTCAATGTGAAGAGGAGAAGGAAAATATCTATAAGTCTAATATTTACAGAATTCTCAATAATCATTGCCTTGTTAAATTACTTTAGGTTTCTGGATTCTTATTTTGATCATCTAAGAACGAAGTTTCCCATGCCAGATTCAATACCCAATGAAGACTGATTGAGAGATGGGGATATTTTGGTCATTTCACTAAGGGTCTTAATGTAAATCAAGATCTGAAACAAAGAGACACGGTGTAGTTTTAACTAATGAAGGGATTATGCTCCAGATTGTAGATATACCGTCTAATATAAGAAGAAATAGGTTCACTTTTCAATTAATGACCAGTGTTAGTTCCACAGTCAAAGAAACACCTAATGTCACAAAGCTGATTCTTTTAGCAGCCTACCGGTGAAAGGGAGGCTAGCCTTAACATGTGGGTGGGAACAGAAGTATACAGAATACTGACCTCAATAGTGGCTGACAAAAAGGAAAAAATCCACCAAAAAATTAAGGCAATTCAAGTTCATTTCCAGGAAGATAGAAAATCACACAAAGCAATTCAAAATGGGAGAGCAGATCATGGAGCCCTCTTTGGCAATAGGAACAATGGGAGCTTTGTTTGAGGGTCAGACTGTCGAAGATAATCTATCTGAAAGTAAGAAGAGGAGCTAGCCCAATTCCTTACATGTGAGACAAAATGTAATGAATGGCAAGCAGGCTTCATCCTGCTGGACAGAGTACACGGTGAGCTGAAAATCAAACAGCCAGGAGAATGTGTGACTATGGACCAGTGTGGTTCAAGGAAACATGGAAGTGTTGCCCAGAGAGTTGTGAGAGGAGTCTGGGAGCAGAAGAAACATGATACACAAAGGTGCCTTGTTCCTAATTCCAAAAAAAATAGATGGTATCACTCACAGCTAACAATACTCCACACAAACAGCTGAGATGAGCCAGGCCAGGGCAGAGACTCAAATTAAGCTACACATGGCTCATTTGTGCATTGGGTATATCTTACACTTTTTTGTTTTGGTTGTTGTATAATGATGAGAAGGAAACACTTTACTCTGTAATCACATTCTAGAATCCAGAATATTAGATTGCATACTTTATGTTGACTTATGAGTCTCTTTGGAGGCTATTTATCTCTTCCTGATGGAAAAGAACATTTTAAACCTACCAAATAAAATGAGGCATACTCACTACCTTCTAAATGTATTAAAAATGAAAACCATACCATAATTTAGGTCTGCCTTACCAGTGTTAGCCAGCATGGAGTTAGTTGGTAGTTCGAACTAGAAAGAAAAATGTGTTTGCTTTCATCAAAAGGTATCATTCCAACTCTACTCTCATTCCAAAAATATAAGGAAATGTAAGTTGTAGGACTGAATTTTTAAAAACATGTTAGAATTCTTATATCTAAATGAATGTTTTCTTCTCTAAAACAATTACTTTGGGACATTCTATAATAATTCCAATAAGCTACCTGTATGATGTCATTCATTTCTATCCCATTCACAACCTTTCTCTGAGAACCTGTCATTTACATCCTGGGGAAATGCATCCCTATTTGCTGTGTAGCTTCACTCGGGTCACTGGTTTTAGGGATCTCAAATGCAATACTTTTATATACAAACAGAGATGTGAGAAATTGTTCTAAATGTGTAATAAGAATTGTGATGAATTCCACTGTCATGTATTTAAAAAATAAAACCAATTTAAAAAAAAAAAGTCTGGGGGCTGGGGTTGTGGCTCAGAAGTAGGGCACTTACCTACCATGAGTGAGGCACTGGGTTCAATCCTCAGCACCACATAAAAATAAAAATGAAGGTATTGTGTCCACCTCTAACTAAAAAATAAATATTAAAAAAAAGTCTGGCTGGAGTGAGATGAGGCAAGACAAATAAGCTTCTTACTGGGGGAACCCAGGCTGTGACATAGAAAGTTGGAAGAAGTTCTGAAAGGAATGTATACAACTGAGTCATGTCAACCAAAAACACTTCTTGGCAATTTAAAAGGTGGCTTTATCTAGATTTAGACCTATAGCTCTTGACTGACTTACAACATTTTCCTGTCATAGATCCCCAAAATAGCAAAGAACAATTCTATTAGAAGGGGGAAAAAAGTCTATGAGGTCTTATTCTCATCTTGCAAAATTATATGGATTTTTCATTATAACATGTTTATTTGTTATAAAATCACTAATTTCAGTTTCTTATCTTTCCCCAAAGACTTTCAAATAAAACAAGTAGTACCCCCATCCCCAGGAAAATTTGGCCTGTGGCTTTTGCATACCTTCTTACCATATGTACTACCCAGAAAAATTGGGTCAGTATTGGAAAGGGAGGGGTAAGGGGAATGAAGAAAATGAGAGGAAGATAGTCAACAATATCACACAATGACATGACAGTTTCACTTTGTAAGACTGGGCCATATAGCCATCACTTTTCTCATATATTCCAGAGGTAAGTTGAAATTACCTAAACCTAAATTAAAAGGGAGAGTATGTCTGTCTTTGACCTTTGTTTTTTTTATATTTTCTATCTGATATAGGTGGAAGGAAGAAAACGAGGCCACCAATATTTTCAATTCACTTTTCTGATCAAAAATCTCAACGCTTGCTCTCTATATCGAGTCAAATCAGTCAACAGTGTCTTCTGCTCCTATTCATTCTGTGGTAGTACATGATGGAAATAAAATTAACTGAGATAAAACCTATAATGCAAAAGGAAAAAAAACTAATCCTAGAGGGAAGGTCATGTCAAGATAAAAAGAAAAGCAAAAGGTAGTAAGTCTTCTACTTTCTATATAATCTTCACATTTCATATTAGAAGATGCTGAAGAAATTGAAAGCTCCTGGAGCTATTCTTAAAAGTGCATCACTTTGGAAACAATTTTGTCAATCAATTAATTCTTATTTGATGAAATGTTTGAATAATTGTTTCAGTAACTTTTATCCTGCCCACTATTTATCACTTTTGTAATTATTCTGGATATTTATTAAACCCTAAAGCAATGTTGGGCTTTCCAGCGTGTCCTTTGTAGCTCTTATATCAGGCAGGAAGAACAAATGTCTCATTACAACTTAGAGTGATGAAATATAGAAAATAATGGAACATATGAAAAAGAATAAGTACAATGTTGATATATACAAGAAAACTATAAATATTATTAATCATGTTTTTTAAATTTTAAATAATAATAATAATTATAATTATAATAATAATAATAATTATTATTATTTTAGCTGCACTAAAAACTGCGCTTAATCAGAACACAGAGGGGCTGGGAGATCGGGAGGCCGAGGCCTGTCCTCTGCCCGAGTCGAATTGAAGATCTGCACTTGGGGGAAGAGCCCACAGCTGAGGTCACAGAGGTGGCAAACGCACCAAACTTCACATGCAATTTCCTGGACTTTCCTGCACAGAGTAATTCAGACATTATATATAAATAGAGCAATGGAACATTTTACTTCTTTTCACCTAGACCTACAAATAATTATTGTTTTATCAAGAGGTTTACTGGTCAATTGTATAACACTGGTCAGGTGCTAAATCCTAATGATCCTGGCTCTTAGGAGAGAAGGAAACTTCTCAAAGAAGATCAGCCCTTCTGAGGTCAGAACTCTCTTCTTCTTTTTCCCTCTAATCTAGTTTAAATGTCTCTTGGAATCTGTTGAATTGGAAATTTCCCCTAAGGAATTTTGGGCCTTCAAGTCCCCAGAATAACCCAACTCCTCTAGAAGCATTCCTAATTTTTAAGGACATTTTAAAATTCTTTTCAGATATACATGACAGTAGAATATATTTTGACATATTATTGTACTCCATACATGAAGTACAATTTTCCATTATTGTGGTTGTACATGATGTGGAGTTACATTGGTTGTGTCTTCATATATGAACATAGGAAAGTATGTCTGATTCATTTTACTTTTTTTCCTATTCCCATTCCCCATCCCTTCCCTTCATTCTCCTTTGTCTAATCCAATCAACTTCTATTTTTCACTCCTCCCCCCAATACCCCTTTGGTGAGTTGCCATTCACAGATCAGAGAAAAGATTTGGCCTTTGGTTTTTTGTGATTGGCTTGTTTTACTTAGCATGATAGTCTCCAGTTCCATCCATTTACCACCAAATGTCATGATTTAATTTTTATTTATGGCTAAGTAACACTTTGTATATATACCACATTTCTTTTATCCATTCTTTTGTTGAAGGGCACATAGGTTGGTGCCATAGCTTTGCTATTGTGAATTGAGCTGCTATAAATATTAATGAGGCCGTGTCATGAAAGTATGCTGATTTTAAGTCCTTTGGGTATATACTGAGGAGTGGGATAACTGGGTTAAATGGTGGTTCCATTCCATATATTCTGAGGAATCTCCATACTGCTTTGCATAGTGGTTGCACCAATTTGCAGTCCCACCAGCAATGTGTGAGTGTACTTTTTCCCCACATTCTTACCAACATTTACTGTTACTTATATTCTGGATAATTTATAATTGCCATTCTGACTGGTGTGAGATAAAATTTCAGTGTAGTTTTAATTTACATTTCTCAAATTGCTAGAGATGTTGAACAGTTTTTCATATGTTTGTTGACCAATCATATTTCTTCTTCCGTGAAGTCCCTGTTCAGTTAGCATTCCTAATTTTAAAAAACAAAAACTTACTGTATGATATTTCTTATAATGTGTTTATAGAATTTATGAAGTAGAATTCTAAAGGCCATACTTGTATGTGTGTGGATTAGATTTCTACCTCATTGATTTCACAGAAACATAAGAAAAGGAAAAGAATTATCAGGCAGGATCAACTCCATTAGATTTTAAAAATATCTGTGCTATGAGATCCCAAATGCAATCAGTGATACTTCATTACATGCTGGACATTAAAAAAAAATAATAAAGAATATTTTAGGAATGATTAAGAAAATTTGAACATGGACTATAAATTAGAAAATATAACTATGTAAATATTAAATTTTTTGAGGATGAAAATGGTCCTTTAGTAATGCAGAATAATATTATTCTTTGGTAATATATGCTTAATTATGAGAGAAGGTTTAAGTTTTCATGTTGTCCTCAATTTGCATTCAAACAGTTTTGTTTATAATTTTTGTTGAACTAGAAATATTTCTGAATGCTCAGGCATTTTTTATACTTAAAAGAAATTGGAATCTGATCAAGAAAAACAGAATATCAGTACAGAAATTTGAGTGAAATATTTAAAGAGGAAAGCCTTTACACTAATATTTTAGAAGGATGATAGAACAGGATGAAGAGAGAGAAGTCTCGAGAAAATCTCGATAGACTCTATTTATGAGAGGCTTAAGATCTACCCTTGGACTTTGTTTCTGAAGTGTCTAAATTGGGGAAGAAGAAGAGACAAAATTCAGTGATTTTACATTCGTGTTCAAAGGAAAAGAGAGTTCAAAGGGGTCTCTGAGACCTTTTGCACAATGACTAAGAAAGTTGGCCTAAATTGAAAACAGAGAAAAAGTGTAGCAATTTTTGCCAACTGCAAAAATTTTGAAGTCTCCACAAATGACTCGGTTCCATTTTTGTTACATTAAACTAGTTCCAAATACTTGTAGTTTTTTTATTTGTTTTATATAAAAAAAGTATTTACCTGACAAGCTTCATGATGCCATTCAGATGCACAACAGTGTGCTGTATTTCAACCCAGATCCTATTTTCTGCCTGTTTCTTTCATTCATGTTGAATAATAATAATCACCATTTTATTGTAAACCCAGCATGTCAGGCACAGTGTGAGACATCCCATATGCTCTATATCTTACCAATAACCCAACAACTATCCCATGAAGTTGGAATTACTATCCCACATTTTATAGCTGAGGGACAGAAGGTTAGGTGAAGCAGTGTGGCTAAGTGCACCCTAGTAAGTGTTGGGCTAGATTTGAAACTTAGACTTTGTTTACCCTCTGAACTCACTGCCTCCTATGTGACTAGTTCGACTCTCCTATATCCTGGCTGCTCTGGCTTTCAGAAAATAGTTACTAATTCTGATAAAGTCCATTTCATCCTTGGCATTCCCTCACTTGCCCAGTGTCATGGCTGTCCACAATCTGTCACTAACAGCATGGTAGAGAAGCTCACAGCTTCCCAGAGCTGAACATTCAGGAGATATGAGGGACCCCCTCTCCTCCTCATGCAGATCAGTTCTGTTACCAAAGGACTCCCCCAGCTTGGAGAGTCTGTATCTCAGCACAGGCTGCACTCTTCCAGAAAGCTTTCTAACATCTGCCTCTACTAATCTTCTCCACATAATCATATCTGATACAGTTTTCTGCTCTTTCAATAAAGGAGACTTAATTGATGATGATTATATTTCTCTAATTAGTTTCCTAATGACATTTTTAATAGAACAGTATGAAAACTCTGGGAATACTTCTCAATAGTTAGAGATATTTTTCCAAATAAACTCAAAATAACTTACTTGCCTTCATATGTCCCTGCAGGATATTTTTAGTGTTAATTGAGTCATCAAGTAAAATTTATACACATTTTCCACTCATCCATTCATTAAAGTCTTACCTCCTTTTAGCATACACTTCTTTGCCAACCTCACACACCTGATTAGTTTCCATCACTTATCTCTGTATATTGAACGCTACCTTTGTCACCTTGCAGTACTTAATTTGCTGTTTTTTCAATATTATTGATATATCTATGCATGGCCATTGCATTGATCAATTTTCAATTAGAATCTTGGAATTACTTGTATTAGACATGCTTGAGAAACATGCTCAATCCTTAACATTTTTTTAAGTTCTTATTACTTGCAACTTCTGCTGGTGGCTTGAGTGGCTGTTTTGCTGCAAGAGCCTTATCTTTGGTCATCTCCTATTGGATCATAAAGGGACACTTCAACCAGTAAGATGCAAACCACAGATCAGTCTATGGCAGACCAGAGTTATGAGGGGCAAAACTAATAGGCTTATTAAGGAAGTTAGTGTGGAAAGAATAAGAATGGTGAAGACACAGAAATAAGTAAAACTTATAGGCCTTATAGTCACAATAACAAAAAGAAGACACCTGATCACTTCTATGGTTTCAAGATTCTTGGCTCTACTTTTAGTAGATGGATATTTTGGGAGAGTCTTCTGAACTTTTGATTGCTGTTCCATTTCCACTCTTACAGAAGAATGACTGTCATCTGTACCAGGACTGGATAGCAAGGATTGAACCACAGTGGTTCCAAGAATCTGGATGTGGTCACATCCAGGAGATCAATCACTATAAAAAAAGAAGTGTTTTCAGTTTAACCTCAAAAATTGAAACAGAGACTGGTAGGGAAGGTTTTGAGGAATTAGCACGAATATGAAGAAATAAGTATGTAAAGAAGGAAAGATGAGAGCTATGCCAAGAAATACTGGTTAGCAAGAGTTGGGCCCCAGAACAGAAGTTCAAGATATACAAAAACACTGAAAATTCTGTTAATAGGTATAAAGCACAGCATGGAAGGGCTGGTGAATAGAAGTTATAAGGGACGCAGATTTGCAGGATGCTAAATAATTGTTGAAATTCTCTTAAAAATAAGGCAGTATCCATTAACTTAGGAGAACACAACTAGAGTGGCAAGATCAGGCCAGAGGCCAAGGTAGGGGTGGTAGTAACACCTAATATTAGATGGACTTGGAATGAGGAACCCGGTAGATCTTGAAAGGTGAGAAAATAGTATGACTTCTTGCTAAATGTTGTACCTTGTATGTTTCAGACCCCAGACATAACAAGTTATTTGGTCACTGGCAATGAAGTTGGAGTAGGAGGAGTGAAGCTCAAGACAAAATAAATACTCAGTCCTTTTTCTGGAAGCAAATGTTTGTTTCATAGATAATCAGTTGGGCAGGTGAGGTACAGCAGGAAAACACTAGCAGTGGTTGTGGTCAGGAGTGAGATGTGTAGTGGAATCCTTCTAGCAGTCTGTGTGGTGAATGCTAGTTAGCAATGGGAAATGACTGGCCAAGGCAAGATTCTGTAGCACCACACAACAGTCAGGGCAGAAGAGCAGACCTCCATCTGAAGCGGACCCATCAGGGTTAATGTTGAAGGGACAGGTCAACCTGTATCATGAACAAGAATCACCCATGAAAATAGGACACCATAAGATGGTTGACTCAGAGCTTACATGGGAGTCAAGTCTGCTGTCAAGTCTGAAGAAATGCATGCCCCCACCACACACCATGCTTCCAAGCAGCTGGTTCCCTGTTTCCATCTTCTAAGTCTGCTACAGACAGAAAATACTTGGTTCTCAAGTCAGCTGTGATATCCACCATCCCATCCGTTTCCCACTTCTTCATGTGGTTCATGTTCAGGCAACATGCTGGGTTGTCCCACTAACATTAACTCTGATGGGTTGTCCTGCTTCTAAGTGCTAGGATGGAGTTCCACTCTGTCCAGACATTTCAGCAGAGAAGAGGCCTTCCTCTTGACACAGGCAGTTAAGATACAGCCTACTACCAGTTTGACTTACAGACTAGGTTTATTATGAACTTACAAGTTAGCACCATCAGAGTTCAACTTCAAGGAGGTGGAGAAGTTAGACACAGAGGAATGTGGACAGGAGATGACAACAACTCACTGATTACTTCACCTCCCAATACGTAGCAGACTTGAAGGTAAGGGACAGGAGATGAAGTTTGGGAAAAAATTATAAGAGCTGGAGACTTTTCCTAGTTTACATATGGCAGGATAATAAGCAGAAGGAACCATAAATTCACTGAACAGTCTTATTCTCTTAGGTAAAGTATAGCCAGACCTGTTTTCTTCAATGATATTCATGCTGAAGGGTATACTACTTCCCAAAGCACAAAACACACTACAAGTTCTAGAAAACATTCAGTTTTCCCAGAAGCAGTTCTGACCACCTCTCACATTTTTAAATGCAAATTAATTCAGATGGATTGCAGATATGCAGTTATTTATGGTACATTCTCATCTATGCAAATTGCCCTACTCTTCTCCTATCCAGTAAAAGAGATTGGTCCCTTAGGCTTTCTGTACTTTGTCATTTTCAATTAACATCAACTTCCTCCATGAAATGATGCCTGTAGTCTCTGGCTCACATTTCTCACCAGTATCTCAACCACCTTATATTTACTCTTTTAGATTAGGTTGTGTATCCTACAAAGGGAAGCCTTCCAGGGCTCTTTGGCAAAGAGGATATGTCTTCCTGATCTTCTGATCTCTACTAGTTTCCAATTACACACACACACACACACACACACACACACACACTCCATTACCACCATCACCTCTTTAGAAACACCTAGTGAGGAATTATCTCCCCTGTACTTCCTCACTGTGCATTGATATTCATATTATTGAGTGAGATCTGTTCCTCAAGGAGATAGTTTATGAGTAGTGACTAAATAGTGATGGTGTTACTTATCTTCTTACAGAAATGTGACATCTTAATATTCCTGCAATGAAATTCACTATTGTTAAAAGCTGACAATTGTTTGTATCCATAGTTTCTAAAATGTCCACTGTGACTCTTCTCCCAATCTGACACACAATATCATCCCATCTATTCTGTAGCCACCAAGGAGGATAGTATAAGTAAACTCACCCCTCTCATTTTGGGTTTTGTTTAATAATTGTATTTATTTTAACCAGTACATAAAAACATAAAAGTTGTACATCTCAATGGGGTACCATGTGGTATTTCAATACATGGATACATTATATAGTGTTTAAATCAGGTTATGCATATCCATCTCCTCAAATATTTATCATGTCATTATGGTAAAACTTTCAAAATCATTTCCTCCAGCTTTTTGAAATTAATAGTACATTATCATCATCTATCAACACCCTGTTGTACAATAGCACACCAAACCCCTTACTCCTACCTAACTATAATTTATTACACACTGAGCCACTAAGCTACCTCTCCCTATTCCCCCTCCCACCCCTCTACACTCTCCAGCCTCTGGTAAACACCATTCTACACTCAACATTTATAAGATTAAATTCTTTAGATCCCACATATGAATGGGATCATGTAGTGCTTGTCTTTCTGTCCCTGGCTTACTTTACCTAACCTAATGATCTCCTGTTCATTAATGTTGACACACATGACAGGATATAATTCTATTGTGTGACCAAATATTATTCCATTATGTACATATACCATGGGTTTTTTTAATCCATTCATTGGGTGATTGATGGTCACGTTCCATTTCTTCATTTCTAGGCTACTGGGAATAGTTCTGTAATGAACTAGGTGTGTAGATGTCTCTTCAACTCACCAATTTCATTTCCTTTGGATATGTAGCCAGCAGTGGATTAGTTCTGATACTGCTGTTCATCCGGGATCAGTAACAAGTCCTCCTTCGTCATGTTAAAGTATAACATTAGAGAAGCACACTGAGGCAAGCATGTAAAGCAGGGTTTATTTAAAAAGGAGTGACACAGACTTCTCCTGGGAGGGAGAAGGGGCCATAGCTGGTGTCCTTGTATCCCAAGAAGCAAGAGCATTCTGCCTCTTGTATATATCCTAGACTTTCTTTGTTTTCCTGCTCACTTTCCCCTTACCTCTTTCCTTCCAGCGTACATGACAAGGCCCAGGAGAAGCTCTGATGGGATGGACAAAAGCTTAAAAGCAGATGGAGGAAGGGCCAAATGGAGTAATCCAGGCAGGAAGCAGCCTAGGACACATTAATTAACAACTTTTACCCTTTTTACAACTTTTTACCTGTATGGAGGGACAATTTCTGGGACAGGTTACCTTAGCAAAAGTTTGGAACAGGGGCAGATTATCTTTATAAGGATGGAGGAAGGACTCTGAAGGCATTAACATTTCAATTATTCAGGGGTGATCTCTAAATTCCCAGGCCCAAATTGGCCTTCATTCTCTGGATCCCAACAGGATTACCTGTCTGCACTGACTGCCTGTCTTTAATTCTGGCTTCAGTTATATTTGTAACACTATAGTTGTTATGATTTGGATGTGAGGTGTTCCTCAAAAGCTCATATGTGAGACAATGCAAGACATTTCAGAGGAAAAATGATTGGGTTGTGAAGTCTTAACTCAATCAATGAATTAATCTCTGATAGGGATTAACTGGGTGGTAACTGAAGTGGTAAAGTGTGGCTGGAGGAGGAGGGAATTAGGGAGTGGCTTTGGTGTATATATTTGTAATTGGAGAGTGGAATTTCTCTCTCTCTGCTTTCTGGTCACCATGATGTGAGCTGCTTCCCTCTGCCACATTCTCCCACCACGATGTTCAGCCTCACTTTGAGCCCTGAGAAATGCAGACAGTCTATGGACTAAGACCTCTGAAACCGTGAGCCCCTGAGTAAACTTTTCCTCCTCTATAGTTGTTCTGGTCAGATCCTTTAGTCACAGCTGAGAAAATGCTGACTAAAACAGTAGTTCTACTTTTAATTCTTTGAGAAACCTCTCTACTGTTTTCAGTAATGACTATACTACTTTATATTCCTGCCAAGAGCATGAAAATATTCACTTTGGCCACATTCTGGCCAGCACTTGTTATCTATGGTATGAGGTGTCATGCTCACATAGTGAAGAAGAAGTCTCAAAAGTGTAGTACATGGGGACCTGTGAACATTGTCCATGGTGAAGAGATTTCAAAGAATAATTACATTAGCCTGCTTCTTTCAGGTTTTAAGGAAAACAATGGCATTAATACTAGTAGCCAATCTTTATTAATCAATAAGTAAGAAGTGAGAAAAAAATTCAAGGCAATCTGTGCTTTTTACTGCTTCCAATAAAAAAAAAATATGGCAAGAAAAGTTCATGCTAATATACAAATAAATTTTTATTCTATAAATAAAATTATAAAGATAAATCTAGACAAGGACAAGCTGGGGCAACCATCTTGTTACATAATTCTTTTTTTCTGAAATTGAAAAAAAAATTCTGTGACTCCCAAATTATTTTCCAAGGCAGTCATGTCATCTATACCAATAGAAAAAAAATAATAGTTTATAAAAAAGAGAGAATTATAAGCAACTTGTGAGACTAAGAGCAAGATTTGTGTTGTCCAATTGCATGGATGTTGTCATTGTCCATAGGATAATGCCCTCTGGAGTTGAGCAATAAAGTGACCTGACAAGAGAACCAGCGTAAGAAAGAATAGGTGTTGCTATCAATCACCATCTGAATGAGAAGATCAAAGAGAGACGCTATCAAGAATCATATATAAATACCAAATATATATAACTTTTATAGGGCTGGGGCCTTCTGAGAAACTGAGACAATGGAAAATCCTACTTCTTGCGACCAAATAGAAAGATTTCAGACATATCACTCAGAGTAATATGAATGAATTTTTTCAAGGGATAGGAAAAAGGGAAGGGGACATTCTCAAGGGAAAGAGTGGGTCCTCTCAGAGAGCAGAAGGACAATGTGCTTCTCCTGCATTTCAGTTTTATTGAGGATCCCAGATAAGTTTCCAGAGTATACTGCCCAGGTTCACCTCTTGACTTTCCATGGATAGCAGGATGACATCAGACTTTCAAGTCCTCGCTGCCATGGCACTCTAGGTCACCTTGGCCCATGCTGACAGTTCTAATTGGATTCTTAACCATATATTCTCAGTGACTTTATGATTAGGAGGAAATATCCTTATCTTCCAGAATCTTGTCTGTGAAAAGGGTCACAAAAGTCTCAACCTTCAAAGTAACTGGGGTTCCTCTTATCCACAGTTATCTCCTGCCTGCATTTCCTTGGAGATAATAGATAGTTTACTAAGGAATGTGACATATCCTGTCCACTTAGGCCAGGCAGTGCTGCAGACAAATTGATTTTTGGCCAAGAAAGCATGTGGGGGTCAGCACAGTGGGCCCATTTTATAGAATTAGTCTCTTAACCTTGTGTTCCCACCATCCTCATCTCTGTCCCCTAACATAACAAGAGATTTATCTTTATTTTTAATCTGAGATATAAGTTCCTTCATAATTCGGTATCTCCTCAAAAGTTTTTATTCAATAAGTGGACATCTATGACAGAAGCACAAGTAGTGAAGACTTTAAATGAATTCCACCAAGTCACAGGCTGAGCTAAAGAGGTCAATGCCTACCACCTCTTAGGCCAGCTCCACAATAGCTCCCAAACATGTATTGATTTTGACTAAACCTACAAGTCAACTTATCAGAGCAATCTGACTCAGCTGCCTCATTTTAGTGGGGATTTTGTGGCACCTATACTCACTCTATAAGCAGTTAAGTCACTTAGATTACACTTCTTGAGCCTTTAGAGCCATTCTCACTTCAAGAGATGGGGGAATTAGGCTACTCCATATCACAAAGCTGTGGTAACTGAATGATCAAATTAATTCAAATTCATTCAGATCCTGAATACAAAAGACTGCCTGAAGCACTAGGCAGAAAAAAAAACTCTAAAATGGAAATACATTGAGTCACAAAGAGGATTTTAATGTGCTACCGCTGCAATCTTATTTAACAACTTCATTAGAGAACCATAAACAAGAATAAAAGCTGAAATTACAAAATTTGTAGAAGAAAAAATAATTTTGAAGTCACTAAATTTAAATAAAAAAATATAATGAGAGAAATTTTGGAAAGATCCAGAAGCAAGCAATAAAATTAAATTAAACCAAGTATGATATTAACATTGACTGAGACGAAACAAACTTTCAATACAGTCACATTAAGAGAACCAAAGATAAATTTGCACAGAATTCAATGGTTGCCTCATCCAGTATTGTTTTGGGTTCCTAAAGAGGAAGTAGCCCATTTTGCCCAGTTTTAGTAAAAGAGCCATTTATTCATGAGACTATGACAACTCCCTCCTGTCTGTCTGCACCTGTGCTTGCCTGTCTCTTCCTGTTTACTGCCAGCCAGCTGGCTCCAGCCACCATACCCATGGCCTGGAGACAGGGTCCCTTAAGACTAGCTCTCTCAACTCTGGGAAGAAATCAGTGGCAGCTGTGACTTTGAACTTGGGGTATATGACAGCACAAGAAATGGATTCATATTCTTGTGCTTTCCTTGAAGGGGGTCCTGAGAATATGTTTTGCTTGCTTGGCTTACCCTGTTCTACCAGAACAGCAATTTTTAAAAAAGAAAAATAATACTTGAGGCTACATTGCTTTAATTTTTAAAAAGGCAGTTTTAATCATGGAATTAAAGTAGAATTTCAAATGCTACATACACAGATTCATGAGATTAACACAGTTGGGCAAAGCAGACAACTGGCTATCCTAGAAACTTCCCCACCATGATTGTCTTCCTTGCCTAAGCAGAAGCCTGCTGCCATAAACAGATGGTGAGCAATTGCCAAGGTGGAAAAGTAAAGCTTTGCCCCATTTGTCTTTCTACATTGGTCTGTTAGAACCTGATATCAATAGTTATGACTATCTACATTCTGTGCAAAACTTGTTGCTCAAAAGAATCCCCCATCTCTACCTCCAATCAAACTGTAATTTGCTTTTTAATAAGATTAGCAGAAGAACAGTGAGGGAAACAAGATAAGAGATGGAAGTTTTGGGAGCCTGCAACCCTGGCCTCTAGAGAGAACTCACTGAAGAACTTTGTACCTCAAGAGGATCACAAAGGCCTAAGTCTCCAGAGGATGGCCCCAGAGAACAGGGCAACATTAAAAGAGATGAGAAACTTCTATTGGCAAGCATGACCTCCATTCAAGCCGTAGAGAACTCAGATTTCCACAGCTTCCTAAGAGCCAACCTTATCTTCTAGTTATTCTCAACCATGGAAGACACAAAGTTCGAGAATTAAAGAAGAGTTTATTTCTTGTCGTGGTCCATGTGCACAGGCTAAGTTAGCTGAAAAACACTTTTGTTAATCCTTATTCCATTGTACAATTCCAAATAATTTAATTATCATTTCCCGATTTCCCCCAAAGTACACATTCTCAAGGGCTATATAGTTTCTTAACTACTTTTAATTTATTTCCATTTCAACTCCTTCCTCTTCTGCTCAATAGGCAATTACTTCCAAGACCATTCAGACAAAGGGGAGACCACTTTACAGTTCACTTGTGCCATTTTGGTGTATTCTACAAGCTCCTTCCAGGCTGGGGACATTCATAGACCCACTGCTGTCGATCTGAAATTCGTGTTTTGTCCTCTTGTTATTCTGTTTTCCTAATCATCTGACTTTTACCCTTCTCTGGGCTTCTGTACTAGTCAGTCCTTGACCTTCAACCAGATCCACTTTCCTATGATTGCCCACTACTTTCTCCATCTTCTCATTAAGTCCCACCAATGACAGAGCCATGGTTTGACGTAGCACCAAGACTGCACCAAATTGCAATGACAGAAAGGTCTCCAAAAGTCAGATGCTCTTCCTGGCAGTGAAATATTTACATCATTCATCTGAAAGTGGGGAGTCATCTTATAAAACACATGTGCATATGCACAGACACACAAAAGAGAGTTTAAATGCAGTATAGGCATATATTGAATGTGTGTCATGCCCTGTCAGTCTGGACAGACCTCATAGCTGTTTACATTGTTATGTGTAGTGTATATATTAGTGTTTCTGTGTGCCAAGTTAACCAGGACAGGAGGGGAAGGATAAACTGTTTTCACCTGGATTTTATAGTTCTTTCTAAATCCACTTTCTTTTCTGGGTGACTACTTTCATGAGGAACTTAATAAATATGTTCTCTTAGCTCTTTGGGCAGCCATAACAAACAACAGACTGAGTAGCTTATCACTCACCACTCTAGGTTGACAAGTCTACAATCAAGGTGCTGGAAGAGTCTATGTCTGGTGAAGGCCCACTTTCTGCTTCATAGATGTTCACCTTCTCAATGCAACTTTACATGTTGGAAGGAATCAGAGAGCTCTCTCAAGTCTTTTTTAACAAGGGCACTTAATCTCATTCATGAGGGCAGAACCTAATCAGCTCCCATAAACCACACCTCCAAATACCATCACCTTGCAGTTAGAATTTCAACATACAGATTTTGATGAGCCACAAAAGTTTAGATTGTAGCATATGTCTAGCCCTTACCGAGTACCTGATACTGTATGGCATGGTAGGAGATCCAAGAATGTGTAAAACATGACATTTGGGGCTGGGGATGTGGCTCAGGTGGTGGCGCGCTCGCTTGGCATGTGTGCGGCCCGGGTTCGATCCTCAGCACCACATACAAACAAAGATGTTGTGTCCACCGAAGACTAGAAAATAAATATTAAAATTCTCTCTCTCTCTCTCTCTCTCTCTCTCTAAAAAAAAAAAATGACATTTAACATTAAGAAGATTATTTTCTATTGGAAAAAATAATAAAAACTTTCTCAGTCTCCTGGATTTTACAGAAAGCATATTGGGTTCTCATCTCAATGAGAAAGTAGAGGTACATGGACAAATGTTAAAAAAAAAATGAAAGCTTATAGGTTATCCAAGGATGGTCAACAAAAAGCAGAAGGAGGACCAAATTTCATGCTTTCACATATAAGAAATACTGTAGCTTGACTGCAAGTAGGACCAGACTCCCAAGTTCTCAGGCTTATTGGTATTGTCAGTTTTTACAGAAAAAAAATCAAATTTTTCTTTATGGTTTTAGCATTTTATTTCCTCTCAAAACACAAACAACAGCATCTTACTGTTAAAGGAGAGGAAAAGCAGGCATTAAAACAATTACTGGGGGAAAAGCCAGCACAACTGTCATTTGAAACAGCAAAACACATTGAAAATTGTTGCTTTAAACTGGGACAATATAAACTAAAAGTATAAACTAAAGCATGAAAAAAAAGTAAATGCTCCTATTTTTCAGTGATTGTATGATACTTTATTTTGCACTGTTACATACAATTTCTCATCAACTGTCTAGCTGAAATGGACATGAATCCCTCACTTCTGTCATTTATGCCTTTTATCTCTTTTATGGCATAGCTGAGAATTAAGCATGTGCTCCCCACAGCCTTTGGCTCCGTGTAAGATGGGTCAATAGTGCAGTCTCAAAGTTCTGATAGAGTTTTGCCGAAGTTTCATGTTCCTGAGGTCAACTCAATTAACACAGCCCAGGATTCAAGGCAGATTTTATAACTGGTCCAGATGGGCTAACCTCACTGAGGATGGGGTCAACTCACACTTTTGTTCACCAAAAGTAGATGACTATGTCCCAAAAGCCCCAAGAAGCGAAATTTGCCTTCTCTACCAGCCCTCCACAGTATCTCTAATCTCCATCATTAGAGTGACCCATTTTGGTTAGTTACTCTGCACCTCCAGCATAGTTCCTAAAAGAAATGACACATTTCATCACTCAGATTGGCTTTATAAGTTCACCAAACAGGAGAGGTAGTCAGCCAAGAGAACTCTGATGAAAAAGGAAACAGCTCTCTCAAGCTGACCTAGTCCTAGTATAAGCTCCTTATCTTACTTGTGACTCAATTTTCTTATCTAGAAAGAAGGGCTCCACATGAATTACAGATTTGAAAGCATCTCAAAATACTTTAAAACCTAACATGACAAAAAAAAGCCTAACCTAGCAAACCATAATAAGCTTCTATTTTTCTTCTCTACTTCAGTTTTCACTTCTTTTTTAAATTAAATTTTTAATTGGTGCATTATACATAATAATGGGATTTGTTACATTCTTGTAATACACACATATAAAAAAAGAACTTGGTCAATTTTCTCTTCATAAATCCCTATATGCTATGTCATGTTTTTCAAACTTTAGGGTACATCGAAATCTCCTGAAGAGTTTTTAAAGACAGATACCTGGGCCTTGTGTCTGAAGTATAGTCCAAGAATCTTCATTTCCAGGAAAATCTGATTTGATAATAGGGGTCACCATCAGAGAATCATCACTATAAAATAGAAGAATGAATTTCCTGAGCCATACTTCAAATTATAGCATGGTACCATGAACAATTATTCCAATCATCTGCAACACATCCTAAATCTCTACTTGCTCATTATCAAAACCCAGAATAATTCATCAGCAGCTATGGAACTTTTTAAGAAAAATAATCTCTAAGCAACAATTACTCCAGAGTCTCACAGTTTAATTTACAATCCTTTGAATTATCCTGTTATTCAGATGGAAGAATTATATAATAGGGAGATAGCTTTCAAAACATGCTCATCATTTATTCATATATTCATACATTACTTCAAGAAAACTTTTTGAACACCTGCATTGTCCCAAATAATATAGAAGAGGCCAGGAAAAACTCAAACTCTGTATGTCGAGAACCTTTCAGGCTAATATGAAAAGACAATTATGATAAAAGTAGATACAATGACTAACATTTGTTTAAATATTAAAGTATATGAAATGCTTTTATATTTTATCTCCTTTGATTCTCTCTGGATACTTGTAAGATATTGTGGCTGTCTTTTTAGAAAATTAGGTACCTGCAGCACTGAGATAATAATGCCCATTGTCATTCAACTGGCAAGTGATTGAGCCAAAGTGCAACCTAGGCCTTATGATGCCAAAACACAGGCTCTTTGCCCAGCTCTGTGCTGTGGTTCTCATTCTGCATGGTGTATATAAAGATGCAAAAGAACTGAATGAAGAGGGTCAGGAGTCTGAAAGCCTGAGGAAGAAATCAAAGTCAATGATCATGAGAATTGATGAAGGAAAGTCACCATAGTTAGGAAAAATAAATAAGTTGAGACATTCCTCTCCAAAGTTGGAATGATCAATTCTTACATTAAGTCAGTTGTTATAAATGTCCTACATTGGGCTGGGGATGTAGCTTAATGGTAGAACACTGGCCTAGCATGCATAAGGCTCTGGGTTCAACCCACAATACTGAAAAAAATACATAAAGTCTATACTTCAATAATTTTAAAAAAATTCCTACCAGGTGTAGTGGAGCAAACCTATAATCTCAGCTACTTAGAAGGCTGAGGCAGGAGGATTGCAAGTTTGAGGCTTGCCTGGACAACTTAGGGAGCTACCTTCTCAAAAAATAAAAAGCACTGGTATATATATAGTTCAATGATAGAGAGGTCCTGGTTTCAAACACCAATAATATGAAGTTTTGTAAAATTCCTGTGTTTTAATCCAAAATATTCATTTAACTGCTTCATCAACATTTTTTGGCAATTTTTATTGTTTTCAGCATAATAGAACACAGTGTAAATCCATAATAATAGGGGATTCTGTAGAAAGGAAACATGTTTTCCTATGCAATATAAAGGGTATTTAATAGTGCATTTCCCTCCTTCTTTAGCCTTCTTGTCTATGACCAAAATTATTTCACCTGGTTTGTCCCTAGGAATGTATTATCTAATTCCCCTAGAAAATAAAACTAATGTTGGCTTTAAGTGACCCCGTACCACCCTGTGTTTCATTGCCAGGCAAAGCCTCCCTGGAGTTCCTGAAAATAATGAGCTAGATTCTTTCTTAAGTACCAAACAGAACAAAAATGAGTGTCCTTCTAAATGCTGAGGACTCTGTAAGGTGAGAAGGAAACCTGAGGACAAAGGCCACTCAGCTGGTTTTATTCCATTTAAGTAACTTTCCAGAAACATAGGAGACTTGTTCTGCTCAGGGGATCAGGACCTGGAAGTCCAAGGTTTTCCAACCCTGTCTGGTAGAGTAGCCATCTCCCATCAACACACATGTCCCTATTTAAATCCAAAGGTTATAGGACACTGCAATATAAGAGATTAGTGCTACAGAGATAAGAAATTCTGTATTGACACAATAACAAACTAACCAAAAAAAAACCTGACTACTGTTGTTAACCTCATTTTATAACTGAGTAAAAGATTTAGAAAGATTGTTCCATGTCTAAATCTTTGACTTAGGAGTGACTTGCAGACTAGAGAGGCTTCAGTTAAGGAGAAAAGAATGTGTGACTAAGTTCAGTGATTTTATATGCTACACTCCAAAATATTTCATATCCAAGTGTAAAGAACAAAAACACCAAAAAAAAAAAATCTAGAATAACTTAAACTGTTTTCTTTGTGAACATGCTTAGTAAATTCACTAGAATTGACTTAGTATTAGTTATGCCTTAAAATCAAGTAAGGATTCTCAGAATCTGCTTTCACTGTTTCTCTTAGACCCTCCACCAGCTCACCATGACATGGATCCTGTTGTAAAATTCAGGCTTCAAGGAATCAGAAATGAGCAAGTAAAGAACAAATGTCAATTGATTTTAGGACCTTCTTTTTCTTGTCATTCTGAAGAAGGAATTTGGAATTGTCATCATTCAATAAATTGAAATATTTACAACAATCTTTATAGAACTAAGAAGATGTTTTCTCATTAGAAGAACATGGTAAAAAGCATGTTGAGCATGAAAACTGCATTCAACCCAAAGATAAATATGTGTGCACTAAAGCAGAAATGGCTGCATTCATTGGTTTTATTGTTATAAAGAACTACCTTGTATTAAGTATGGTTGGCTTTTCAGCTCTATAAAGCAGAGTTGCAACTGAGATTTTTAAAAATATGTCTGTTCTGTTGTTCATTAAGTAAATATGACTGCCTAATAAATCACCCAACACTTAGAGGACTCAGATACCAACATTAATTTCTTTCATACCTCCTGTGATTCAGGAATTTGGGAGCTTCTTGGCTGAGTGGCTCTGCCCTGGGATCCTGCGGGAGGCTGCCATTAGATAGTGTCTGTGCCCAGCGTCCTCTGACACATATCTGGGGATAGGCTGGGAAGAGTTGAGCAGAATCTTGTAGAAACAGGATTTTCTGTGACTATTTGTGCTTCCTTCTTCTGGTCTTTCTAGAATGGCAACTTCAATGTAGCCAAGACTCTTACACAGCAGCTCAGGGATCCAAAAGTTTGTGTCCTGAGGGAGAACCAGGTAGAAGCCAAATCATGTTCTATCAGCAAACCTCAGAAGTCACATAGAGAAACTTCCTCCATGTTGTATTGATTAAGTGTGCAAAAAATAATTGCCCAAGGTGAAGTAGTAGGAACCCAGAGCCCAAATTCTCAACAAAGTTGCATTAATATCATTTTGGGGGGGAAAAAGTGAGATTTTCCATCTTCAGAAAATACAATTCATCACATAATGATTCTTGGAATTTTGAATGGACTCAGTTGAGGTTTACAAACCAAATCATTTCTGTAGTCTTTAGTGAGTTAAACTTGGTCTGTACTTCTAACTGTGCCAACCCTCAGCATCTGATACATCGCTTTATTCAGGGCATTTCCTTCACAAGTGTCTATTATCTATGTTCTAGTGAGAAAAGGAACTAAGTCACATCTGGGTTCTCCCTAATCCTTCTCTAATATAACATGTTGTGTGAATAATTTTGACTCTCCACGTTTTTACTTATCTATAAAATGAAAACCAAACTAGCTTCCCTTCTTGAATTTATGAATTAAAATAATTCATGTATTCATGGGCCACACAGATTTGGAGCTATAAGAGGAAAACAGAAATGATAGGAGAACTGTATTCTTTCTGTCTCTGGTCTCATCTGTAGAATTTCAGAACTTCAACCCTATTCAAATTATTCTTAATAATATCTGGAAAGTTCCAGGAGCATGATTGGTATTTGATATATCATTTCCTTCTCTACAGTTGTTGAACATGATTTATTAAGATGATGGTACTTTGCTCAAGAAGCAACACCACTAGCATCTCCATTCATGCAGGAACATAGCCTTCGGGTCCCTGTGACTTAGCCTTGGGGCTAGGATAAAGAGAAAATGTATAGGCAAATTACATCATGCTTTCAAAGTCTTTATTTATTTATTTATTTATTTTAGCATTTTTTTTTTAATTAATTACACATGTCAGTACAATGATCTTGACAATTCATATATTTGAATCAAATGGGGTATAATTTCTCATTTTTTCTGATTGTACAGGTTGCAGAATCACATTGCTCATACATGACAGCTTTCATTTCAATCAAGCTCTTGTGTGTTGACCCCTCTTTCTCTCGTTAAGCTTTTCCCTTTCCCTTGAGATTAGAAACGCAGCTACTCTGCCTCACAGGCTGTCTACACAATGAAGGACCCTCTAAATCCCCAGATCAATGTCACCTCTCAGGTCAATTCTAACTGATCGTACATACATAGGTAATTAGAGTGACCTAGGGGAGACCCTACAGTCTTGAAGGAAAAATGTCTTGATCATTAACATTGTCTGGTAAAAGTGCCTGAGAAAGCAGCTAGAAACAAGAAATCTCAGTATTGTTAAGAGATGAGCATGTCAATGCTTTCATTTACTTTAAAATAAGACAGTACCAAGAGTGTTACACAAGTTTTGTGAACTAAACCTAAATCATGACAGATAATGTGTTGGCACTGATGTTCTTCTTGGGGTCCTGAGCTATCAGGAGTTGATTCGTGCTGTCTTGGAAGCTATTTATTTCCTAAATCTTCAAATGTGTTATGGAAATAGCTATGGTAAGGATTCACAGGTGAACTAAAATCATGTTCTTTTTTGCTTTTATTTTATTTCAATGAGGTAACACTTATTGTATATTATTTATTAGAAATTGCTATTGGCAATTATACATGTTTTTGAAGAATTATAAGTGGTGAAACTTCATTAATTTTAATTTATTTTATGTATAGTATCATATATAGGGTGCCTATAAAATTAAACTATTACTACAAAGAGCTGGATGATGATAAGAATGGTAAGAATCACTGATGGGAATCAAAAACAATGTTATCAGCAAGATTCTGAATAGCTGTCATGGAGATTAGAATTACAGATTGTCTGTATTACTTCCTGAGTTTATAAGACCAATTTTTTAAATTAATTTTTAACTTATATATGACAGTGAAATGCATTACTATTCTTATTATATAGAGCAAAATTTTTTATATCTCTAGGTGTATACAAAGCATATTCACACTAATCATGTCCTCATACATGTACTTTGGATAATAATGTCCATCACATTCCACCATCATTTGTAACCCCATGCCCTATCCCTTAAAGACCATTATCATACTAATAAATAAAAATATTACAACGAATAAATACTTTGGCATCTTTACCATGGACCACTCTGCCTCTCAATTTTTCTCTCTATATTACTGATCTTCCGTTTATCTTTATGATATCCTATCCTTCCCTCCACTTTTACTTTATTTGACTCTAGTAGAAGCTGCTCTTAATGATCCTTCAAACCATATATTACATTCACATAAATATTATGAGATCAGTAAAATTAGGCTAGAGACAAGCCTTAGGATAACTTTAAAATTTAGATTATGATAAAGATATATCACTAGTTCATGAATGGAGGAGTATTTACTAAATAATTTCATATTCAACATAACAAAACACAACAATACAAAGTAACAAAAACATGAGATAAAATGAGAAAGCTCAACCCTACTGTTATGGTTTGGATATGTGGTGTGCCCCAAAAGGTCCTGTGGGAGACAATGAAAGAATGCTCAGAGATAAAATGAATCTATTATGAGAACTATAACCTAATTGGTGAAATGCACCAATTAGGATGAAGGATTAACAGGGTGGTAACTAGGCAGGTAAGGTGTGGCTGGAGGAAGTAGGTTACTGAGAGTGTGTCTTTGAGGTTTATTTTTCTGTGGAGCAAGTGAAGCTGTCTGCTCTGCTTTCTGGCTATCATGAACTCTGCAGCTTTCTTCCACTGTGCCCTTCCTCTGTGATGTACCTCCTCACCTCAGGCCCAGAGTTATAGAGTTGGCCAACCATGGACTGAACCTCTGAAACTATAAGCCTACCTCATGTTATACACATAAACAAATTCTAGTTGGATTAAAATGTTAAAACCATAAGCAAGCTAGAAAAAATACATCTGTAATTTACTTTAAAATGATGTAGCACAGTGTTATGTAAAGTATGTAAGTTGAACTTAAACCACAAACTAAGATCTTGATAACATTTGAAATAATCAGGAATCTAATCTCCAGGTTGCAAGGCCTTCAAACATCAATATCTAAGTCTGCACTAGAGAGTTTGTCTAGTATCACAAAAATCCTTAAAAGTAAATTTTCACTGGTGAAATTAGTGGTGTTTAATATGAATGTTTGGCCAAGAAATTTATACAGACACCTCTGTCCTTCACAAATGAGGTCTAGAACTGAATATAATTCATCTCTCTCTATCTTCTCGTTTGTATACTCCTACCCGTTTCGGTATATAATTAGTATTTTCCATTTTCAACTACCCACCTATAATATCTACCAAAGGGAATCAGAGTCCCTAAACATCTAAGGACCCAAACCCTTTAACCACCCAGTACTTCCTTTACAGCTTTACAGTTGTAGTGTGAAGCCTGATGTCTCTGAAGACCGCAGAGCACTCATACCCCTGTTCTTCTTCCTGTCTGGTGAGGGATGAATGCAGAATTACCAGACATTGTCTTATTTCCCTTTTTTGTTTTCAAATACGGGATAAATATATGTTTAGCATTAGGTGTTATCCTCTGATGAATTTAGAGTAGCTTTCTTCTCAATATGTTACTGAAAGAAATTAAAGATTAAGTGAATGCAAATATACCCATGTTCATGAATCAGATTGCTTCATATTGTAAAAATGCAGTACTTCCCAAATTGTTCTACAGATCAAAATCCTAACAGGATTCTTTTGGAAATTGGTGAGATAATCCTAAAGTTCATGCGAAATTCAAGAGATCCAGAATAGCCAAAACAATATTGAAAATAAAGTTGGAGGGGTCATATTTTCCAGTTCAAAACTTACTACAAAGCTATAATAATCAAAATAGGGTGGTACTGGCATAAGAGTTGCCATATATATATCAATGAAATAGAATTGACAGTTTAGAAACCATTGCATTTATAGTCAATTGATTTTCAATGAGGGTATCAAAATGATTTGCTGGGGAAATAATACTCTTTATAATAAATGATGCTGGGACAACTGCATATGGAAATATGCAGTTTTATAGACATATGGGTAAAATAAAGTTTGAAACCCCCACCTCTTACCATAAGCAAACATGAACTCAAAATGTTTGAAGACCTAAATTTAAAATTCAAAACAAGTAGAAGAAAATATGGGTATAAATTTTCATGGCCTTTCAATTAAGGAATAATTTCTTAGATATAACATCAAAAGCACAAGTAACCAACTTAGATGTCCTTCAACCGATGAATGGATAAAGAAAATGCAGTATCTATACAGAGTGGAGTATTACTGAGCCATAAAAAAGAATGATTTTATGACATTTGCCAGAAAATGCATGGATCTGGAGAGTATTATATTAAGTGAAATAAGCCAATCCCAAAAAACCAAAGGTCAGATGTTCTCTCTGACATGTGGATGCTAACACAAAACAAGAGGGGGAGGGAAAGAATAGAAGTTCAATAGATTAGGCAAAAAGGAATGAAGGGAAAGTGGGGGAGATGGGAATAGGAAGATAGTGGAATGAATCTGACTTAACTTTCCTATGTACATATACACTACAGTAAATCTCCACATCATGTACAACCACAAGACTGGGATCCTAATTAGAATAAGATATACTCCATCTTTGTGTAAATATACTCTACTGTCATGTATAACTAAAAAGAATTTTTAGAAAAGATACAATCTAGTGAATTTTGACAGTTGTTGTCACCTATGACCAAATCTCCATAATTGGATACAGAATATATCTGCCACTCACCAAATTCCTGAGGTCCCTTTCAGTGAATTCTTCCTTCAGTCCTTATCTCAGACAGGGAACATAGGCGATTTTTGCAATGCATATAAAAGGTACACAGTTTGTAATCTTTTGTGCTTTGCTTCTTTCAACAAGATGATTTTGAAATTCGTCTAAGTTGTTGCATTTACAATGTTTTGTTACTTTTATTCCTGAGAAGTATTCCATTATATAAATGTATCACCTTTATTATATCAATTTTACTACTGATGGATGCTAAAACTGTTTCCAGTTTGGGGTCATTGTCAGTACAGTTGTCATGAACATTAGGGGAAAAAAAGGAAAAAATAGATAAATTAAACTTGTCCTAAATTTAAAACTTTGTTTTTAAGTGATCCCATCAAGAAAGTTAAAAGATAACTTGTTGAACAAAATATAGTATTTGCACATCTTGTATTTGATGGGTGAACCTTGGAAACATTATGCTAAGTGCAGGAAGTCAATCACAAAAGAACACACAGTATATGATTCCATTTATGTGTAGTATCCACAATAGACAAATCTATATAGAAACTAGGTTACTGGTTGCCTAAGGCTAGTGCAGGGGTGGGAGAAGAGGAGAAAAAACTTGGAAAATGAGGATAACTGCTAATGGATATACTATTATTACCTTTGAAGGAGATAAAAATATTCCAAACTTGACTGTGGTATTGTTTGCACAATTATATATATATATATATATATATATATATATATATATATATATATGCTAAAAAACCAATAAATTGGATACTTTAAGTAGGTTAATTGAATGGTATGTGAATTATGTCTAATAAGAACTATTATAAAAATTTAAAATATATTATTATACATCCCCCAAATTAAAATAAAATAAGTCCATTTTACAGGTAAAGAAGATTATATATCATTACTATTTTAATTAAAACAAATTAAAAGTAAAAAATAATGCACACACACAAGGAGGCTATCTTGAAAGAAACACCCATGATCTCAAACTGGGTTCCATCTTATGTCTATGCGTTTGATGGTGGATTCTGTTTCCTGATCCAACTGGGTTAGCTGATGCTGCTGACAGAATATTGTAGCATTTTGCTCAAAATGAATGATTCATGCAAGATCCTTATCATAACACCTGAAGGGGAGAAAAATATAGAGCTTTACCAAGTATACAGGGAAGATATTTCAATGTTTTGTGTCTATTGACAGAGCAGGGGTTGAGGGGGCAGGAAAGTAGGATCATATGTGGCAGTATGTGGTTCAAGAAACTTATTTCATTTTAACAATTCATGTGATAGCAGTGTTGCAGAGCAGGAAACATATTTCCTACATTCCTCTAGTTGTCAGAGGAGTCTATTATGCCAAAGTAACTGACAATCGTGAACAGTTCATTGGCCAAAAAGAAATATGGAACAAGACTACTGATGAATACAAAATGCAATACAGAATTTATTTCTCTGTAACGCTGTTAATTAAGTGACAAGTTTTCTATGCAGGAAACCCATTTATAATAGTTAGAGTTAAATACCTGGCTTGGCTTGTGCTGATGACTTCCAAAACAATGTCTTGGATGTTCTAAAATTTTACAATTCTCAAGCACCAGTACTTCTAAGATTCTAACCATTTTTAATTAAACTACACACCAAATAAAGAAAGGTCTTTTTCTCCTTTTCTGTGCATGCCATGTGATCTTAGACAAAATTAGGTACCCTTCTAAGCTTCAGTTTTCCCATGACCAACATGAGGAGTTAAACTAAATGATTTCTAAGTTCTGTACAGTTCCATTCATTCATAAATATACTCATTCAGTGATCATTTCTGAGGACTGACCCATTGAGCTTCTTCACTGGGCAGGAAGTTAGGCAAGATGAACAATACTAAATACAAGACAGATAAAAGGGGAGAGTCTGGTCTCTAGAAGTCCTTGATGTAGTAATATGAAGCAACATGAAAGAAATGTATCCAAGGTTTGGAAAATAAAGAGCATGGATTGATCCATTCTAATAGATGCTTTCAAAGACTTTAATGAAGACAATTACAGTCAAGTTAATGATTCAAGAGGAGGTGGGATTTTCAAAATAGAGAAAAAATTCAGTAGAGTAGACAAGGGGATTGAGGAGGGGGGAAGGGGATAAGAAAAGGGAAGGACAGTGGAATGAATCTGATTGAACTTTCATATGTGCATGTATGGATATGGCACAGTGGGTCCCAGCATTGGGTATATCCACAGGACACTAATAAAATAAAATAAAATAAAAAGTAAGTAGGTCATAAATGAATTGAAGAAGGATTTGGGGGGTGGAGGGAGGGGAGTGGGGGTTGGGGAAGTGCTAGGGGCTGAACTGGAGCAGGTTGTGTTCCATGCTTTTGTGATTATGTCAGGGTATATCCTGGGATTGTATGTAACTAAAAAGAATTTTGAAAAGAAGATTAGGTGGGATTTTGACAGACAGAAATGGAATTAGGAAGATAATCGATGAGTACATATAATAAAGCCATATATTTCCCTCCTGGTCAACTCTGGCCTTTTTCTGAAAATTTGAATTCTCATAACTATTTTTACATTTGTTAATGGACCTTATAAAAGCCTTAATACTTTAAGAGACATTTAATATTTAAGAGCAGAGATAATGATGACCTTAGATATCTCTCTCTGTTAATTCTTGTATTTATTTTTCCCTCTTAAGTCTATAATGGGTAAGATGTACAGCTGCAAATAGCTCTTGCAGACAATGACTTGAGAAAATGAAGAGGGAGAAAAGGAGTTGCACCCATTTTGTGTAGATTTCATCATATGTTTCTCAAAAGGAAATAAAGAAAGAAGGAGGAGGCCACCATTAAATACAAAAATGTACAATATTTTATTATGAGTCAAGTGAGTAGAAATGGATTTATTTCTATATGTGTAATTGTGAAACCAAGGCAGATGTATTTTAAATAAAACCTTATTAGAGGATTACATATAGATAAACACAAATAGGTGTTAATTTTAAGCCCCATTAATGTATTAAATCATTTAATCCTCACTACAATGTGACTACCATTGTCCCCATTTTATTGATGAGAAAATTAAAGCACAGTAGAATTAAGTAATTTGCCCAAAAGTTACCACCAGTACATAGCAAAGCCAATTTTCAAGTCCATGGCTCTTTGGTCCTAGAATACTTTCTTAATCCTCTTCAATTTACTGCCTCTATTTCCCTAATTAACAGAGATAGATGCAGAATTCTGCACCTATTCTACCACATGTCTAAAATCAGTATCAAGTAAACCAAAGGATGAGATATCCTCATAATAGCTACTTCTCCTGAGATTCACTATCCCAGGTGCAAATAATCAAAAGGTGTATTTATATAGCATGAGACCTCAATAAAAGTCTAGGCAGCAAGCTGCCTATATAAATTAGATAAAACCTGAAGTTTATAGAGTCATTTAAGAATTTATCAACCCAAAGATGTTAATGCTAACAATAGGACTGAGACAAATGAAAAGGTAATTTAGAATACACCCCAGGGAGATTAAATTATGAAAAACTGAAAGCTGGCATTTGGAAAAATATGTTTACACACATTTCTATCTACACACACACACAAACACAAACATATATATATGTGTGTGTGTAGAGAGAGATACATATATATAGAGAGATATATTATATATTTTATATATATATATATATATATATATATATATATATATGGAGAGAGAGAGAGAGAGAAGAATTTTGAAGTCTGAGACTATTAAACACAGTTCTCAAAAATTAAATTGGTATTAAAAAACGAAGTAAGATGATTTGGGCAATCAGAAAGTAATAAAAGAAAAAATACCTAAAGTGCCTGAAAAGTGGCACCGGTTGTGAAAATCTTCCAAGAATTCAACAGTTGAAGTGAAACTGATAAAGAATAGCTAGTATATTAGAAACTGTCAGAATTAATAACATTTCCTGACTATCATTATAATGTCAGAAGAGGAGGTAAGGATGCTTACTGATTCACTCAAATCATCTGTAAAAGAAAACTTAAAGATTAACAATATTGATACTCAAATACTTAGAGGACTAAAATTTTATATGGAATATTTTATTATAAAAATATAATTGCAATCGAATGACTTCATGACTTTGTGAAAATTATTTTTCATGGCAAATAATGATCCATATCATTCTCAAGGTAAAGTTTTCCAATTTTCACTACTAGAAGCATCCTTATAATAGGTGAAAAAATAATAAATGATAGCAATAATTATGTATACACTTACAAGCATGGTTCTCCCAAAAGTTGTATCAAGACTTTTGGGAAACTGACCGACCATAGTATCATTAAGCAATCATAATTTAATCTGAAATTAGAAGATAAACAAGTAACAATAAAAGCTAGCATTAAAAAATAACATGAAGGTAGGGGAAAATCACCTATATAACATACTAAAAAGAGAATCTCTAAAGTGAATCTCTGAAGTGGACACCCTATGCACTTTTAAGACAGATTGAGGCTAATGCTTAAATACTATGGTGGCAACTGAGAGTGGAGACTCATAAACCTAAATCAAATTCTCTGCCATGATTCATGTGCTTTTCAGATAGTTACTTAAAACTCCAAATTTCACTTTAGCCATCTGTAAAAAGGAGATAATATTAGGCTGAAGTAAATTGAAGGTAGGCATCTAGGGCTTCCCACAGTGCCTGGCATGTAGAAGTGCTAAGCCAATATTAGTTGGCTTCCTTTCGTTCCATATAAAGTTCTCTCCTCTGGAAAATATTTTACATGTCAAAAGCTATAGCCTTTGAAGAGCTTGTAGCCTTGTTAGCGTGGTAAAACATACTCAGGGAACAGTTAAAGAATATGAGCACCATACATGTAAAGGTGAAGGCTACAAATACTAAGTGCACATTTTAAAAAAAGCAGAAATCAAAGGAAGGCATAAACTGTGGTTACCTGTAGGACTTCAAGAAGGAAATAGAATCTAACCTACTTCACATGTACCCTTGGAGAAGTGAATGGGAATAATGAGCCCTTTCTAAGCCAATTAGAGCAAGATGATCTGAGCACTGGCCTCATATCTTCATCACACAGGGAGGTGACCAGATCAGCCAACTCAAAACATAGGATAGGGAGCAGCAGTTCCAGACTCCATCTCCTTGTCAGAGTTCATTTCCTTCAGAGAACTTTCAACTCATCTTAGTCAGATACCAAATCCTCCTTTCTCACATATTTGCCCACCAGAGTCCTCACACCTTCCAAAATGACTTTTTGCCCTAATGAGATGTACAAACAAAAACATCAAACTCTGTTTTTCTGGGATTGTGGCTCAGTGGTAGAGTGCTCACCTAGCATGTGTGAGGCACTGGGTTCGATCTTCAGCACCACATAAAAATAAAGATATTGTGTCCACCTACAACTCAAAAATAAATATTTTTAAAAAATTGTTTTTTCTGAACCAAGAGGTTAAGGATGTATCACAGTCCCTGGGACAGCAGAGCATGTGAAGAGGATCTGATATAGGTGACTCTGATTCCCTATATGCCATCTGAGAATGCCTGTCATCATTATGTCCCATTCTAAAGAAATCAACAAGAGCCAAACACTTAAAAGACATCAACTGAAGTCAGACAAAAATAATAGATTTGGGAAGTGAGACAGAAGAGCTGCATCTAGTAATGTATGTTCATCACAAAGAGCTGAAGAACATCTCAGGCCAAAGGCAACTGTGTGTGATATGAAATATTTAATACACAAACCCAGAATACTGAAACCTTTTGAGGACTAAATGTCTGAAATTACCAAGTTTCTCTTTAAAAGTCGCATGGGGGAAAAAAAGGTGCATTCAAAACATTCACTTCCCAAAGCAGGTTTATAGATGACAACAGACCTTTCCAAATCATGGCTTCAGTTACACAAAGAAAAGTCCTATGTATAGTATTTTTGGGTTTGTCTCTGAAATTCAGCCATAGTTACATACAGGTTATCAGGAAAGGTATATAAAACTGCTAATCACAACATGTGTTTACAAAATGAGAATTCCCTCCCCTGCCGGCCATGGTGCAGCAGCATGCCAAGTTGAAGGGCAATGCTTTATGTAGCTCACATTTATTGGTATGCATACCAAGTATAATGTTTCGATACAAAAATGAATGCAAATTGCCCTGAGCACTTTTTAGCCCAAATACACATGCAAAAATATGGTAATAGATGTGTTTTCTTTTATATCTAAACATATTGCTGCTGACCTTGCATTAGTAGGGCACATATTTGAAGCCAGTTTCATCTATGGCAGTGAAGGATTTGCAGGCTGCTCTTATTTCTGGGTCTTAGAGTGGCAGTTGAGGGCAGAGGTCAAGGATTTAGTAGAGAATCTCTGTAACCTCTAAGCACCAATAAAAGCTCTGATGAAGCCAAAGGCAGAGGCTCCATTTCTGCTTTGGTTGATTTGTTTTGTTCTGATCTGTGCTATTGGTCATAAGCAGCCTGCAAATCCATCACATTTCCTGTTCTGAGAGAGATGCAGGAAAAGAAGGAAAATCATTCTCAAAGTACTTCTTGTACCAGACAATGATGTTGTTAAAGATGAATACATACATAAAATTAGCCTACAAAAGGCCAATTTTTTTTTTTTTCAGTTCTGGGAATTGAACCCAGGGCCTTGTGCATGCAAGGCAAGCATTCTACCAACAGACTATATCCCCAGCCCCACCAAGGAAATATTTATAACTAAAAGTTGATTAATGTACAAAGAAAGATAACATAGAGCTGGCCAGTGGCACATGCCTGTAATCCCAGCAGATCAGGAGGCTGAAGCAGAAATATTGCAAGTTCAAAGCCAGCCTCATCGAAAGTGAGGCACTAAGCAACTCAGTGAGACCCTGTCCCTAAACAAAATATAACCTACGGGCTGGGGATGTGACCCAGTTTTCAATCACCCCTGAATTCAATCCCCAGTACCTCCCCAACCCCTAAAATATAGATAACATAAAAGATTACTTTTTGATATAGAATTTATCAAAAGAAGGACCAAAAAAATGGTACTAGTCATACATGGAAACATACAGAACCATGGAAGAGACTCTGAGCCTGCTGTTCACAGAGCCCTATAGGGAATGTCCAAGAAATGAGAGCCATGGCCTGGGGATTGCCCCTTCCAGTTCCTGAGACAAATAGCCTTTTGGTAGCCTAATAATTTATTACAGTCTGATGTCATTCATATTTAAATACTGTAAGTAACCCCCTTCTTCTGATTCCATGCTTATCATGTGTATTTTATATGCTGCCCTGTAGTCTTAATTGCTCTACCCTATAGTATCAATTAGAACTCTTTATGTCAAAAGAAACAGAAATCTCAAATCAAAGTGTTTTAAAGACTAAGAGTGCTACTTAAAATAATAGCTAGAATAAAAAATACTAATAATCCAAAATGTGGGAAAGATGTAGAAATCACTATCATTAGAAATTTTACTGGTGGGATTCACTAGTATATAACTGGCAAGGATATAAAATTACACAGTCACTCTAAAGATAGGTTTGAAAAATTATGTTACATGCATGTATGAATATGCCAAAATGGCAACCACTATTCTACATACTTAATATGTGCCAATAAAGAAAAGTTCAAGAAAAAGTGTGAATTGAAATTAAAAAACAACTAAAAATGGGTTACAATATGACTGAACAACTGTATTCTTAGGCATTTAGTCAAGAGAAATGAAAGCTTATGTTCATACAGATGTTTATACACAAATATTCATAGAAGCTTATTTGTAATAGCCCCAAACTGGAAATTATCCAAATGCCTTTCAATGGGAGAATGGTTAGATAAATTGTGATGCATATATATGTGAACTACCACTCAAAATATAAGGAATGAATTATTTGTATATGCAAAAGTTTAGATGAGTCTCGAGGTAATTATACTAAGTGAAAAAAATGCATTCTCAAGTGGTTATATACTGTATGATTCCATTTATTTAACACATTTGATGTATAAAATCATAATAATAAACAACAGATTAGTGGTTGTGAAGAGTTAAAGATGAAGGGTCAGACTGGGGTTGTCTACCCATGTAATAAAAGTGAAAAAACTTTACTCACACATGTAAGCACATATGTACTTGTAGAATATGCATAACAAAATCTGAATAAGTTATTGGAAATATGTGTCAGTTACCTTTTTTATATTTATTGTACAATAGTTCTGCAAAATGTTAACATTATTGGAAGCTGAGTGAAAGGTACCTGGAATGTTTTCATTCACTTCTTGTTGTGAATCTACAGTTATTTTAAAAGACAGTTTTTAAAATTACCATAAAAACACTTGGGTTACAAATCTGAGTCACATCCGAAGGATCACAATTGTGACTTAAATACAACCCATCTGTGTTTTCTGGGGAAAGAAAAAAACTAAGAGCATGGTGAAACTACTACCAAACAGAAGATGTCATCATGTTTTCTGATTATAAAACAAAATATTTCAATAATCATAATTAGCAGTCTCTAAGCCATAATAATAAATATCTTAATATTGCTTATAAAGAATATATGAAGCATTTTCACATATACCATCTGTTTTAAATTCATAACACCACTGCAAAGTAAATTTTATTATTCGCATTTTATAAGTGAGGAGACTAAGGCTAAAACATTAATTGGCTCACCCACAGACATTAAACTCGGAAAAAAACATAAACAGGAGTCAAAACTGTACCTTATTTCCAGTCCAGACTTTATATGCTCTGCCACTCTGTCTGTTGATAAAATTATTATTTTCTTTAGTTGTTCAAGAAATAGCTCATTGAATACCAATATATGCCAAGAATTGTTTTAAAATATGGCATAGACCTGGTCAGGATAATAGGGGGAAAAAATCCCTACTGTCTCATACCTTTTGATCATTAATTGGAGGTTGGGCTAATGAGGAGACAGGCAATAATTTAAATTAGTTTGTAAAATCTCAGGGAAAGGGAACCGTTGTGAAAAGTGAATCTGTGTTAGAAGAGAGAATGTGATAAGAAATCCTATTTTAGGTTAAGTTCTCAAGGAAGTTCTCATGGATGAGGCTGATATTTGAGCAGAGACCTGAATCTGAAGGCTCAAGTTATGCAGACATGAGGGGCAAAGAGAATTCCATGAAATGCTTGAAACCTGCTTTTTAACATTAGTAGCTCTCCTTGTAGAACAATTATTGGCAGTCCTGCCTCCTATTAACATAATAATCAACTCTAGATACAGAGAAAATACATTTTGTTTAAAAAAATAAGATTCACATGAAGAAAGGCAAAGGTTAAAATAGCATATCAACTGAAGAGAAGGAAAACAATAAAAGTGGATGGATTTTTTCCACCTCTCACTGGCATGGCTGTTCAATACTTATGACTTTCTTTGTGAAACAGCATTAAAAAGTTTGGCTTCTTCTTTTTTTTTTTAAGAAAATCTCACAAATTATTTATAAAGTCAGAGCAAGTAAATTTCCCCCAAAATCTTATTAATATATTTTAAAGGCATTTACTAAGAGATATGAGGGTTTAAAATAAAACATTTTTTTCCTGTGATCTATCAATTTTAAAAGGATTATGGCCATTTTCCACCAGATGTCTTATAAGTCTCAGAATCAGGTAATATTATTTGCATCTTTCATATGAGATACTGGAGATCTTTATTATCCAATTATTTGCAGAAATGAAATGAGGAAGAACTATAATAATTTAGGGAAATACATAAAAACAATTATTGAGAAAGTGCATGAAAGCGAAAGTCAAGAGACATCAAAGTCTTGGTTTTCTTACATGCAAAACCTTATCAGGTACGGCCCATGTTACTGCTGAAATCTACCATAATTATTACCACTTGTTGAACTCTTATTATGGGACAAGCCATATAAGCACTTCACAGACAGTTGGCAAAATCCTCTAACAGTTTTATGAAGTACTTATGATTGTAGTTCTCACTCTGCTGAAAGGAAGAGACAAAAGTAATCTACACAAGATAACTGGTAAATGGCATAGCCGAGATTTCAACTTATTATAACCAGAGTACTTAAGGGACTTACTAGACTGACTCCCTACCAGATTCCATAGTAGTATTCCCAGCTTCTCTAGTGATGTTCTAACAACCAAAGGTTGTCACAAAGCAACATGAGATTTGACAATCATGCATAATCCATTCCCTTCAACTGGATAGCTGAAGCAGTCCAGTGAGTTCAATGGATGTTAATTAGAAAGAGAGATTTAAAGGTCAATCTCTGATTTGTAAAAAGCATAGCCCTGCCTTCTTTCTTGATGGAATCCTGTGTGACCAAACACAATGACCTTCACCGTGCCTAACATGATGCCTGTGACATAGTCAGCACTTATTTAACAATAAGAAAAAGGAGGAGGGGCTGGGGATGTGGCTCAAGCGGTAGTGCACTCGCCTGGCATGCGTGCTGCCGGGTTCGATCCTCAGCACCACATACAAACAAAGATGTTGTGTCCGCCGAGAACTAAAAAATAAATATCAAAAAAAATTCTCTCTCTCTCTCTCTCTCTCTCTCTCTCTCTCTCTCTCCCATTCTCTCTTTGAAAAAAAAAAAAAAAGGAGGACAGACGCTCCTAGAGAGAAGACAAACCCTGCACAGTAGATGAGACTTAAATCCCTTATGTGCTAACCCATCATCTAGTGCAGAAGTGGCAGAGGGCATTTCAGCCACCCTGAGGACTCCAGAAAACCTCAGAGGCAGAAATCCACACCAGCAGGTAATCTCTGCCTTTTGAGAGCTGAACTAGAACTCCTGGAATAGCTTTTGCAGCTCCCTGGTTCCCTATCAATGTTTGGCCTGACAGGCTCCTGGGAAATGTTCTGACAAGTTTTTATCATCTGCTAATTATTGTCTTTCCCCCGAAGAGAAATATTTTTCTGACAAGTTAAAAATCTCTCTCTCTGCAATAAAAATGCCTTCAGCCTTTCTGAGCCATCACTATAATTTGAAGACTATCTTCTGGAAAGGTACGACAGCAAAGTCTCACAGTAATTTGCCAAACCCATATCTGCTCATCATCAGAAGCTGCCATTATTGTTACTACTCAATGCTCAAAGTAGGATTAGTAGAAAGTAAACGTCCTAAAAAATAAACAAGCATCACATAAAATAAACCAAATATAAATAACATCTGAACGCAATGAGGTAGTCCAAGTGGCTCCCAGAATTAAAAAAAAAAAAAAATAAGGTACTTTGGAGACATTTAGGAGACAAATTTTAAAAGTATTTCACAATACAAAATATTTAAAAGTATTTCAAAGAAAACTTTAGATTCAAAATCCAGCATAACTCTTTGTGCAGAAAAATAATGGAAAGTGCTTTTGGAATTAGCCTTAGCCATACTGTCTGTTTTGCTCTTAGAAATCACTTTTCATAATTAAATAAAGGAGCAAAAGGAAGATAGAAGAGATGAGAGAGAACAGAGGGAGGAGGGAAGGAAAAGGTGAGGGGGAATAGGGATTGAAATCAAATTTCTTGCACATATTATTTTGTCAAAATGAACCCACATACTAGGTATAATTATAATGCTCTAAAAAACAAAACAAGATTTCTAATTAACATCACAAAGCTCTGCTTTGTGCACACCTAATTTAACTCCTAAATTTATGTTAAAAATCAATCCATGTTATTTTTGAAGTTCAGAAAAAAATGCCATCTTGAATTTTATTTTATGCTTAGCAAATCCCAAACTAAGATTGAATAAATTTATTAAGGCTCTAAACTAAATCCCTTTTCAGCCAGATGCAGTGACACATGCCTGTAAATCCCAGCAACTTGGGAGGCTAAGAGAGGAGGATTACCAATTCAAGGCCAGCCTCAATCACTTAGCAAGAAATTCAGTGAGACCCTGTCTCAAAATTAAATAAATAAATAAATAGGGCTACCATGTAGCTCAGTGGTGAAGTACCCCTGGATTAGATGCCCAGTACCAAAAGAAAAGAAATCACTTTCGGAGAAACCATTGGCCTGCCATGCTCACCCCGATCTGCACATTGCATAGTTCACTAGAGTTCAGCCTGGAGCTAATGTCAGGTGCTCTCACTTGGAGTTGGATGGGGGAGAGTGGACTGCAGATCAAATTAAGAGTCAGGGCTAAATAGAGATCTTCATGGCTAGCTACACCATAAAAGTCACCAAGACAAGCCCAGGAGGAACAATACATGGTTTGGTTTCCATACAAAAAGCCATGGTCCTCTCAACAAGCCATTTTTATAACCAGCTAAATCTACAAAGAGTGATTATAACACATCATATTTTTAAAAACAAATCTATAGTGATAAGAGAGAGAAGGAAGTAGTTGTGGAAATTTAAAGAAAAAAAAATACTGACATGGAGGAACCATGGCCATACTCCAATCAGCCCTGACTCTAACCAGGTTGGATGAGAGGGTAGAACTGAGCCTGCAGGGAGAAGAAAATTGGGCACATCTGTGAGGAGAGGGAAATGGTGAGAAGGGGGATCCTAGAAAGACCTGCAACACTAGGAAACCCCATCTTCTTAGGCTGCCCCTCATCCTTTGGTTCTGTCATTGCTGTCAGGTACTAAATGTTCGGGATGATTTGCAAGCAGAGGTTGCTGGAAGAAGGGGGCTTTGTCTCCTTTTGTTTCTCATAAGCTTATAAGGGTTTATGAGGAAGACTCCCTTCAAAACAAAACACTGAACAAAAATGAATTAAAAAAATAAATTCTACAGTGAAATCATTTCAGGAGACACCATTACCTGAGAGCTGGAGAAATGAAACATTTCCTGAAGTTCTACATAGAGCCCTAATTACTATAGTGTTAATACTGTACACATAAACACCATTAAAGTCAGCAGGAGGAAGTCTTCCTCAGGAGCCTCATGAGTGAGGGAAGATCAGTAGCAATAATTTTTTTTTTTCCACTGAGGTTGGTATTAAAGGCAGATTTGGTCTGGGCCAGAATTAAATTTCTACAGAGTAGATGAGCAACATATGAGACATGTGTAAGACCAAGGCAAAGACCTTACCAGCCAGCAAAGACACTGATATGTATGTGGTATCATAAGCACTGTCACAAATGATGGGTTCTAGTTAGTGGCTATTAGTTGGACATCTCTATTCTTTCCCAAGCAGGTACCCAGTTCTGGGACACAGCCTCTCTCCTTGAGAAGTTCCCACTATTGGTCTAAGTTCATAATCACAAGTTCTCTTTATTATTCCTAAGTATTCCCCTGACAGGAAGTAATCTTAGCAAACGAAAATTTTTGAATAGCATGGATAAATGCTCAGTGGCCTTACACACACACACACACACACACACACACACACACACTACATTTTTTAAAATCACAGGCCCTCTTTTGCTCCAACATATATCCAGCTCCTCCAATCTTTTTGCAAGATATAAGCTCTAATTCCCTTTCCTGAGGCTGTGAAAAGACACTTGTGATTTCTTGGAGACTGAGCTGAGCACAGTCTGCTTCACTTGGAGACTTGTCTTCCATACACACTGTTTCTATTCTGTGCTGTGTTAATTTGAAAACATTCTCCTCATGATTTTCAATACTCATCACATTCTCACAAATCCTTTGAGGTTAAATTATTTTCTAATTATTGAAGAAACATAGAGGTTCAAATTCAAAAATTCTCCCTTGAAGAAAGTTCCTTCTACTTTTGCTCTACACAATAATTTTCCCCTAACCCTTTACCCCCAACAGAATTCCCAGTCTCTACCAGGCAAGGTGGCACATGCCTATAATCCCAGCAACTCAAGAGGCTGAAGAAGGAGGATTGCAAGAAATTTAGCAAAGTGGTCTGCGGATGTGGCTCAGTGGTTAAGTGCCCCTGGGTTCAATCTCTAGTACCCAAAAAAATAAAGCTACTGAGAATTCCCAATCTCCTACCATTTTGCTGCCTAGCTCCTTTCTTGGCTCCTGAGATAGTAAATTTTATGTGTGAAATTGGGCCACAGGACATCCATTTTTCAGTAAAATAGTATTGGAGGTATGTCTGTGAGGATGTTTCTGAATGAAATTAACATTTGTATTGGTATCAGATGCTGTCCCAATTGTGGGTGGGCCTCATCCAACCCACTGAGGACCTGAATGGGTCAAAAGAGTGAACAAGAGAGAACTTGCTCTGTGTAAATTTCTTCAAGTTGGCACATTGATCTTCCCCTGCCTTTGGACACAGATTGGAACTCACATCATCAGCTCTCCTGGTTCTTAGGCCCTTGGACTGCAAATTTGGGGATTTATCTTCAGTAATCACATGAACCAACTGCTCCTTAAAACAAAAATAAGTGTGCTTGTATAATGTATATATGTGTGTGTGTAAATAAAAATGTGTGCATAAATACATATGTGTGTACATATGTGTATATAAATATGTAATTTTCTGATAGATGATAGATAGATAGATAGATAGATAGATAGATAGTCAGTCTTCTGGTTATGTTTCTCTAGAAAATCCTAATTTATAAAACCCTTTCCTTTCCCTTTTTCTCTCCCTTTTCTCCCTCCCTGTTTCTTAGAATAAAAGAATAACATACGTCATTCTCACTTTCTCAAGCAAGGTTTAACCACCTGTTTCTGCTGCTCAGCCTCTGCCACGCCTACCTACCACCTATCTCCAAGGAGTATATCAGGTGTTTTCCCAGCACAAGCGGTCCCTTCACACTTCCTTTCCTCGGAGGATTTCTCTTGCAGTTGTTCAGAATACTATTTTCAAGAATAAACAGTGATGTTTTCTCTTTGAGGGAAATATGGTGAGCCTAGACCTTGTCTGCTTCCTCCAGCTGCAGTTCTAACCTGAGCCACCCTCCTCCAGCTGCTGAGACAGCTCAGCAAACCTGAGAATCCTAGGTAGATCAGCAAGTTAGGCTTCTGCCAGCAGCAGAGAGCAGGTCTTTTGGGTTGAGGCACAGAAATAAAGACTGAACAAACGCCTGAAAAAGAACAGGTGTCTGTGAAGTGAGGTAAGGACAGGGCTGCCATGGGGAATTGGAGGAGCAATGAACCCTAGGAGAAGTATAGGAAAGGAAAAAAGACTTCAACATTTACCTGCTACTGGTCCCCATGCCTAGTGCTGTGCAGAAAAAGTTAAAGTCTTGATCTTTTCAGCCCACAGGCATTACTATTATGAGACCAAACAGCACTGTCAATAGCAGACCTATAGCAAAGCAATTCAGACTACAAAGCAAGATGTATCTATACATGATAGAAAAGTGGTTGGTGAAATATGTTGAGGTATTTCTGTAATATTTATATTTTTTGTATCCTATTTTATAATCAAAAAAAATAATGAGGGTACAAATGGAGTAAAATAATAGGTTGAAGGAAGCCAAGATGGTCTTGGATTTACTGGAGGATTTATTGGAGTTTTGGAGTATTTTGTTTTTATTTTTGTATTTTCCTCCTCCCATTTTCATAGCATAAGTCAGATAAGCCTCCTTAATGGTCTTCCCTCCTCAGAGCTCACAGGATCTGACCTACACACTACATTACCATACTCAGACTGTTATTAAAATCTTAATTAATTCTACAAACATCCGGAGGCAGTCTATAGTACAGGAGGCAACATAGTGAAATGGCTGAGAACATAGATTTAGGAAACAGACTGCTTGAATTTGATTTCAAGCTTTACTACTTACAAGTTGTATGACATGGATAAGTTCCTAACAACTCTGTGCTTTAGTTTTCTCATCTATACAATAAAGATAATAATAGTACCTACCATGAAAGATTTTATTGATTAAATGAGTTCATGTTAATGAAGTGCTGAGATCAATGTCCAAATTACAGAAAATGGTTCATTCCTACTTATGTGCAAGGCATTATGTTGGCTAGTTCACAGATGATCTTTGTGTTCATACAGCTAATGGTCTAATGGCTTCCAGAGGTCTACAGATAACTATAGGAAGAGCTCATTTTACCAGGACAATTATTACCTAGAAAATCAACTAGGGAACAAAAGATTACAGTTTTTTAAAGTAACTTTGGCCTAGATTTAATCTTTTCAAAATAAAAAGAAATGTTTATTTTATCTTATATTTAACAAATACAGGCATTAATTGCAACAAATAAATCATGTAGAGTTTTTATGTATTTTTTCTGCCAAATTTATACTATATGACACCTTCACTTCCTATTTAAATTGTTGTAACATTACCATGAAGAAGATCTCCTTTATAAAAATTTTAGCCTGCTTCATCAATTTTCCTAATGCTTAGATATGCAAATCATTCTCTTGTTATGCTCATGTCATCATTCTAGTTAATTCCTCCCAATCTTTTTGATCTTACCAATACTTTCATAAACAATTCTGGCATTTCCTGGGCATCATAACTTCCTGTATTTTTTTGTGGATCTTGCAATTTAACAGCAATCTAGTCACATGATATCTGAATTGTGTTATGGTTTGTTTACAACATCCAAAGACCAGAGAGGAAATGTCAGACATTACGGTGATTTATCATTTGTGATAAAATGGAAGAAGTGTTAGAGAAGTTGAGGTTAATAATATAAGTCATCTAATTAGTGGCTAGATTCACGATCTATTATTTTTGTTTCCTCTCATAAGGTATAACTTCAGAGATTAAGATGATCATGTTTTTCATATTAATAATGATAATAAGTTTAACACAAAAAATCAGTGTAATAATCAAAGTATACACCAAGTTCTACAGGAGTCTGCAAAAGAAGCAGTTTATTCTGCTTGAAAGAATTGAGCCTTCCCCATGAAAATGCTAATATACTTGAGCTAAGTCAGGTTGAGTAGAATTCCACAAGGCAAAGGCATTCTCAATAAAGGCAGAAAAGTTTATGGTATTTTCAGGGAATAGTAAACAATAGCACAAGGATTATGAGAGACTGGATATGTGTATTTGGAACGGGCATGAGAGGTTAAGACATCCACACTGAGACTTAGTAGTGAAGAAAAGATGGGCAAAACGAGGCTTCTCTTTTGCAAACAAGGATTTGAAAGAGAAATTTAAGCATTAAAAGATACAACATGGAGTCACAAGGTACTTCCTAGTTATTTCATTGGTGCTGTTAATTTTTTTTTCTTTGCTCAGACACATGTGGTGGGAGATTGGTCTGGTCTGTAGAATAAATCAACTCTTCCCTGGATTTCTCAAGAAACCACAACTGAAATCCAAATATCAATGGTATTACTTGATTTCTTACTTATCTCAGGCTTACACTATTTTTTTAATTTTTTTATTTCTTACATACATGACAATAGTGGAATGCATTATAATCATAATTATCCATTCACAACACCATTTTTCATAAACTCTGTATATAAAATATGTTCATGCCAAATAATGCCATTATACATGAGCTCTTATTATTATTATTATTATTATTATTATTATTATTGCATTATAATTCTTAATACACCTTCATACCACAATTTATCATTTCTCTGATTATTTATAAGGTATGTTGACACCAAATTCACATCTTCATACATGTATTTTGTATAATGATGAGGGTCTCACACTATGTTTATAGTTATCTGATTTCCTCAAGAAATGAAACATCCTGAATGGGGTTGTCAGGGTAAAAATTTTGGAGGGAAATGAGAATAAGAGAAGAAAATTCAATATATTTTGAATGTTACCACAGGCCTGATAGCAGATTAAGCACTAGGAATAGACTGATTGATTATAAAACAGTTTTTCTTTCTTTATCATGCTTTTGTTTTAGGAAAAAGCACAATCCTAAGAAATACAGTCATTAAATGATAGTGGGAAGATTTCAGGAGGGGTCAGTAGACATGGTAGAGAGAAAGAGAGGTTTAGCGGACAGAATATCTTCAGTCTCTCCTTTCAGAGACATCTCTCACACACACACATACACAAACACACACACACACACACACACACACACACACTATAAGAACTGCTCTTGCGACTACCCACATGGTTTTCTTCAAATTGAAGAATTAGGTGAGGTTGGGGCTGTAGCTCAGTGTAAGGATGCTTGCCTTGCATGTGTGAGGCACTGGGTTTGATCCTCAGCATCACATAAAAATAAAGAAATAAAGGTATTCTGTCTATTTAAAACTACAAAAAACAATTTTAAAAAAAAGAATTAGGTCAAGGAGAATTAAGCCATCTACCATATTGAGGATGGAGGTAATACTATTCTGTGTCATGTAATTTATTGAGTGGTCACTACGTGAATGATCTCAAATATGAAATTGAGATTAAGGTAGTCAATTCCATAAGCCCTAAATCTGATATTTCATGGCATATCAAAAGATTGACAAATAATAAGGAATAGCACAAACTACCCTTGTGGTACTTTGTACAGGAGAAAGAAAATATTCTGCCTTATGGACATAAAATAAATGGCAGAGAAACAAGGAAGTTGTAGAGTGCTCAAGAATTCATCCCTATTAGGAAATTTAGACACAACACCAAGTGAACATTAGAATTTGTTTCCATTAAGAAAAGAAAAGCAAGGTATCCCACAGTGCTAATGGGAAGAAGTATGTTCTGGCTCCTGGTGTGCAGGGAACATTCCTAGCATCAGTACTATATTTTGAAATTTGAAATTGAACTTCTTATTCACTGTAGTGCTTCTCCGGATTAAAAAGGGGACTGAACCTACCTAATCTGTCTCTCTAGCCTCTACCTTGACCTTATCTCTTCCTCGTCTTCCCTTTCTTTGTCCAGCACCCTGGTCTCATCTTCACTGTTTTGGGGACACACCAGATATGCTCCTGCCTTTCTCAATTGCTATTCCCTCTGCCAGGAATTATTCTCCCCTAACTATCCATAAGGCTTATATTTCACTTTTCGTAGGTCTTTGTGCAAACATCACCTTCTCCAGTGGGGCCTCCTTGGGTCAAATTATAATAATTGCAACCCTTCCCCAACACTTCCCTCCCTTATTATTCCTCTAAGTTCTTGATCGGTTTCTAATGTGCTGTTTACTTTGCTCATACCTATTCTTTGCTAAAAACAGGCTTCTTAATGGCAGGCTTTTTTGCCTGTTACATCCACTGCTATAGCCTCAGGAGCCAGAACAGAGCTTAGCAGATTATATGCATTTAATATATTTTTGTTTAGTGAGTGAATAGATAAGTATAGACAGCTACAGCTCTAGAAAGGTCTTAATGGAAGTACTTCCAACCTGATCTAAATCTGTCCAGAAATAGTGATTTCAAGAACTCCAAATATCTCCTTGTAGAAGCTCTATCAAGTCAGGCTCAGCCCAGGACCACCTCTGCCCACCAGTAGATACCCACCAGAGTCAGGCTCAGCCCAGACCTGCCTCACTGACCTGTGTGGGAGCTCAGGCCCCACATTATCTGACATTATCTTACTGAAGAGATTGTGCATCCCTTTGGCTTGAAACTCAGTTCTCAGCCCAAGTCCATCCTGCCACCAGTAGTCACTCACCAGAGCTCAGGCTTGGCCCAGGACCACATTTGCCCACTGGCAGACACCTTTCAGAGTCAGGCCTGGCCCAGTCCCACCTCACTGACCTGTGCAGGAGCCAGGGCCCAGGGAAAACTTGGGTCTGCCCCACACAATACCACCTGGGAGCCCAGTTCTAACCCACTTCCATCTCGAGACACTGCAGTCACCCCCATGTAGTAGCCTGTACCTTGGGACAATAAACAGGGCCTAGAAGCTGATGCATTTGGAGCCCTCATCCTAAAGCCAGTGTAAGCCCAACTCTTTAAGACCCATCTCTGAAAGACGTTGCATCCATCTTGGCGCACCTCTACTACTATCTTGAGTTACCTCCCACTATTGCCACCACCACCTATAGTTGCAGTAGCATCCATCTGGGGACACCAGCAGGGTGTGGAAGCCCAACACCAAGATGGGATACAGATAATCTGCACACATACTACAAGATTATACGGTAGATACTGTAATACCTCAGATCCACACTGAAAGTAAGGAAATCACATAGATAGTATGAAAAAGCAAGGGAAGAAAGTGCCCCAAACAAACCAGGATACTTCAATAACAAAACTCATGGACAGCACAGTTGATAAAATTTCAGAGAAGGAGTTCAGAATGTTCATAATTAAAATGATCTGTGAATTAAAAAATGACTGAAATAAGAAAATGCCAGCAAAAATTAATCACTCCAACAAATTGATAAGTGAGCAAATACAAATACACACAACCATTGATTACATCAATAAACAGATAAGGGAGCAAATAAAGGCATTCATTGATCACACCAATAAAGAGATAAAGGAGCAAATACAGGTAGCAAAAGATTACTTCAAGAAAGATACAGATTCTGAAAAAAAATCAGAAGTGCTTGAAATTAAGGAAACAATAAACCAAATTAAAAACTCAATAGAAAGCATCACCAACAGACTAGATCACTTGGAAGGCAGAATGTCAGATAATGAAGACAAAATATACAATCTAAAAAATCAAGTTGACCACACAGTGAAGATGGTTAGAAACCATGAACAAAGCATCCAAGAATTATGGAATAGAATCAAAAAACCATATCTAAGATTTTTTGGGATAGAGGAAGGCACAGAGTTTCAAACCAAAGGGATGCACAATCTCTTCAATAAGATAATGTCAGAAAATTTCCCAAACATGAAGAATGAATTGGAAAATCAAATATAAGAGGATTACAGGACACCAAGTATACAAAATTATAACAGATCTACACCAAAGCACATTATAATGAAAATGCCTAGCATACACAATAAAGATAGAATCTTAAAAGCCATAAGAGAGAGGAATCAGATCACATATAGGGGGAGACCAATTCAGATCGTAGCAGGTTTTTCAACCAGATCCTCAAAGCCAGAAGATCATAGAACAACATATACCAAACTCTGAATTAAAATGGATGCTATCCAAGAATCTTATATCCAGCAAAATTAACCTTTAGATGATGAAATAAAAACTTTCCATGAGAAAAAAAAAGTTAAAAGAATTTACAACTGGAAAGCCTGTACTACAGAACATCCTTAGCAAAATATTCCATGAAGAGAAATTGATAGATAGATCTTCCAAACAAAAGCTAAACTAAAAAACTATAGAACTCAATAATATAATCAATAACTTAGACTTAACTGACATATATAGAATATTTTACCCTTCAATGAGCAAATACACTTTCTTCTCAGCAGCACATGGATCCTTCTCTAAAATAGACCATATATTATGCCACAAAGAAACTCTTAGCAAATATAAAAAAGTAGAGATGCTACCCTGCATTCTGTCAGATTATAATGGAATGAAATTAGAAATTATTGATAAAATAAAAAATAAAAGCTACTCTAATACCTGGAGACTAAATAATATACTACTGAATGAATAGTGGGTTGCAAAAGGCATCAAGGAGAAGATTAAAAAATTCTTAGAAGTGAATGAGCACCCAGATACAATATAACAAAATCTCTGGGACACTATGAAAGCAGAACTAAGAGGAAATTTTATTGCACGGAGTCCATTCCTTGAAAGAAGAAAAAGTCAACAAATAAATGACTTAACATTACATCTCAAAGCCCTAGAAAATGAAAAACAAATCAACACCAAAAGCAGTAGAACACAGGAAATAATTAAATCAGAGATGAAATCAATGAAATTGAAACAAAAGAAACAATTGAAAAAAATGACAGAACAAAAAGTTGGTTCTTTGAAAAAATAAATAAACTTGACAGACCCTTAGCCATGCTAACAAAAAGGAGAGAGAAAACTTAAATTACTAATACGTGATGAAAAAGGAAATATCACAACAGACACTACAGAAATACAGAAGATAATTAGAAATTATTTTGAAAACTTGCACTCTGATAAAAATATAGAAAATATTGAAGGCATCAACAAATTTCTAGAGTCACACTATTTGCCCAAATTGAATCAGGATGATATACAATTTAAAGAGATTAATTTCAAGTTATGAAATAGAATACACCATCAGAAGACTACCAACAAAGAAAAGCCCAGGACCATATGAATACACATCTGAGTTCTACAAACCTTTAAAGAAGAACTAATACCAATATTCTTCAATTTATTTCAAGAAATAGAATAAGAGGCGGCACTTCCAAACTCATTCTATGAGGCCAATATCACCCTGACTCCAAAACCAGGCAAAGACACATATAAGAAAGAAAATGTCAGACCAATATCTCTAATGAACATACATGCAAAGATTCTCAAAAAAAATCTGGCAAATTGAATGCAAAAACCTATCAAAATGATAGTACACCATGATCAAGTGGGGTTCAGCCCAGGGATGCAAGTTTGCTTCAACATACAGAAATCAATAAATGTAACTCATTACATCATTAGACTTAAAGATAAGAACCATATGATAATCTCAATAGATGCAGAAAAATCATTTGACAAAATATAGCACCCTTTCATGTTCAAAACACTAGAAAAACTAGAAATAACAAAAACATATCTCAACATTGTAAAAGCAATCTCTGCTAAGCCCCAGCAAATATCATTCTACATAAATTTAAAACATTCCCTCTAAAAACTGGAACAAGACAGGGGTGCCCTCTTCCACCACCTCTATTTAAAAGAATTCTTGAAACACTGGCCAGAGCAATTAGACAGAAAAAAAAAATTAAAGGGATAAGGATAGGTAAAGAAGAATTCAAATTACCACTTTTGCCGATGATATGATTCTATACCTACAAAACCCAAAAATTCCACCAGAAAACTACTATAACTAGTTAATGAATTCAGCAAAGTAGCAGGATACAAAATCAACACCCATAAATCAAAGGCATTTCTGTACATCAGTGACATATCTTTTGAAATGGAAATGAGAAAAACTACTCCATTTACAATAGCCTCAAAAAAATAAATAAATAAAATACTTGGGAATCAACCTAAAGAAAGAGGTGAAAGACCTCTACAACAAAAACTTCAAAACACTAAAGAAAGAAATTAAAGAAGACCTTAGAATATGGGAAGATCTCCCTTGTTCTTGGATAGACAGAATCAATATTGTCAAAATAACCATACTACAAAAAGCATTATATAGATTTAACACAATTCCAATCAAAATCCCAATGACATTCCTCACAGAAATAGAAAAAGCAGTCATGAAATTCATCTGGAAAAATAAAAGACCCAGAATACCTAAAGCAATCTTTAACAAGAAGAGTGAAGCAGGTGGCATCACTATATCAGATCTTAAACTACACTATAGAGCAATAGTAACAAAACCAGCATGGTATTGGCACCAAAACAGACTTGTAGATCAATGGTACAGAATAGAGGACCCACATAATTAACAGTTATCTCATATTTGACAAAGGTGCCAAAAACGTACATTGGAGAAAAGACAGCCCTTCAACAAATGGTGCTGGGAAAACTGGAAATTCATATTCAACAAAATAAAATTAAACCCCTATCACTCACCATTCACAAAACTAACTCAAAGTGGATCAAGTACCTAGGAATTAATCCAGAGACATTGAGTCTATTAGAATAAAAAGTAAGCCCAAATCTCCATCATGTTGGATTAGGCCCCAACTTCCTTAATAAGACTCCTATCATGCAAGAATTAATAACAAGAATCAGTAAATGGGATGGATTCAAACTAAAAAGCTTCTTCTCAGCAAAAGAAACAATCTGTGAGGTGAATAGAGGACTACAATTTGGGGAAAATATTTTTACCACACACACTTCAGATACAGCACTAATCTCTAGGATATATAAAGAACTCAAAAATCTTAACACCAATGAATAAACGGGCCAAGGAATTGAACAGACACTTCTCAGAAGAAGATATACAATCAATCAACAAATATATGAAAAATTGCTCAACATTTCCAGCAATTAGAGAAGTGCAAATCAAAACATCTCTAAGATTTCATCTCACTCCAGTCAGAATGGCAGCTATTACACATACAAACAACAATAAGTGTTGTTGAGAATGTGGGGAAAAAGGCACACTCTTACATTGCTTGTGGGACTACAAATTGGTGCAGCCAGTATGGAAAGCAGTATGGAGATTCCTTGGAAAACTGGGAATAGCACCACCATTTGACCCAGCTATCCCACTCCTTGGTATATACTCAAAGGACTTAAAAACAGCATACTACAGGGACACAACCACATCAATATTTATAGCAGCACAATTCACAATGGCTAAACTGTGGAACAAACCTAGATGCCCTTCAATAGATGAATGGATAAATAAAATGTGGTATATATACACAGCATTAAAAGAGAATAAAATCATGGCATTTTCAGGTAAATGGATGGAGTTGGAGAATATAATGCTAAGTGAAGTTAGCCAATCCCCAAAATACAAATGCCGAATGTTTTCTCTGATTTAAGGATGTTGATTTGTAATGTGGTTGGGGAGTGGGGCATGGGATTATTAGATGAACTCTAGATAGGGCAAAGTGGAGGGAGGGGAATGGAGAGGGACTGGGGGTAGGAAAGATGATGGAATAAGATGGACATCATTACCCTAAGTACACATATGAAGACATAAATGGAGTTACTCTACTTTGTGAACAACCAGAGACATGAAAAATTGTGCTCTATATGTGGAATATGAATTATAATGCATTTTGCTGTCATATGTAACAAATAAAAATAAAATAAAATAAAAAGCTCTATCAACCCCTCCTTGTTCCTCAAGCATACCAGAAAGTAATTTATTTTGAAACCTGTCTGGGATGTCAGTATGATTATGTCCAATTTTCACCACACAACAAAGCCATAATAAGGAAGAATGCTTGTCTGAAAACATGAATATTTTCCCCAACTAGGTCAAAATAAAACTATACCACACGGCCCTTGAATTATTACTGCAATGAAAAACAAACTACCCAACTAGTCCAACTCTCTTAAGACTCCAATGAGCTCAAAACAACAGAGTTGTCATTCTTTATGAGTAACTACAGACAGAAAAATCATGTTCACAGTGAAGCATTAAATTGTCCATAAAGCATACTATCAGTACTGCTCACTAAAATGAGACTATGCAATTATGGTGAGTACAGCCTTTCATCAACAATAATGGCCATACTTCTAAACATTTTATTTACACTGTTAAGAGCAAGCATGTCAGGGGCTAGGTTGTGGCTCAGTGGTAGATCACTTGCCTAGCACATGGAAGGCCCTGGGCTTGATCCTTAGCACCACATAAAAATAAAATGAATGTATTTTGTTCACAACATATAGGTGAACAAAAAAAAATTTATATATATACATATATATATATATATACATATATATATATATATATATATAAAACATGTTAAAGGAAAACATAAATGTATTTGACTTTAGGGCACTATCATCACCTATTCAAGGTCCATGTG
>NW_025999990.1:4967540-4986138 GCF_001458135.2 Marmota marmota marmota | reverse complement strand
GGCTACTTCTTCATCCATATTTAATTTAGTAATTATAGCATGAATTTACACAGATTTTACACTTAAAAAGTATTAATCCAATGATACCTCCAGTTTATCTGTCCTACCTACAAACAGATAAGCTCTCTCTTATCTTTCCTCTGGGCTAATGAAAATAGGGCAAAATTTAATCAATCTACCAGGTATTCCCAAAATAACTACTCAGCTTTTGGGTTTGTTTCACAAATACCATTAATAGAGACCAATTCTTTCTTTCACAATCAAGAATAAGGATTTTCAGAAAATATCCTTGAGAAGAGTAATGTGTTCCCTTAAATTCATGTAATGACTGGTCTCAGATCAACTTCTTAGAACCTGTTTCGATAATGAAGAGAGTATAAGACAAATCTCTATTCCCTCTTCTTACCGTCATGGTCTTTTTTAAATTTTATTTTTTAATTTGATCTAATTAGTTATACATGATAGTAGAATGGCTGTCACCATCTTTTAATGTCTGGTTTCTGTTATTGTTCACCAAATAAAAATACAGGATATTCTTTTGCCAAAAGAGAGAGAGAAATAAAATCAAGCATTGTGAACTTTCTGCGTGTGTGGTGGAAGTAGATTGCCACATCTTGTTTGGCAGACCTCTAGAATTTATATATTTTGTATGATTGAAATTTTTACCAGCTGATTATCAACTCCCTGTCTCCTCCCCCAAGCTCCTGGCAATAATATTCTATTCTTTGCTTCTGTGAATTTGACTATTTTAGATACTTCATATAAGTGGAAGCATGTGGTACTACAAGTGCTTCTGTGACTGGCTTATTTCACTTAGTATAATGTCCACAAGCTTCATCATGTTGTCTCAAATTGCAGAATCTCCTTTTCAAAAGGCTGAATATTCATTCCACTGTATGAATATACCACATTTCTTCTACTCCATTAATCTGTTGATGGACATTTAGTTTGTTTAAACTTCTCTGCTATTATGAATAGTATTACAGTGAACAGGGGTATGCTAATATCTCTCTGAGATGACTTCAGTTCTTTTTTATAGATACCCAAAAGTAAGAGTGCTGAATCATAAAGTGATTCTAATTTTAATTTTTTGAGGAACCTATATACTTTTTTTCCATTAGCAGCTGCACCCTTGTGTCTTCCCACAAATAGCATAAAAGCATTTCAGTGTCTCCACATCCTTAAAAACACTATCTTATTTTTGTTTTTGTTCATTTATTTGTATGTTTGATAATAGCCATTCTAACAAGTATAAAGTGGTTTTTGTTTGTCATTTAATCATGGTTTTTGTTTGCATTTTGCTGATGATTAATGATTATTTCATATATCTAGTGGACATTTTTCTTCTCTTCTTTGGAGAAATATAAAGTCTTAGTTCATTTTTAAGTCAGGTTTTTAGTTTTTTTTCCTATTGAGTTGTGGGTGTTCCTTACATAATTTACATATTAAATTATCAGATACATGACTTGCAAATATTTCTTCTTATTCTATAGGATATTTTTTTCATTCTGTTGATTGCTACCTTTGCTGTGCAAAGGCTTTTTAATTTGATGTGCTCCTATTTGTCTTTTTTTTTGCTTTTCTTGTTTTGCCTATTTTTTTGTATCATATTCAAGAAATCATTGCCAAGGTCAATATCATGATTTTTCATATAGCTCCTTCTAGGAATTTTATGCTTTCATATTTTATGTGTACAATCCATTTTGAGTTGATTCTTGTGCATGGAATAAAGGATCAATTTCTCTCTTTTGTAGGTAGGTATCCAGTTTTCCCAAAAGCATTTGTTAAAGAAATCATCCTTTTTCATTATATATTCCTGGAAACCTTGTCAAAAGATCAGTTGACCATATGAGTGGAGGTCACTCTGTTCCAATGGTCAATTTATCAGTACCATGCTGTTTTAATTACTGTAAATTTTTAATATATTTTTAAAATTAGGAAGTCTGATGCTTCCAGTTTTGTTTTGTTTTTTTGTTTGTTTGTTTGTTTTGGCCCAAGGTTGTTTTTGACTAATTGGATTCCTTTGTGGTTCTATGTGAATCATTGTTTTTTTTTTGTTTATTTGTTTGTTTGTTTTGTTTTGTTTTGTTTTTGTTGTTTGGTTGGTTGGTTGGTTGGATGGTTGGTTTTTTTTGTTTGGTATTGTTTTTTCCCTACTTCTGTAAAAATTGCTTTTGGAATTTTGATAGGGGTTATATTCAATCTGTAGATTACTTTAGATAGCAGGAGTATTTTAACTATATTAAATCTTCTACAAAAACTTAAGTCCTTCTATTTGCTTATATCATGTTCACTTTCTTTCATTGGAGTTTTGTATTTTTCTAAAAGTCTCACTTCCATATTCTTTTTTTTTTTTTTTTCTGGTACCAGGGATCTTCTCTTACTTAACCGCTAAGCCATATTCCCTTTTTATGTTTAATTTTGAGACAGGGTCTCACTAAGTTACTTAGGGCCTCGTTAAGTTGCTGAGGCTGGCTTTGAATTTAAGATCTTCCTGCCTCAGACACCAGATATGCTAGGATTACAAGTGTGCACTACTGTGTCCTGCCTCCATAGTTTATTCTTATTTTCCTTTTTTGAAAAATACTCAAGTATTTATAAGTGAATTTTTTTCTAATTTGTGTTTCAGATAGTTTATTATTAAGAAAGGCAAGAGATATTTGTGTATTGATTTTGTAGCTTGCAACTTTACTAGACTCATATCTTAGTTCTAGCAGGTTTTATTGGTGGCATTTTCAGGGTTTTCTACATGTAAAAAATGTCATAGAGACAATTTTACTTCCTTTCCTTTTGAAAGCCTTTTATTTCTTCTTCTTGCCTAATTGTTCTGCTAGTACTTCCAGTTCTATGTTAAAAAGAAACCATGAGAGTGGCCATCTTTTCCTTGTTCTGATCTTAGAGGGAAAGATTTTAGTTTTTCACCACTAAGCATGATATTACCTGTGGGCTTTTCATAGTTTGGGCTTTATTGTGTCAAGGTACTTTCCTTTTATTCCTAGTTTGTTGAGAGTTTTTATTATAAAAGGATGTTGAATTTTATCCAATGCTTTTTCTTCATTTATTGAGAAGATCTTCTGATTTTTATCCTTCATTCTGCTGATAAGGTTTATCACATTAATTGATTTGTGTTCATTGAATCACCTTTGTATCCCATAAATTAATTCTACCTGACAATGTTGTGTGATTCTTTTAATGTTCTATTAAATTTGGTGTGCTACTATTTCATTGAGGATGTTTTTTCACTAATTTTTATCAGGAATATTGACCTAGAGTTTTTTTGTAATGTCTTTGGTTTTGGTACCAGGGTAATGTTGGCTTCATAAAATGAGTTTGGAAGTGTTCCCTCCTCTTCATTTTTTGGGAAGAATTTGAGAAGGATTGGAATTAATTCTACTTTGAGTGTTTGGTAGAATATGCCAATAAAACCATCTGGTACTGAGCTTTTCTTTGTCGGGGAGGTTTTTAATTACTGATTCAATCTCATTAGTAGTTATAAGTCAGCTTAGACTTTATATTTCTTCATGATTCATTCTTGGTAGGCTGTATATTTCTGGGAATTTATCCATTTCTCTTAGGTTATCCATTTTTGGGATATAGAATTGTTCATAGTAGTCTTTTATGATCCTTTATATTTCTTTTTTAAAATAATTTTAGTTGTAGAGGGACATAATACCCTTATTTTATTTATTTTTATGCAGTGTTGAGGATGAATCCCAGTGCCTCACATGTGCCAGGCAAGCAAGTGCTCTACCATTGAACCAAAATCCCAGTCTGATAGTTTCTATTTCTATCATGTTAGGTATAACATCTTCTCTTAAATTTCTGATTTTATTTGAATTTCTATTTTTCTTAGTTGGTCTAGATAAAGGTTTGTCAATTTCATCTTTTCAAAACACCAACTCAATTTGCTATTATTATCTTGTTTCATTTATTTCTGATCCAGTCTTTATTAATTCCTTTCTTCTGCTAACTTTGCATTTTTCTCTTTTTCTAGTTCCTTGAAACAAAGTTAGATTTACTGCCTTCCCTGTTAATGTTTTGAATTTATGTGCTTTGATTTCTTTTTCTTCTTTCTTTTTTCTTTTCTTTCTTTTTTTGTATCTTCTCTAGCTATTTTACTTGTAGTTATGATGAAGCTTGCATTAAATATAACTTTAGTAGTGTCTTTGAATCTGATAACAGCTTAAATTCACTTGTACACAAAAACTCTATACTTTGCCTCTCCTCCAATACACATTATATAATTGATGTCATGATTTGCATCTATTTATATTGTATATCTATTAGTGAATTTTAGTTTTAATTATTTTAATACATTTGTATTTCAATTTTTTGTTTTTGTTTTAAATGGACACAATGCCTTTATTTTACTTATTTATTTTTATGTGATGCTAAGGATCAAACCTAGTGCCTTACACATGCTAGGCAAAGCACTTTACCACTGAGCTACAACCACAGCCCAATACATTTGTCTTTTATTCTAGCATTAATAATGATAAAGCCACTGCTGTTATAGTAATACCATATTCTGTATTTGTGTTTGTACTTACCATAGCAATGTGTTTAATACTTTCTTTTTGTTTTTGCACTTACCATTAGCAACGTGTTTAATACTTTCTTATACTATCATGTTTCTGTTTAGTATCCTTTTATTTCAGATTGAGGAATTTCCTATAACATTTCATGCAAGGAAGTTCTCAGGTAATGAACTCCCTCATTTTTGTTTTTCTTGTAAATCCTCTATCACCCATTATTATTATTATTATTATTTGGCAGGGGGAGTACCAGGGATTGAACTCAGGGGCACTCAACCACTAAGCCACATCCTCAGCCCTATTTTGTATTTTCTTTAGGGACAGGGTCTCACTGAGTTGCTTAGCACCTCACTTTTGCTGAAGCTGCCTTTGAACTCTCCATCCTCCTGCCTCAGCCTCCTGAGCTGCTAGGATTACAGGTGTGTGCCACTATGCCTGGCTCACTCCTTCATTTTTGAAAGACAGTTTTGTCAGGTATAGTGTTACTGGTTAGCAGGTTTTTTCCTTCAGTTTTTTGAATACATCATTCTACTTTCTTCTAGCCTGAAAAAAATTATTTAAAATCCACTGATAATATTATGAAGGTTACCTTGAAGTTCTTTTTTCCCCTCTTCTTTCAAAATTTTCTTTTAACTCCTGATTAAAAAAATTGAATAGGTTTTAGTGAGTTTCTTTGTATTTATCTTATTTGGAGTCTTTTAGGCTTCCTAGATCTGTATGCCTATTTCTTTTCCCAGATTTTGGAAGTTTCATCAATTATTTATTTGAACAAGCCTTCTGTTCCTTTATATCTTCCTCGAACACTCTCATATTGCATATATTTGTCTACTTGCAGTTGTTGCATAAGTCCCTTAATCTTGATTCATTTTTTTTTTTACTCTTTTCTTCCTTTGGTTCTCTGCCTGAATAACATCCAATGACTTAGGTTTTATTTTATTATTTGCTTCCTATTCTTCATCTAATCCATAGTTGAAAACTTCTAGTAAATTTTTCAGTTCAGTTATTACATTCTTCAATTTCATGTTTTCTGTTTAATATCTTTCAGTAATTTTATTTCTTTGTTCAAATTCTTTACTTTGTTCATGCATTTTTCTCCTGAGCTTTGCCAGCATCCTTATGATGATAATTTTGAATTCTCTGTCAGATAAATAATTTACCTCCATTTGGGGGGTTTGTTTCCAGAAATTTTTCATGTTCCTTTGTGTGGGACATATTTTCCAGATTCTTAGTGTTGGTGTCTACACATTAGAAAAAAAAAAACAATCTTCGTTTCCAGTCTTCAATGATTAGTCTTATACTGGAGAGAATCTTCACTAATCATTCTGGCCAGAGATGTTGAGTACTTCTCAAATGTTTATACTGGGTCAGCCCACTTTCTTTTTTATTAGGAGCCCCCAAGTTTCTAGAGTAAGCCAGGTCACCTTAGTGCTTCAAAATAAGTGAGACTGAACCAGTTCCTCAGAAAGCTTCTAGAGAAATTGGATCATTAGATACTATGTCCAACTCCTTCCCTCCACAGGTATAAGCTGGGATCTAGGGGTTTTGCCTATTTACTATGCCTTGAGCCAGGAGGAGGAGTTATGGTGACTAATTATATGCTTTATCAGAGTACCAACTTTGTCCCCACTGGCTTCCAGGTGAGAACTAGGAGCCCCTTAGCACTCTAAGACAAGTAAGACTGAAGCCAGTCCTTTGACCAGACCTTGGAAAAGTTGGGGTATTCTGCATGTGGTTCAATGTTTTCCCTCCTTGGGAAGAAGCTCGGAGCTAGGATTTATCACCTTTTCATTCTGCACTGAGCTGGGGTAAAGAACTTGTCCAGTTTTCTCTAGTTCAAGTTTCTGCTACTTCCTGTAAGCTGCAGAGGTTTGGTGCATGCCACATGCTGTCAGCACTACCAGATAGACAAGACAGAGGCCGAAGTCCCTCAGGTAATACCTAGAAAAGTTGGGGGACACTACCTATGTAGTCCAACTCCTTCACTCCTCAGGGAGATAGTGAGGGCTGAGGTTTCATATGGGGCAGTGCCTGCAGGAGGGATTATGGGGAGGGAATGTCTTTGCTTTTTTATTAATTCCAACTTGTCTGGTTTTGCATTTGCTCAGTGTACAGATTCTTTCAAATATTTTCTAGATTTTCACAAATGGAATTTATCTACATGTAGTTGTTAAGTGGGTGTGTCTGTAGGAAAAAGGGGAGAGTCCAGGACTTTATATCCCACCATCTTGTTGCTATCATACTCACTTATGCGTAAGTATAAAATTGTACCTTTGCCTTAGTGCCTTGAAATTCTACTTCCTGTTTGGTGAGTATACTGCCCAAAATAATAAAATTAGGCATAATTTCAGCTTTGCCAACTCTTAAGATTCCACTTCTCAAAAATATGTATACACAAGATGACCACATATGAGAAGCCCCAGGTTCTTCAAAATACACATTGTCTAAAACTAATGACTCTATCTATTGCTAAATCATTTCTTTGTTCCAATGTAGACATGCGGGAAGACTAGCATGCTGATCTCTGTTCCACCCTTATCCCCATGAAAGGTTATAACCAAGCAAATTGTCCTTTCCTGGCCTCAGTGTTTGATTCGTAAAGGAAAAGTTTTGTTTTATCAGAAAGAAAAACTAGTCACTGATCCTTTCGAATAGAAAACTCTGAGACACGTCTACTAGAAATGGATATGAGATTTTTTAAAATTTGCTTTTCAGAAACTTGCTTCATTTTAAACCTTTCTAAGGCACCCTTAGAATCAAAACAATAAAATAAACCAGTGCATTTGAAATGAAAATAAGTATGTACTCATTTGTGTGTTTAAATTATTTATTCAGACAATTGAAGGGTAAACCTTTAAGGGTTAACACTTCATTAATTCTTACTAGGAGACTGGGACACCAAACAAGAAAGTAATAAGATAATCATAGGTAGAATAAAATAAACTGGGTTTGTTAACTTTCAATTAGTGACAACAAAATTCACTAGACATGCAATGGCTTTCAAGAGGGGTTAAGGAATGAAAGTACAATTTTGAGGCATTAGGGGAAGACAGAGCACAGAAACTGGTGAGAAAGAGCTCCAGAAGAAGGGAAGGGGTGTAAAGAAAGAAAAAGATTCTGTGGTTCCCCTGGGCCATTGGTTTGATTGAAGTCTATGCAGAAACAAGCTGCATCTCCAGCCTCTGCTGCCTGCATTTTGTCCTGGGAAACCAAACCTGGAGAACTTGAAGGATGTCTGCAAGGGGTTTTAGGCTCAATATTTATGGAAAGGAATGAATGTTGTCCTCCTCTACACACTCTTCTCAGTAGGATGTTGTTTTCCTGGCTGTAGGGATACCATTAGCCTCCACCACCTTCAGAAAATAATGAGCAGTTAGTGAAAATTTAAATTCACTAAAAAAAAAAAAAAAAAAAAACCCAAAGCCAAAGAGAAAGACCAAACTAAACATCTAGAACAGGTAAATTCCACTGAAGACATAAGAAGTTTTAAAATAAATAAGAACACTGAAAAAGATAATTTAGGACACAAAGATATTCTAAATATTAAATTATAATATTTTAGGGCTAGACTTGTGGCTCAGTGGTAGAGCACTTGTCTAGCATGTGTGAGGTGCTGGGTTCAATCCTCAGCACCACATAAAAATAAATAAATGAATAAAAGGTATTCTGTCCATCTACAACTAAAATAATTTTTTTAAATTATGATATTTTAATTTTTAAAGTATATTCACTAATGAGAACAAAATTCGTACTCTGGAAGACAAGTGAAAAAATATATTTTGAAGGAAATGCAAGATACTGGAAGGACAGACAGAATAATAAGAAAAACTCCAGAAAGAAAAGGAAAATAGATGATAAAAATAATAACATAACAAATAAATAAATAAAAATTCTGCAAGCCGCAGGTCTGTTACTTAGAGCCTGAGGAGACATAATGACTGAGGCTATGCTGTTGCCTCCCAGTCCTGAAGAAGCACTTCAGTATGAGAGTTTACCTCCAGCCAGGATAGAATAAGCACATCCCATCCCCTCTCTCCCACCGATTACAACTAAAACCCTTGGACAACATACATAGAGGGACTTGGTGAAGGCTTTGAAAAATAAATAAAAGCAAGCATATTCAGGAAAGAAACCAAACATAAAGAATAACCAACAGAGCAGATTTTACCAGTTTTCCACCATGTGACTCGAGGCTTGGATTCTAAAGCAATCAGAAACCTGTATCAGCACAAAGGATATGGGAAAAAAAAAGTTCCCAAGAAAACTCCTCAAGGACAACAAAGAGGGTACCGAAAGTCCCAATAAGATTGAGGTTCTGGGGGCTGAGGATGTAGCTCAGTGGTAAAGCACTTGCCTTGCACATGTGAGGCACTGGGTTCGATCCTTAGCACCACATAAAAAATAAATAAATAAAATAAATGAAGATAAAAAATGAGCAAACAAAATAAAGATATTGTGTCCATCTATAACTAAAAAAAATTAAAAATAAAGATTGAGGTTCTGGGAGGAATCTGTGATTTCCCCCTTACCTTTTTACTGTCTGTGATGGTCAATTTTTTGTGTAGAGTTGCCTAGGCTAAGGGATGCTCAGATAAATGGTAAAAATTTATCTGTGGGTGTGTTTATGAAGCTATTTCTGCAAGAAAATTAGCATTTGAATTAGTAGCTCAGTAAAGAAGAACTCCCCTAACCATTATGGGTGCATATCATCCAATCCATTGAGGGTCCACACAAAGAGAAGAAAAAGATGGAGTGAAAGCAGATTTTATCTCTCTCTTCTTGAGCAGAGACATGCATCTTCTCTTGTCCTCAAGCATCAGAACTCCTGGTTCTCGGACTTTTAGACTCCAGAAATTACATGGACAGCTCCTCTAGTTCTCAGGTCTTTGGACTGGGACTCAGTTACACCAGCAGCTTTTCCAGTTTTCCAGCTTGTGAAGAGCTTTCCAGGGACACCTTAGTCTCCATAAATCACATAAGCCAATTCCCATAATAAATCTTCTCTCATATAAACATGTATTTTATTTGTTCTGTTTCTCTGGACAACCTGATAATTCACACAAAGGAATACTATAAAACATTGAAAATGAATACACTAGAAATACATGTTGATATGAATAAATCTCAAAAACATGTTTAACTAAAATAGCTGCAGAACGATATGTATAGTACAAGACCATGTCTATAACATCCCAAAACATCCAAGATAATGTTATATTTTGATTACAGAAATATATGCATATAAGTTAAAAAATCAACTTCAGGATGGTAATTATATCTGAAAGAGGTAGGAGAATGTGCTTGACTATACATAAAGAACTTCATTTGAAGGTATATTGATTTATTTTTTAAGGTAGGTAGCAGTTATGTGATTGTTAAATAATTATTTCCTACATTTTTTTCAGTATACCAAGTGATACCAATTTTACTTATAAATTTTAAGGCAAAAATTCTAAATAAAATATTATCAAGTACATAATGAATATATAAAAAGAATGATAAAACAGGAAAATAGGTTTATTATATTCATCAGTATAACTCAATACATTATAAACAGGTGCTTCCTTGATATTGTTCTTTTTCTCCCTTTCCTATTTGTATTTCCAGCCTTCCCATTAGAGGAGACAACCCACTATCTTCTTCAGGGCCAGCCTTAAGTAAACCTGACTCCTTCCTAACAATAATTGTCTCCTGAATATTGGTACTTGAGCGGTAAGCAGCCAGAACATTTGATTCTGGTAACAACAGCAACATGTAGCTGTGTATTAAAATAAAACTAAGACACAACCAAGGAGAGTTCATTCCAGTAAGTTCAATTGACAGCAGGAAACCTAGTAACAATTCTTTACATCAAAAAAGAGGGCACCTAAGCCAGGCTCAGTGGTGCGCTCCTGTAATCCCAGCCACTCAGGAGGCTGAGGCAGGAGGATTAAGAGTTCAAAACACCACCCTCAGCAATGGCGAGACATTAAGCAACTCAGTGAGACCCTGTCTCCAAATAAGATACAAAATTCTGCTGGAGATGTGACTCAGTAGTGGAGTGCCTCTGAGTCCAATCCCTGGCGCGCGTGCTTGGACAACTATAGGACAACTATATTATAATATATTTGATGATACTCAAAGACTAACTAAGAATAATAACAATTTAAATATATTTCTTTAAAAATCTGGGGTTGTGGCTCAGAGGTAGAGTGCTCACTTAGCATGGTGGGGCACTGGGTTTGATCCTCAGCACCACATATAAAAGAAAAGTAAGGGCATTGTGTCCACCTACAACCTAAAAAATAAATATTAAAAAAACCTGTTTACTCCTCCAAAAAATTGTTTTAAATTATGTATTTACCAAATCCCAACATGTTAAAAACACAATGTTAAAACAAGAATAACCTCATTGCCACTCTTTTTTCAATACAGTTTTGGTTAATTATAGCTAAAACAAGAAGACCAAAACTATAATAATTCACATAAGAAAGGAAAAAAGTAAATGTACATCTATTGGCAGATGGCACTATAAGTGCTATAAACACAAGCACTTCTTACAAACATAAACTACTAGAATTTTGACAGTTTGGTCAGTTGGATGAATAAAAGCTACATAATTAAACAAAAATCGATAGATTTATTATATACCAGCAATATCCACTTAAAATTTTAATGCACTTGGAGACAGGCTCAGTCTCACCCTGGTCTCAAGGCACATCTGTGGATTTGGAAAGTGAGACCTCACAAACTCAGTGTTCTCTCTGACATATTTCCTGGGAACAGAGATGAAACAGGTGTAAACAACTGACCAAGTATTTACAGGATTCTCTCTCAGCCCCATGACCCAGAATGAAATGGTCAATCACCACCAGGAGCAGCTAACCTGCATAGTCTAAAATTTCACAATCACATCTCATAGCCCTCAGCCGGCTAGCTACACAGATTTTTGGAGCTAGGATCATTGTGAAGGCTATGGAAGCAAAGATTTCCTGAAATCATTGAGAAATGTATGAAATAGGAGAATAATGGAAAATATATTTGTTTTTCTAGTTATTAAAACTTACTTCAACTATTAAAATATACACTTTCAAACTGGCTAAAATTGTAAATTTTATATTATGTGTTTGTTCACAATTAAAAAAAATCAATATCATATTATCTCAGAAATTGTTAGGCAATTTTGGGGAGTTAATTTAGAGATCTGCTATCTCACCTAAAAGATTTGCAAAGTAGATGATCCAAAGCTGATAATGCTAGCCCCACCCTGATGAGAGCATAGGACTAAAGGGGATTTCCTCAGCAATATGTCCCCACTTTAAAGAACTCTATATGTTCCACCTAACATTTTCCATTTGCATTTCATTGACTAAATCTCTGTCACTTGCCTATATCTATCTGAATTGAAAGGAAAGAAAATATAATTTTATACCCAGAACTCACTGCTAGCCCAGGTAAAATTAGAGTTCTGTTGGTTAAAAGAAGGAAGGAAGGAAGGAGGGAAGGAGGAAGGAAGGAAGGAAGACCAAGACATTGGATAGGCAAACAGAATTACATTGGTCCTGTATTTATATATGCACATAGGAAAGTTATGTCTGATTCATTCTACTATCTTTCCTATTTTCATTCCCCCTCCCTTCCCTTCATTCCTCTTTGTCTAACCCAAAGTACTTCTAATCTCCCCTATCTGCCCCCTGATTGTGATTTAACATCTGCATTTTAGAGAAAGCATTCAGCTACTACACTGCAACAAATATAGCATGGTATTAGCTAGAAATAAAGAAATAGCTGGGTTGAACAGAGAAGGAGTTTTGAAAGAGATGTAAGAATACATGGGAATATCAACATAATAAGATATTATATGTCAGCTTAATGGGAAAAGACGTTTTACTTAATACATAGATGGTGCTTTCATAATTACCTCTCTGGAGGGAAAAAGTTAAATATCCAACTTATAAAACATGCAAAAATAAATTATTAACTGATTTGAGTTTGTTTGTGGTAATGAGGATTGAACTCAGGGCCTTGTGTATGTGAGGTAAGCACTCTACCAACTAAATAACTTTAGGGTGGGACAATCTCCCCAAGCAGAACAGGGAATTTGAGCTCTATGCAATTTGACCACATGAAAATGAAAAGTTTACATGGCAAATGAGGCCATAATCAAACTCCAAAGGTAGGCAACAGATTTGAGAAAAATATCTGTGACACCTGTGAAAAACGAAGGGTTAGTAGCATTCCAAACAGACCCAAGGCTCCCACAAAATTACTTTTTAAATCCCAAACAATTTTATACAAAAATAAGAAAAGGATTAACAACAGGCAATTCACAGAAGAGAAAGTCCAACTGACCAATAAATACGTTATAAAAGAAATCTAAACCAAAACCAGATGTCAGGGAAGTGAAAATTAAAGAGATGAGATACATTTTCTACCCCTCTCCCCCATATCAGGCCTAATTAGAGAGTGGAAAACATTTAGTGATCATGATGCAAGGGACATCCTAAAAATAGTTGTTGGAACTAAAATCCTGTGTCTTTTCTTTTGGTAAGGTAGAAAGATCTATCAAAATTTAACATACCAAGTATGCCCACTTTTGGAAACCTACATGTTAATAGATAACATATAGCAATTACAGTGTGGGTCATCATGGCAAAAATTGGAATTCTAATTTGAATGTTAATTGGGAAATTGTTAAATAAAATCCATCATTACTTCAATATTTTATAATACCATTCAAAAATATGTATTAAGTTGAAAAATAAGTCAGGGAAAGATATAAACTGCTGCTAGTGTGGTTAAAAACAGGAAGAAAGATAAAAATCATCCCCCCTTTTCGATGAATTTTTTATTTGTTCTTATTAGTTATACATGACAGTAGAATGTATCTTAACATATTATACATACAAGGAATATATGTAATATACTGTATAATATAATATAATGTATATCCCATTCTTCTGGTTGTACATGATATAGAATTGCATTGGTCCTGTATTTATATATGCACATAGGCAAGTAATGTCTGATTCATTCAACTATCTTTTCTATTCTCATTCCCCCTCCCTTCCCTTCATTCCCCTTTGTCTAATCCAAAGTACTTTTAATCTTCCTTACCTGCTCCCTTATTGTGATTTAACATCTGCATATCAGAGAAAACATTCAGGCTTTGGTTCTTTGGGATTAGTTTATTTCACTTAGCATGATATTGTCCAGCTCCATCCACTTACAGGCAAATGCTATTATTTCATTCTTCTTTAAGACTGAGTAATATTCCATTGTGTGTATATACCAAGTTTTCTTTATCCATTCATCTATTGAAGGGTGTCTAGGCTGATTCCATAATTTAGATGTTGTGAATTGAGCTGCTACAAACATTGATGTGGCAATGTCACTGTAGTATGCTGATTTAAGTCCTTTGGGTATAAACTGAGGAGTGGGATAGCTGGGTCAAGTGATGGTTCTATTCCAAAGTTTTACTGCTTTCCAGACTGGTTGCACTTATTTACAATCCTACCAGCAATGTATGAGTGTACCTTTTTTCCCACATTCTCACCAGCACTCACTGTTACTTTTATTCTTGATAATTCTGACTGGAGTGAGATGGAATCTCAGTGTAGTTTTATTTTGCTTTTCCTTAACTGCATTTTTTCATATATTTGTTGACTGATCATATTTCTTCTTCTGTGAAGTACCTGTTCAGTTCCTTTGCCCATTTATCTATTGGGTTATTTGTTTTTAGTTTTTTTGAATTTTTTTTATTCTGAAGATTAATGCTCTATCTGATGTTCAGGTGGTATAGATTTTCTCCCATTCTATAGGCTCTCTCTTCACATTATTGATTATTTTCCATGCTGTAAAGAAGCATTTAAATTTGATTCAATCCATTTGTTGATTTTTTATTTTACTTCTCGCACTTTAGGTGCCTTGTTAAGGGAGTCAGTTCCTAAGACGATATGGTGTAGATTTGGGCCTACTTGTTTTTTTAATAGGTGCCCAGTCTCTGGTCTAATGCCTAGGTCTTTGATCCACTTTGAGTTGAGTTTTGTGCAAGGTGAGAGATAAGTGTCTAATTTCCTTTTGCTATGTATGGATTTCCAGTTTACCCAGCACCATTTGTTGAAGGCTGTCTTTTCTCCTTTATCTAGTATGAGATAACTATGTTTATGTGGGTTTGTCTCTGTATTTTCTACTCTGTACTATCGGTCTACATGTCTGTTTTGGTGCCAATACCATGGCATTTTTGTTACTATGGCTCTGTAGTATAATTTAAAGTCTGCTATTATAATACCTCTGCTTCACTTTTCTTGCTAATGATTGCTTTGTCTATTCTATGTCTTTTATTTTTCCAAATAAATTTCATGACTGCTTTTTCTATTTCTATGAAGAATGTCATTGATATTTTAATAGGAATTACAATAAATCTGTATAGCCCTTTTGGAAGTATGGTCATTTTGACAATGTTAATTCTATCTATCCAAGAACATGGGAGATCTTTGCATCTTCTCAGGTCTTCTTCAACTTCTTCAACTTAATTTTTTAGTATTCTGTAGTTTTCATTGTAGAGGTCTTTTGTCTTTTTTGTTAGATTGATTCCCAAATTTTTTTTCTGTGAGTGGGGTAGTTTCCCTAATTTCTATTTCAGTTGATTTATCACTGACGTATAGGAACACAATTGATAATATGAGTGTTAACTTTATATCCTGCTACTTTGCTGAATTCATTTATGAGCTCTAAAGTTTTATAGTGGAGTTTTGGGGTCTTCTAAATATAGAATCATGAGGTCTGCAAATAGGGATGGTTTGAATTCCTTTTTCATTTGGATCCCTTTAATTTCTTTATTCTAATTGCTCTGGCTGCAGTTTCAAGGGCAATGTTGAGGCATCCTTGTCTTGTTCCAGTTTTTAGAGGGAATGCTTTCCATTTTTCTCCATTTAGAAAGATGTTGGCCTTGAGTTCAGCATTTATAGTTTTACAATGTTTTGTATATACATAGTGAATGTTGGGGAAGGACACAGATCACACTGTAGCTAAGGCTTCAAAATAGTGCATCTAAAGATGAGATACGAGTGGAAAAGTTGACTTATGTATACATCTTTGAATTGTTTTTACTTTCCTAAATGAGCGTATGTTACTTTTGGCTTGATTTGAAAATTCTTATTAAGAATTCTACATGAGACATGTCTTTGTAAGCCATCATTTTCCAGCGTATATAAGAAAAAGAAAGGTCTTCAAGAAAATCATTCCCAAAACAGTAATTCTTTATGATATGCATCGTGGAATGTTGTTATTACTTATAATTAACTTAAAGTTTATTTTGCAATTTAGCTCAACTAGAGAAAACTGTTTAATGTGTACCATTTATATAGCAGGTACTATGCTTGAAGCTTAACAGTTAAAAATATGTAGTCTTTGTTCTTTCCCTTAAGGAGTTTACAACCTAGTGAAGAACATAAGCAATGCTATGGCAGGGATCAGAACACAGTTACGCACTGCAAAGACATTTCAGTCAATGACAGACCACATATATAATGGTGATCCCATAAGATTAAAATGGAGCTAAAGAATTCTTATTGTGGGGCTGGAGTTGTGGTTCAGGGGTAGAGTCTTGCCTAGCATGTGAGAGTCACTGGGTTCAATTCTCAGCACCACATACAAATAAGTGAATAAAATAAAGGTCCATCAATATTTAAAAATTAATGAATGTCAGTAGAGGGGGCAGAGAGAGAAGAGGGGAGGGGAGGGGGGATAGTAGAGGATAGGAAAGGCAGCAGAACACAACAGACACTAGTATAGCAATATGTAAATCAATGGATGTGTAACTGATGTGATTCTGCAATCTGTATATGGGGTAAAAATGGGAGCTCATAACCCACTTGAATCAAAGTGTGAAATATGATATATCAAGAACTATGTAATGTTTTGAACAGCCAATAATAAAAAATTTTAAAAAAAAAAGAAATCTACACTATGTCTACATTCTGCAGATACCCTGGTCCTTTCGTGTATTTACAAGTGATAATATAAATATTGGAGGACTTCATGCATCTCTATTTTGCTGCCTTGTGAGTTTTCCCTTTCCCTCAAAAGTCTTCCTTATCTAATGCTATGAGTTCTTAGAAATTTATGCTGAGTCCTCATGATAGTCGTAAAGAAAAATACCCTAGTTGCCACTGCAAATGTAAAAGTTTCAATCATATGTGCAATATTTGATTTCTTTAAAAAAGAATAAAGGATCTGAAGAAAATATGGCAAAAAAAAATAAAAAATAAATAAATAAATAAATAATTTCTATTGCCTAGTATTTTCACTATACCTTATATACATTTAAATACACAAATATTATTGTGTTATGTTACAATTGCCTACAATATTAATTACAGTAAAAAGCTGTACAGGTTTGTAGCCTATTAGCAATAGGTTATACCATATACCCTAGGTGGTATAATAGGTTATTCCATCTATGTTTGTGTAGGTACATGCTATGGTGTTCACAGAAGGAGAAAGTGCCTAAGAATTCCTTTCTTGGAATAAATCTCCCATTGCTAAGCGATGCAGGACTAGAGGAGGAGACGGGAGAGTAGCCACAGGAGGAATTATAGTGGTAGATTTTTGAAAAGTATTTCCCCTAAACAATGAAACATCTAAGTTGAAACTCAAAAATATAGAGGAGGTAAGCAAATGAATGGTGATACATTGAAGGTAAGTGTACTCTGGAAACAGGGGCAGCATGTGAAAACTACTGGAGTTTACAAAGAATAGCCCAACTGCAGAAAGTCCCATCACAGTGTGGTGGGAACACAGAATGAGCTGGAAGAAATGGTAAGTTAAGGCTGGAAGGTCACTTGGACTTTGAAAACTGTGTTAAAGGTTTTAGGCTTTATCCTAAGTGTGGAATAAAACTTAAAAGAATCTTAAACATGGCAGTGATATAGTCATATTTTTTTTTTTTTAAAAATGCCCTGTTAACAGTTTGGGGATGGATTAGAGGGATCAAGCCTGAGAACAAAAATTCAGGCAAAAGAGGATGGTACCATAACAAGAAAGTAGCTGTGAGGACAGAAAATACTGGATGGATGGAAATAGGATTGGGAAACAAAATTGATTTAATCATTGATTGAATGGGATGGTGTGGGAAAGGAATGGATATTGAAACTGTTCATTGAGATGAGGCATATGGAGGACATTTTCAAGAGGAGATAGCACGTTCCATTTGGGGTGTGGTAGATTTGATTTATTTATGAAAGACTTAAGCAAAATTATCTATAACTCAAGAAGGAAAACTGGACTAGAAATTCAGATTTGGAAACCATCAGTATGCAAAGAGAAGGAAGTAAATATTTCCCAGAAAGGTGTATAAAGTTCCAGGGTTGGAGGGTGAGGTCAGAAAACCCAAGAAATAACTCTAAGAAACACCTGGCAGAAGGAGACTTAAAAGACATGAAGAAGAGAGTGCCAGAGAAAAAAGAAGAAAACCAGGAGAGTATTGCCCTGTGAAACCCAGAGAAGTCCCAGTGTAGATTGTTTCCAAGTGATCACATTAAATAAGGGTTGAATGGTGTTTATCGGATTTAGCAAGGAGTGGCCAGTTGTGGTGAGCCGTTTCTGCCGTTTATGTAAATTATGGTCGCCATTACATGATGGCGCTGGCTCCGCTGTGGTCTGTGACAAACAACTCCTTGTTTGGGAGAGTTGGCACATGACTTTTCATCACTCTATGAGAAAGCTCCACGTGGCTGCTTTGCATTGGGGCTTGAGATGCTTTATTAAGGCTGGGAGGGGCATCCGGAGGGAGAGAACTGAAGAAGAGAACTGAGGAGAAGAACTGTCAGGGGCCTGAATAAACTGCTGAAAGAAGATTCCTGAGTGTTGCGTCTTCCTTGCGGGCAAGGGGGCGCTACAAGTGGTGCCGAAACCCGGGAACCAGAACTTTCAGCAGTCAGGGGGGTGCACCGTAGTCCCAGGTAAGTGGGATCCGTGATCAAAGCGGAGAATCGTCCCAAGTAAGTGGGACCCGCGACCAAAGCGGGGCAGCAGCTGCATTGTGTACTTTCGTTTTTACTTTCGCTTTTGTTTTCTGTGTGTCT
>NW_025999990.1:4960829-4965979 GCF_001458135.2 Marmota marmota marmota | reverse complement strand
TCCACCATCGCCACGATACAGGATGCGAGGCAAAGCACTGCACTTGAGTGATCCTTGACATGGACCTCAAGGAGAGCATGTCCTATTGCATGCGGGTTAGACGCGTTCACTCCCCGCCCCACGAAAAAAGGCGTCGGCTGATATGGTCTCGGGTCTGGGGAAGGCGCCTCCTTGGGACTGAACCATGCATTGCAGCCACTTCTGCACAGTGGGGTAGGACCTCTACTCTCGCCTGTATTGTTTTAAGAAAACAAAAAGGGGGAACTGTGGTGAGCCGTTTCTGCCGTTTATGTAAATTATGGTCGCCATTACATGATGGCGCTGGCTCCGCTGTGGTCTGTGACAAACAACTCCTTGTTTGGGAGAGTTGGCACATGACTTTTCATCACTCTATGAGAAAGCTCCACGTGGCTGCTTTGCATTGGGGCTTGAGATGCTTTATTAAGGCTGGGAGGGGCATCCGGAGGGAGAGAACTGAAGAAGAGAACTGAGGAGAAGAACTGTCAGGGGCCTGAATAAACTGCTGAAAGAAGATTCCTGAGTGTTGCGTCTTCCTTGCGGGCAAGGGGGCGCTACAGCCAGTCATTCTGGCAAGAGAGGTTAGTGGAGCGACAGAGGCATTCAAACTGCTGTGCGAGGAGCAAAACTAAAGAGAAACCAAAAAGCAGGAGAAAGACTATATAAGAGGCGAGGTGTATTTGTAGTGTGCTGGTAGATCCAGTTTGATGGTTCCCTTCATGTGTGAGAAAACCAAGACACAGAGAATAAAGAATATTCACCTCTGAAGAGGCTGTATTTCCAGCTACTCAGAAGGTTGATGCAGGAGGGTCTTGAGTTCCAGGCTAGCCTGGGTAGCACAGTGAGACTCTAGCTTGAAAAATAAATGAATAAATGAAATGAAATGAAAAGGTCATAATAATTGAAACTTGGATTTGGTGCTTTCTCTAGGTTTTTCAAATTTGGGAGGAGGGCACCAATTTTACTTATTAAATATGTGTTTAGAAAATCAAGATTACTTATTACTTATATTATTACTTACTAAATATATGTTTAGAAAAAGTACATACTTTTGTTTCTTTCAAAGACTTTGAATTCTAAGGTAGGTAAAAAGGCAAAATGCTGAGTACTCAAAAGCAACAGAAGCAGGTCTACAAATTTTGCACAGGGAAGATTACGAAATACTAAACATCGATGAAGATGAAATGAAGTCTCTGGGGTTTCAGTAATGGCTGGTGTGAATGTGTTACCAGCAATCAAGTAAGAATGTCTACAGTTAAAACTAATCTACTAGCTGTGAAAGCAACACGGTGTTACCTTGCCTTTACAGGCTTTGGGGGGCAATTTCCTGAGGTGCCAGCAGGTGGGGATAATTTAACAAAAGATGTCAGACAGAATAGTGGCTTCATCAGCAGCAAATGAGAAGGACATGAGCAGACAAACACAAGTCAGGACTCTCCTTACCTGCTCTTCAAGAAAAAAAATATATATATATTTTCTTTTCCTTGAAATATAAAATGCAGTGATTGAATTGAAATAAATAATTATGAATGTGTTTGTTTTTCTCCTCATATCCAGTTTTTGAACTGCAGTTATGTAGTTTTTATAATTAACAATAAACAAATTTTTTAAAAAGGTAGAAATACAATGAGGCACATCTCATCCTATCACATTGTACTTCTAGGGATTAGGTAATTATTGAAATACATTTTAAAGTAAATTTTCATCATGCTGGTATTTCTAATCTGTGGAGTTAGAATTGTTCAGAGATAACAGATATATCCCATTTACAAATTTGTTTAATACTTAACTCATATTTGGCAAACAACAAAAAGAATTATCTATCCCAATTGCTGAAATACTGAATATTATCTACATATTCAAAGCTGTTTGGTGTTGGATTATGCATACAACTTGGTTGTATTTAAAAAAAAAAACTTTCTTCTTTGATTTGGACTTTGGAAAGGCCTAGAACAAAATTCTTTAGCGGTATTTGTTTAATAGAAATTGTTGTTGTTTCTTTCGTTGCCTAAATAGTTCTTCTACTATAAGTATATGCTCTCAAATATTGGGCATTCCTGTAATTGGCTTCATAAAAGTTGGAAAGGCTGATTTGTAATTTATTTATTTTGGTTTTTTATGAATGTTTGAATGGGTGGATATTTGGAGATAGGAGGTTGATTTTTCTTGAAATCAGCCTCTGGGTTTACAGGGATATTTGGGAATTTGGGATGAGCCAATTTTGTAGAGCTGCTTTCACTGAATGACAAAAAGTTGTTGTCTGAAATTATTTTATGTGTGAAAAAATAACTTACCAGCAAATTAAACTCAAAAACAATCTCAAACCCCAAAAAGAACATGTTTTAGTTAATTTTTTTAAAAAAGTACTAACTTTTTTTTTTTTTAATGCTGGGGTTTGAACCCAGGGATGCTTTACCACTGAGGTCATTCTCATTCCTCTTTATTTTTAAATTTTAAGACAGTGTCTCACCCAGTTGCCTGGCTTACCTTGAACCTGTGAGCCTCCTGCCTCAGCCTCCCAAGTCACTGGGATTACAGGTATGCACCGCCACACCCAGCTATTGACAAATTTTTTGAAAGTTGGATTGCTTTGGGAAACTAATTTCATTTTTAGGACACAGTAATCACCTCCCAGATAATATTTCTAAACCTGGTTTTCTTGAGAATCAGTTCTTTTTATTCTTATAGACCTAACATTCTCACTGGGAGTTTGCCCTCCAAAAGTAGTTCCAGGGAAAAATTAAGACACAAAGCATTTTATTCAACTTTATGATCTATTAGGGAAAAAAAAAATTTTTAACTAAATCTTTTCTTAAAAAAATAATAATAATTTCAAGTGTAAAGTCCCAGTGGTGGAAAGCCTACCTAGCTTGTCTTTTGATGAAGTCTTTTGTAAAACAGTTTATCTGATATGGTGTCCAGCTTCAAAAAGTCTGGGACCATAGTGTATAGAAAGCCCATATTACAGGCAGTGGAGAAAAAAAATTGCTCGGGCACTGTGCAAACTTCTGTCTAAAACAGGAGCACAGACTAATCTCTGGGCCAGCTGTTGTTCAGCTTTGCTTGATCACACATAGCAATTATGTGGATTTGGGGTAATGAGGCTACTGCCAGCCAACTGGTGAACATTTTATTACATTTAGTTTTCAAAGAAGGCGGAATTTTTATACCAGAGCAAATTAGAGAATATGGCTTTATTTTTGCCTATTTAATAAATTATTTTGGCCTTTTAACCTCTTGTGATTTTTATTCTGAGCTGCTGTCTACTTTATAAGCACTGACCTAGAAATGGTACTTTGTGCTTTGGACTATGGGTAGGATGTTTTGACTTTGAAACGTTTATGAAAACAGATTCAGACCCAAGACATGATGTTAGGCTGAGGCCGACTCACTGTCAAAGATGGGTTAAAAGCAAGCCATCTTCAACTCTGCAATTTTACCATTTACTTTTCACTCTTTGGCATCTGTCAGTGAATGTTTTCTTCCTGAGGCAGAGGAGCAAAATTCCTTTTAATCCCCTGGTATTCAGTATCATCACCACTCTCATGTTTGGTATCTATTTGTCACTTGAAGAAGATAATTCTCTGGTGTTTTCACCCCACCGTTTAGATAAAAGGTTGGCACTTATGCACTGGGGAGATGAAGCAATTCCCTGCAAAATTCAGGCAAACATCATTTTTTTTTTTTTTAATTTCATCTGATGAGTGCTTTGGGCTATGGATTTTGAGGATATTACCACAAGACCATTTTCTAAACCACCTTATGTTCTGTTTAAATGTGCTGTTAGTGTTATATTCTGTGGAAGCTTAAGATCCCTTGAGGGGAGAGAATAATCAAAGCAGTCTAATTCTATACCATTTGATCAAGGGATTAATTACTTGTATTTAAAATTCTAGATAATTGAATGGAAAGGAAAACTTGAAGCCATTTAGAAGTCAGCTGGTGGGGAAACCACAGATGGGGGATTTGGGGAATATCAAGAGGTTTCTTGAGTAGAAACAGCTGCAATGCCTTTTAAACAGCAGAATCAAATAATACCAGGAATGTTGCTATGCCATGAGGTATTATTTCTACAGTCTGAAATATATCCCATTGCTTAAATATTTGTGTACAGCCACATAGTAGAACCTTACATGAATGGAGCATTAGAAATAACAGCATAAACTATAATAGTATTTTTAAAAAATTTAAACTAAATTTGTGTTTTGTTTTGGGCACCAGGGATTGAACTCCTGGGCACTGGACCACTGAGCCACATCTCCAACACTATTTTGTATTTTATTTAGAGACAGGGTCTCATTGAGTTGCTTAGCGCCTCGCTTTTGCTGAGGCTGGCTTTGAATTCGCGATCTTCCTGCCTCAGCCTCCCGAGCCCCTGGGATTAAAGGTGTGCACCACCACCCCCAGCCTGAATTTATTTTTAACTGATACGTAAAAACACAAAAATTGCTCATATTAAAAGGTACCTTGTGATGCTTTCATACATGCACACATTGTGCAATGTTTAAATCACATTAAACATATCTATCTCCTCAATCACTTATAATTTCTGTATGGTAAAAACATTCAAAATCGTTTCTTCTGGCTTTCTGAAATACATAGTACATTATTGTCACCTGTTGTCACTCTACCATACAAAAGCAAAATGGAACTTCTTGCTTCTAAATGCAACTTATACCTAGTGCACAACCATTCCCCATCCTTCCCTTTCTCCCACTCTACCAGGTGATTACCACCAGCCTACTCTCAACAACTATGAGGTCAAATTTTTTAGATTCCAGATACAAGTGAGATTATATAGTACTTGTCTTTCTGCACCTAACTTATTTCAAAACGACCTCCAGGTCGATCCACATCTTAAATGACAGAATTTTATCTTTGTTATGGCTGAATAGTATTGCATATTCAGCCATACAAATGTGACACATATGTGGTACATATGCAGTACCCATGTGGTACACATCCACCACATTTTCTTTGTCCTATAATATTACTTTCTAAGCCGATACCAAAGTTTTAAGTAATGAGTACTTAGGATTTGGCAGGCACTATTGTTAAGTTCATTTAATTGGCATTGTTTTATATATATATATATATATATATATATATATATATATATATATATATATATA
>NW_025999990.1:4947032-4960804 GCF_001458135.2 Marmota marmota marmota | reverse complement strand
TATATCTATATATAAATAAATGAGCTAATATATACACACATATATATACACATATATATACATATATATGTAATATATATATATACCATATGTATTAGTTCATTTAATTCACAATACTTATAAAATAATTACTATTGTTATCTTTATTTTTTCTTTTTTAAATTCAAGGTTGATGTACTTGCAGAAAAATAAATTTAGACAATGACTACAAGCTATAGACCAGTTTCTCAAGCCCCTTCCTAAAGAAGTTCCCATTCCTGAACCATCTTCAGACATAATCATTGTTCTGATTTTGATCACCAGACATTGTTTTATCCTGTTACAGATTCATATAAATAGAACCATACATCATGTTTTATTTTGTATCTGGCTCCTTTTTTTCAAATTAATTTTTAAGACTAATATATATGAATTTACCACAATTTGTTTCTAAGCCTATACCAAAGTTTTGAGTAATGAGTACTTAGGTTTTGGCAGGAACTATTGTTAGATTTATTTAATTTGCACTGTTTTATAAATATATCATATTATATACCATATATATTAGTTCATTTAATTCACAAACACTTATAAAATAATTATTATTGTTATCTTGATTTTTTTTTCTTTTTTAAATTTGAGGCTTGATGTACTTGAGCTATTATAAGTTAAAATAATGTTAATACTCTTGTTCAAATATTCTTTTGGGGCATATGATTTAATTTCTTTTGATCTAGGATTAAAATATTTTGTCATTGTTTAGGTGTTTGTTCTATATTAAAGGAAATTAAGATATTTTCCCAAAATGGTTGTGTTATTTAACATTTGCACCAATAATATGTGAGAATTCTAGTTGCTTCATATCTTCACTAACATTTGGTTTTGTCAGTCTTTTAAAATTAATTTATTCTAGTGGGTTTGTAGTGGCACATCACTTTTGTTTTAATTCATATTTCCCTTACGAATAGTAATATTGAGTGTATGTTGATTTGCTTACTGACCACTGGGGTATTCTTCCATTGGGAAGTGTAAAAGTCCTTTTGCCTATTTTTAATTAAGGCTGTTTGTATTATTATTATTATTATTATTATTATTATTATTATTATTATTAAATGAGGAGGGTTATTTCTATGTTATTGATGCAAGTTCTTTCTTAGAGTATGTAATGTGAGCTCTCCAGGCTCAGGCAGTCATGGCCTCATGGCTAAATGCACTAAGAAGGTTGGAATCGTAGGTAAATATGGGACCTGCTACAGTGCCTTCTTCCAGAAAATGGCGAAGAAAATTGAAATCAGCCAGCATGCCAAGTACACTTGCTCCTTTGGTGGCAAAACCAAGATGAAGAGACAGGCTGTGGGGATCTAGCACTGTGGTCCCTGTATGAAAACAGTGGCTGGTGGTGTCGGTATCTAGACCACCACTTCTGCCAGCACAGTCAAGTCTGCAATCAGAAGGCTGAAGGAATTGAAAGACCAGTAGAAGTTCTACTATTTGAGACATCCCTAGCCTATAATAAATAGGTTAATTTATATAGCAATATTATGGTTTGTTGTTAATTGTATTAATTGGATGTTCTGATGTGCACTGTGTTAATATTGCCCTTTCTAAAGAGATTTATAAATTGGAGTCCTTCTCATTTGAATTGGAAAAATTTGCTGAGATGGGTTATTGTAATTCAGTCTTTTTTTTTCAGTAGTCAGATAATAATGACATGAAACTGAGTCTTACAGTTAGGTATATGCTTGGCTTTTCTTTTTTTTAAATAACTGTTCAACTTCTCAGAAATGCATTGACATATTGTGCCAAATTTGTTTTAAAGACAAAATATGCTAAAATATACAAAGGATATACATTTTTAAAAAGAATATGTAATGTGAATATTTTCTTCTTAAATGTGGCTCAGATATTCATTACTTTAATGGTATATTTTAATGAGTGAAAGTTTTTTACTTCAATAGGGCCTAATTAACCATTTATTTCTTTTTTATTTTATTTGTTGTTTTTAGATATACATGACAGTAGAGTGTATTTTGACATATTATACATACATGGAGTACAACCCATTCCAATAAGGTTTCCATTGTTGTGGTTATACATGATGCGGAGTTACACTGGTCATGTATTCATATATGAACATAGGAAAGCTATGTCCTTTTCATCCTATTGTCTTTCCTATTCCCATCCCCCTCTTTTCCCTTCATTCCCCTTTGTCTAATCCAATGAACTTCTATTCTTTCTCTCCTCACCCTTTGTTGTGATAAGAAAGCAAAGAGAGAGGTCTCCACTTGCTAGATACAAATGTATACCCAATAGTCACGCCCCAATTTCTACCTCCTCCAGCCAGACCCTACCACTTCAGTTACGATTTACAATCATTTCTCCTCCAAACCTTCTTGCATTGTCTCACATGTGAGTTTTTTGAGGTACAACTCACATCCAAACCATAACACTGTTGTCAAAAATAAACTAACAATTTAACTGTGGTGTGAGTCTCCTGGATTTTCTAATCTGTTCTTTTATTCAATTTGTATATTTTTATTCTATGATAGTATTATTTTTCTTTAAAGAATTTTAATGATGTATTCCACTGTCTTCTGATTTGCATTGTTTTGAGAAGTACAGATCATTCTTTTTTTTTTTTCCTGTATGTATCTGTTACTCTAACTTCTGTAAAGTTTTCCCCATTATCTTTGATTTCAAGCCATCTCTATGTGATATGCCTTAGTGTGATTTCCTTAGGTTATCCTAGCTGGAGCTTATTAAAGTTCTCCTGGATTAGTGGGTTGCTATTTTTCATCAAATATGGAGAATTTTAATCATTATTTTTAATTTTTTTAGCTTCTGTGTCTCTTCTGTTTTCTATGACTCAAATTCCATATACATTAGACCACTTAGTTTTTTTTCTGTAGGTCACAGATTCTCTTTTCACTTTTTGTCACTTTTTTTGATTTGATATGTACAAATTTTAATTGCTGTTTTCAAGTCCTGATATATTAACTTAAACATACATATCATCTCTAGATCTGTTTCACTTGTATCCTTGATGTCCTTTGATCTGTTAAAAGGTCTAGAAATAAACTTTAGGCAATTTGGTGCTGTCCATTTTGTCATCAGTCACTTACCCTGGTCTTGTCTTATGCACCTAGACTCAAAATTACAGTGTTAAATCTTTTTTAATCAGTTCCTCCACAAACATCAAATTAATTCAAATTCTAGAATATAAACAGCCTTAGAGATACTTTCTATTTCTAGACTCACAAAAATTTCTAGTTGCATAATGCATAATACCACTTAGTATGCTTTTAATGAAACAACACAGGTAAAATAGGACAATGTTTCCTCTGTAATAGGGAATTTAGATATTAGTTTGAGCCTTACATTTTTAGATTCTGTGAACTCAGATTTTTGTTGCTAAATTGAAAGTCCTTTCCTTGCTTTAATAGTTATAAATCCATAACTGGAGACTTGTCTCAGAAGCTACCCTTGGGAAGTAGAAAAAACTTCCACATAGTCGTTAAAATAACCCAAGATAATGCACATTGTATCAGTCCTTTCCTAAAGATAAAAAACTTGGTTGTAATTCCAACTATTAACACATAATTATTCCTAGCCTTAATTAAAATGATCATAGAAAAATTATGACTATAAATTCACAAAAGACACAAATTTTATGTGCTGAATAATATTTATAATAGATATCACAGACAAGATATTGTGCTCACTTACTTTATTCATTAGCTGTATGTGAACAGGAGAAATATATAATGCTTTAAAGCTAAGTAGTGAAAAATTTGGTCCAAAGCATAAACATAACAGAAAATTGATTCAGTCTTTAGATGAAAGGAGCTAAATATTTAAGTATGAATAAATAAGTGAGATATGTTCTAAGGTGATCTGTCTCCCTATAGCCCTCTTTTCTGGGAACTGTCTGTTGAAATCTGTACCTTGTAACCACAACTATACAGCTAATTAAACTATGGATATGCACTGAATTGAAAGAATCCAATGCTTTACACCAGCCAATAATCAATCATGTTTTCTATCTTTAATTTAAACTAAGAGTCACTGGTATAGCAGGAGTAAGGGGGATGAAATGCACAATTCAACTCAATATACATGGAAGAGGCCTAAAATACTTTTAACTGCATGCCAACAATTGAGCATATAGTCTGTGGTGAGAAGCAGGAAGATGGAGCAAGCACTTAGAAACAAGAAAAAACAGAAGACCAAATGCTCCTTATAAAAGGTGGAAAGAAACCTTCATCTCTGCTTTTTGGTTCCTAATTTCATAAGCCCACAGGTATTTACATTTTTATACTCTTGAAGATGCCTGTTGAATCCTTAAAATGAATCTCCCTTCCCTGGAACTAGCTTGAAGAGCTTCCTTACAATAAATATTACCTAATTCTTATTGTCCTTTAACAAAAATGCAAAACCAAAAAAAAAAAAATCCTCAGAACAAACTGACCTAAATCTTAAGTAAGATTATTCAACATAATTGAAAATAAGCAAGATATGAGCAGGTATTTTTGTATTGCTTCACTGATTAGGAAATGGGGACCAACAGATATATGAAAAAGTGTTCAACATCTTTAGCAATTAGAAAAATGAAAATCAAAATTACACTAAGATTTCATCTCCAATGAGAATAGCAGCCATCGATAATAAAAAATGCTGAAGAGGATGTAAGGCAAAAAGAACAATTCTACACAGTTTGTGGCACTGCAGATTAATATAGGCACTATGGAAATCAGCATGGAGGTTCCTCAAAAGACTAGGATTGGAACTACCTTATGACCCAGCTATACCACTCCTCAGTATTTATCCTAAACAATTCAAGTCAACATGCTATAGAAATACATGCATACCCATTTTTATAGCAGTACAGTTCATAATAACCAAATTACGGAACCAACCTAGGTGGCTGTCAATGGCTGAATGGATAAATAAAATGTGGCATGCATACACAATAGAGTTTTATTGGGGCCATAAAAAAGAATAAAATTATGTCATTTGAAGAAAAATGGATAGAACATGTGAATATTATGTTAAGTGAAATAAGCCAAACTCAAAAGTCAAAGATCACGTGTTTTCTCTTACATGTGGAAACTAAAGAGGAAAGAAGAAAAAGAAATGTGTGTTTGGGGAGGTGAGTCATACAAAACAAGGGAGATGGGAAATCAGCAAATAAAGGAAAGGGACCAGGAGGAGGGAGGAGGGAAGGGAAAGGGAAAATACTGGGATATGATGCTGACCGGATTATATTGCTATATCATGTTAATGTATGAATATGTAACAACTGTCATGTATATAATGCACCAATAAAACGTATGAAAAAAAATAAATTGTGTAGAAAGACAGTCAAATGAGATGGACATCATTACCCTAAGTTCATGTACAAAGACAAAAAAAATTGGATCAAGAATCTGATAATACAAAATAAAAATCAGCATATCAAATCAAACTCAATAAAATAAAATAAAGAGGGATCTGCTATTTGGTCTTTGAGTAGCACATGTGAATTAACTTTTCTTTCTGTTGGGCCAAGAGTTAATATTAAAATAACAATGGCGCTATTGTACTGTCTTCTATTCCTTGTGTGATAACTATAATCTTCACTAAAGTGGACTTCTGTGTTTACTCTTGTGCCCTCATTAGGCCTAGATATTGTCAAATGTTAATGTACCGAAACAGAATTTAAAGTAATTTATTTTTTTTTTACTTTATTGCATTTCCAAGCACTGGATATAAGGAGTGTTAATTGGCTATTTGCACCTACAAGACCTCCCCTAGGAGTACCACATCAACTGGTTCTAAATCTAAAATCTAACTGGCACTTGGAAGTTTTCCATACCCTGACTCATAGAACATCTGATTCTATCTTCAGTGGAAGAAGAAGAAAGCATTATCCCTATTTGCAGAGCAGGAAATAAAGGTCAGGAAAGTGCAGTGTATTATTATCTATCAACTGCAGTCATGAATTACCACAGCTTTTGTGGTCAAAGGATACAAATGTATTATGCTGCATTTGTGCAGGCCACAAATCCAACATGGTCTCACCAGGCTAAAAGTAAGCTGTTGGCAGGGCTATTTTCCTTTTTGGAGGGTCAGCAAAACTCATTTTCTTGCCCACCCGGAGGGTCAGGAGAACACTTGTCCAACACTTGGCAGGAGATCCCCATTTTCTTACTGTCATCAGAGGACCATTCTTGGCTCCTAGAAGCCAGTCTCACTCCTTGGCTCCTAGAAGCCAGTCTCAGTCCTTGGCTCATGATCCCTTCCTCCTTCTTCAAAGCCAGCCACAGGATTTATCCTGTCACAGTCTGAATGTCACCTCCTTCTTCTATCATCTCATCTCTCTAACCAGTTGGGAAACATTCTCTGCTTCTAAGGGCTCATGTTATTAGACTGAGCTTACCTGGATAATAGGGGCTACTCTCCTCATCTCAAGGTCTTTAACCTTAATCACAACTCCAAAGTCCCTTTTGCCACGTAATATACCATAGTCACAGATTCTGGGAATTAGGGCATGCACATTTTTGGAGGAACCATTATTCTGCCTACTACATTGAATAAAGGCTAATTCAGTTCTCCAAGATTTCCTTCCACGCCCCAAAATTAGAAGTTAGAAAAGATTATGAAGTAAGATTTTTAAATCTCCTCTTCAACACCACTCAAAAAACTAAATATTGATAACATTTTTTAAAGTATCCTATGAATTTGGAAGCCAGAAAAATCAAACTAAATATCTCTGAGGTCTTCTGTCAGCAAGATGAAAAATCTGATTATAATTTTTTCAAAGTCATACTTCAAATCAGTGTTTAAAACAAGAAAACTCATAGTACTTAAATTCACTGTTTTAAGAAGAATAAAACTGTTTTCTTGTCTCTATATCCTAATCGCTGCAAATAATATTTCATTTTTCCCACTGCCCTCTCTAAATTAAAAAAATCCATCAAAATAGTTTAGACATTGCATGCATAGTCCCTTTAATTTTCAAAAAGAAACTCATTTTGTTTTAAAGCTAACCTGTCTATATAGAATTTTACTGCCACAGCTGGAGTGGATTCTCTCTGGTATGTATATGAAAATCTTTGTATATTGTACCCATGCCTACATGTCTATCCAAATGGCTTTTTTCAATCTTCCAATCTTGCCCTCCCAAGCCCCTGCCAGCCAAGCCATTTGCCATTTTCTGTACATCGCATCTTGGGTTTATTTTTCTACATGGAGATGATGATGTTCACTAACTGAAGTTCAGCCCTTCGGGAATGTTTGTCCTTCTGAGCCATCTCTGAATGCAACTATAGCTCAAAATCAGTCAGCTTTTTACTTATACCACCATAACAAGTCAACTGATTCCTGTACCAAGCTCTGTTTTTGCTTCTTTTTTTGTTTTTAACTCCTCAGTGCACATGCCTTAGGGAATGTCCATCCTAAGTCACAGGTATGACCTAAGGGATAAGCACCTGAGCAACTTAAATGGGGGTACACCACTTCTGCATTCAGCTTGATTATTCCTCTACACTTGTTCAAGGCTCTCAAAAGTACTACTTTCACTAATAATGATTCTTAGCAGATTGATTCTGGGCTCTTCTAATTTTGTGAATGGGAGGGCTTGACAATCTTCTAAGGGAAACTGGCATCTTCAACCACCTGGTCACTAGATGACCCTATGCTTAGCTGCTCAGCTTTGCCTCTGTCTCAGAAGCATTCTAAGAGTGTTCTAGAAATGGTATACAGTTTTTTTACAGAAGATTGAATGGCCTCATTTCAGAATTCTAGGGTTCTGCCTTGCCACTTTCCTATTGAGTTTTTTCCTAGTGGCATCTTTTTCTACCACACATATTTCTACATGTGGCCTAAGTGGCAGAACTGCTTGTACTATATCCTAGACCTGTACACAATATTTGCTTGCTTTGAATCCTGTTCAAAACTAGCAGATGTTCACCTTACCCAACGGTTATATCAGTACTCTCAAGTGTTTCTTCAAAAAACCAAAAAGGATTACCAAACATGTTTGCTTCTCTCTTAATGGTAGGAGGTACAGGGTGCTTTGCTTTGAATGAGACGATGTCTTAGCATGCTTCAACTCACTGGACCCCTATCATTGCCCCTAGTGTGGCATCTCCCTAAATTTTTGTAGGATTTATCTCCTACCTTCCATGTGTAAGAGTTTACAAGCGCATTCTGAGGATGTACAGCTTATTGTTCATCAGTTCTGTTCAACATATTTCCAACAATATATTTGATGAAAGTATTGCTCAAAAGAACTCCCAACCTCTCCAGTCCCCTTCAAATTATGTTGTGAAGCATGTGGAAGAGTTACTATTGATCTGGAGACAAACTTGACAAATCATTTATTCTTCCTGATGGGTATGAAAAGAATGTATTCACAAGGTAAATAGTTACAAACTATGGATTAGAGAAGAAAAGAATGTAAAATGTTTCATTAATCAACCACTTGTTGGTTAGCTGTTAGTAATTCACTACAATATGTCATGGCCCATGCAAATTTTCAGACCATTAAATTAAATGGAGATATGATGAAGACTACCATCCCTGCATCTTTCAAGTTTTGAGTGTGGAAATAATTGCTCAATTTTCCTAGGATACATTATAATTTGACTTACTGAATTGGCAGTGATAGGAAGAGTACAATTTTGAGGATTCTACCTGGCCTTTCCTGCTAGACTTTACTTGAGACCATATCTTTTCCAAAAGAAACCAATTATAGAAAGTATAGGTTTGGCCTGACTCTGTGGAGACTCATTAAACAGGTAATTCCCTAATGCCCAATAGAAATAAAATGTGAGCCACATATGTAAAAATAAACAGGTAAATTGTTTTAATATATTTTATTCAACCCCAAAATAGACAAAATATTGTTATTTCAACCTATAATCAATAGTTTAAATGATTAATGAAACATTTTACATTCTTCTTAGTAAGCCTTCAGAGTCAACATATATTTTAGCATATCTCAATTCAGACTAGCCATGTTTCAAAGACTCGGTGGCTACATGTGGCTAACACTATATTGGATAACACAACTGTAGGATACAAATTGCAATTGCAATGCAATGGATGTCCCACTTTGAGTCAAGGGTGCTTTGGCACTTCCATATCATTCAGTCAGAGACTACTCCTAGAGAGGAAATGGGTGTGAATCTTCCTCGACATTTCTAGGAGGAACAGCTCTTATCAGTCAAAGACAATTCTCTAGGAAGCTCACAAACATAAGTCACTATCAACAACATTTTTTGCTGTTAGGGAGTAAGTGCATTGGCTGGAGAAGGAATGCAAGTAGGAACCCCACAGCATCCTCTGTACTAAGTTAGCTAAATCATTTCTATTGCATACATCCACAAGCCTTAATGTGTAACAGAATAGCTGAAATGTGACATTATCTCACACTCTTATTTTTAAGAAGGCTTCCTAAAGCTGCTCCTAAAGCAGCACTGAGCTCTTGATTCTGGGACTCTCAAAACCCGGTCCCAGAATCAGCAACATCAGCAATATCTAGGAACCTGTTAGAAATACAAATGTGTAAACTCTGGGGCTGGGGTTCAGCAATTCCTGTGATAACCAGTTCTACAGATGATTCTGATGTACAACCAAGACTGAGAACCAGTGAATTAAATGCATGTCCCTTGAGAAAGCAACCTCACCCCTAGCACAGCAAAGGAAAATTTATTAGATAACTATATTCTTGACCCCTTTAAAGAAGACAGACTATCTGCCTATATCTATAATCCTAATACTGTGTGCACTTTCCATAAACCTAAGAAAATGGGGAAAAGTCCTTCATATTCGATGCATTTGTAATTAGGATGGTGCAACTTACCACCTTTGTATAGTAGAATGTTTGAAGCTAGTGTTCTATTTTCTGAGTTTATGAAACAGGAAATGATACTGAATTTTTAACTGATGTATTTCTGTGGGAAAGTGCAGCCCAGTATGACACCTGCTGGTAAAACAGACCTAACACAATGTGACAGAGAAACAGCAATGACAGCCAGAGCTATGCCAAACTCTCTGCCAAGCTGCCCTAGATTTGCTAAAATTCAAGGCCAGGTAGATCTGGGAAGTTCACAAAGTGCTGACTGATTAGTTTTCCTCTGTGAGATTGAAAGTCTCCCAGGAAAGTCACAAAATACCACGTAGTATTGATCAAGAGATAAAATAAGTTCAATTAAAGACCAAACACAGACAATCATCAAAACAGAACCAAGGGACTCTGATTACACAGAAAACTGTCCCTGTCTTCAAATAAAGAACATTTTATGTAACTGGGATTTTTAGTCACTTGAAGATTAATCATTAGAACATTACTTGTTTATAACAAATAGGGCAGAATCATGACAGAACATTTAGATATTGAGCTTAATTAATGTAATGCCAATCTCTGTTTCCATAGTTATCACCTGTTACTATTTTGTTCCAACTCCAATCCATTGTGAAACTGTGCAAAAGCTGTTGCAAACATGTACAGCTATTTTCACTCAAATGTTTGCAAAAATATTAAATAGGCAATAAAATATTAAAATGCACTTTTTTGTACATAACAACTCTATTATCCATCATTATGACCATATTCAGTACACTGAATAAGGATAAACAAAGTTTACCTTTGCTCCTTGGCCTATTAAGCAATTTTCTAAGAACATACTGAAATGTGTAACATTTAAAAGCTGGTTATAATCAGGACAATTTCCTATGATTGTACTGTTCATGTGTGGTGGTACCCATTAGTAGGCAATGCATGAAAATAGACCTGAATCCTGTTACCTTAATTTGCCAGTTGCACAGCCCTAAGCAAGCAAGTTTCAACTTCTTTGTGCCTCAGTTTCCTCCTCTATGAAATAGAATTAAGATAAGTTCCCACTGGGAAATTAATTTACAATGGGAAGAAAGGGAAATGGATTCAGGGCAGGCAAAAATTGAGATGATCGCACACATAATATCTGTCTTCAAATACTATAACATTTAACAAATTAAAAATAAACCCAACAGGGCTGGATTGTAGTTCAGTGGTAGAGCACTTGCTTTGCATGCATGAGGCACTGGGTTCGTTCCTCAGCACCACATAAAAATAAAATGAATAAAAATAAAGATTAAAAAAATAAAAATAAAATCTACTTCTAAAAATAAATAAATAAATAAACCCAACATATTTTGTAAAATCTCAAATGACAAAACATGAATTAATATGCAGAAATTACTGGGTAGCATTCCTAATCAACATAAGAAAAAATATTATAACCATTAAAATGTTCAACTATAAATAGGCTGCATCTGAAAGTAAAGATATCTATCCTATCATGAAATTTCCAGAGTCAGATGGCCATTTTCCAGTGGTATAACAGGGGACTTCCCAAATTGTGCTAGAAGGAGTAGTAAATGACACCTAAGGCCTTCTCCAGATGTGTACATTGATAAACATTCTAGCAGAAAAGCATCTGTTGCTGTTGTTCCTTTAAAGGTACTGGTATCACTGAAAGGATTCTGGCATATAAGGAGAATAGATATGAATTTCTGACCAGCTCTACAGTTGCCATGGCAATCAGAGAAAGGGATGTAGCAGAACAGATTAGCTAGTGATTAGAAAGTTCTTAAATAGTGATTGCTGCAAATGAGGAGAAAGCTGATAGCATGTAATAACAGTACCAGAAGATCGGTGGTTTTGACCCGTCACTTAAAAGGAAACATCAGGATGGGATATATAACCACAAAATACGACAGAAATTTCAAATATAAATGTCTGCCGAAACAAAAGAGAGAAAATTCAAAGTACTATGAACAGGTATTAGTGCAAGATTATGGTTCCAGGTTGTTAAAGAAAGTTGCTTTGAATCAATAAACATGATTATTTTTTAACATACTGATTCACAAACAGCATCTTTAATTTCTAATTAAACAACTATTTAAATGAGTTAAATATATCCTCAGGCATGATTCAGAAATGCAAATATGATGTCCTGGATGATGCTGCATGATGGAAGTTGAGTCCCTTCTATCCAACAATCTCCTGTCCAGCTAGAAGGTGGGTGGGCAGTCTACCTTAGCCAAGCACACATATTGCCCAAGATGAAACACAGCTAAATCTAATCAGTTTTCTAAATGGGCCAGAAGTTACCTAAATCTATCAATTTTAGAGGAGAAAAATAAAATAATGTTTTATTTCTGTGTTTTGAATCTTATCTCTTTACATCTTTTCTTTTTCCCATTTTCTAGTAATTATATATTTTTTATTCTGATGAAAATATCACACAACTTCTTGAAATGTCCTCCTATACGTCATGATAGATAGCAGGTAGATAAGCATGCTAGACATGAGATGTGAAGAACAAGGGGTTAATTCTATAGACAAGAGCAAGGCCACAGAAAGGGAGAGGAAATTAGGGTGGACTGAGGGGAGGGAATCCCAAGACTGGGTGACAGGAAGGCCACGCCCAGTTGCAGTTAGAACTGTGGGTTCTACCTGGAGACAGCATTCCCATTCAAACCTGTCCTGATCCTTCCCCTAGGCAAGCAGCTTGTGTACTTAGCTCCAATATGTCTAAAGTTACCTTTGGCAAATTACCATATTGTTGTAATAATCATCAGCTTTGCGGTTTTGGCCCCCTCTTGCGGGCTTTCCCAAGCAATGCTAGGACGATTCAGGACTTTGCCCAGAAATAGATAATACCACCTGTCAATCATGTCTCCAATTCTGTGATACAGGGACAGAAAAGGAAGGAAACTCAGACCAAATCAGAACATAAAAACAGACTGAACTCAAATACCAGAGTTACCTCTCTCTTGAAACAGCCTGCTCAGTATTCTCTGGAGTGGACTTTTGTTTCATTGAATAAACCTGTTGTGCTTGTTTACTGTATCTGCTGTGTCTTCTGACTGAAATCCAGAGTTGCTCCTGCTCAGGATGCCCTCTTCTCACATCTTAGGAGTGTACTTTAATTTCTTGTATACACACATACTGCTTCTGTGACTCCACGGAAATCTTTTCTTTGAGAACACAAGAACTGAGGAAACCTCTGCCCACTAATACTTGGTATAGATCATTTTTAGTGGCATTTCTTCTGGGTCCTATTATTCGGCTTGTACAAGAAGAGTCTGTTTATATGTAATGTTTGTTCACAGATCTCTGATATTTAGTCTCTCTCTGTCAACTGGGAAGATGATTCATTACTCTTTTCACATATATAGCTGGAAAGTAGACTGGTGAGTGCCCCTTCTAAATGAGCTTCCAGGTTCTTGAAGTCGTTTTGTTCACCTCTGCTCTCCTGAAGCAGCAACTGTCTACCCCCATTTCCTGGAGCTGTGTTACTCTGAACGTCAACTTTAACAAAGGCCTCTCCTGTCTCAAAGCACTCTAATTTCTAGTGTAATATTCCGCACATGCTCTACAGCACCACACATTCTTGATCACTTTTCTTCCTAATTCTTTCCAGGTATATTCTCATGGAAATATCCTTGATAAGAATAGAAAATTAGTTTTATGATTTGGATGTGAGGTGTCCCACAAAAGCTCACATGTGAGACAATGCAAGGTTCATAGGAGAAATGACTGGGTTTTGAGAGTTTTAATCCAATCACCAATTAATCTCCTGATAGGGATTAACTGAGTGGTAACTGAATGTGGGTAGAGTGTGGCTGGAGGAGGTGTATTTACCCAATATATATATAAGGTGTGGCTTTGGGGTATATATTTCTATTTGGCAAATGGAGATTTCTCTCTCTCTCTCTCTCTCTCTCTCTCTCTCTCTTTCTCTCTCTCTCTCTCTTTCTTT